>NC_134455.1:38490618-38808382 GCF_047948215.1 Lycorma delicatula
AGTTTCAAGGCATATACGGAATCAAGCCAAACTGCCTTCAATATACCTTGATAAAACTGTTCAAATGTCTTGATCCTATGGTATTGCAGTTTCTTTTTTTCCTAAAAATGGATCCATTTCTGTGAATTGGAAAAGTATCCCAGGAAAAATTAGCTGAAGAATACTGTTTGGATTTCTGAATTCTATACAGTTGTCACAGTGTCCAAACCGCATTCCGGTTTCACTTTCATGGTCATTACCATCTAATAGTCATTTATTATAGTCGATTTATTAGAACTGTAGATTAATTATACTATAACAAGGGATTGTTAACTGGATAATTTAATTTAATTTTTTTGGATTGTTAACTATTTAACATAATTAAATATAATTCATAAAATCTTATTCTCTCAATCTAAGATCCGAAATATAGATTCCACATTGTATTGGTTAAATATGAAATGCAGTTGAAAAAAAAAAAATTCATTTAATTTCACCTTTTTTTAATTTTTTTTTTCAAGTTTAACTACTGATGATATGTAAAGCATAAATTTTGAAAACGATACATGAAGATGTGAAATATTTACTACAAGAACACACATAAAACTTTAAAAATAACGAGAAAAATTTAAAAAAACCATGTAGGAAAATAATAACAATAATAATTTTCCTAATGAATGTGTGAGAGAGGATGTAACATAAATGTTTTCATAGAAAAGGATAGAATAGTTTGCTGCTTCACACTTTCTCTTATAACCTTTCTTGTGACTGTGATGCATGTAAAGGTTTTAAGGAACAAATGTTACTAAACAACCACGAGTTGTACTAATCTCGAGTTACACTTAATGAACGTGATGATTTGCATTATACTGTCAATCTCAGTGAAAATCATTTCTCTTACCTTGCACCACTTATTACCTGTATTTTAGTGAAATTGTCATGCTTATATGCAGAAAACATGTTTTAAATTAATTATATATATATATATATATATATATATATATCGCTCACTGACGAAGATAATGGGAAATTACTTGCCTGATCCTTTTTTGTAAGACTAAAATAAGAAGATTCTATTACTTTTTCTACCATTCTAATAAGTGAATTTCTCAAATTTAAAATCCATTACACTTAATGGTACCCAGCGTATACAACAACAGTAACAATAATAATATTAACGACGTATGGTTTATCAAAATATCTATAATTACGAAAGCTGCGTTAAGTAAATATTGTAGAATAGAAACGAAACTGAAGTTTTTTTATTAGATTACAACTCTTTCCAACTGTAATTTCGTTTACCATACAAACGTAATAAAATCGGAATTAGAGTGAAGAATATGTCTTATATAATGAACAACTTAATACGCGTATCAGCTAAGTATGAGATACATAAAACCTAATATAATAATTTGTAGCACCCGCAGTGTTTTATTTCGCGTTTAATTATTGTATGTAATCTAAAATATGGGAACATGATAATTCATTTTATGGGGACGTAATTATAATCATTTCAAAAATGCAGTATCTTGTTTTTTTTTTTTTTTGTCTTCAGTCATTTGACTGGTTTGATGCAGCTCTCCAAGATTCCCTATCTAGTGCTAGTCGTTTCATTTCAGTATACCCTCTACATCCTACATCCCCAACAATTTGTTTTACATACTCCAAACGTGGCCTGCCTACACAATTTTTCCCTTCTACCTGTCCTTCCAATATTAAAGCGACTATTCCAGGATGCCTTAGTATGTGGCCTATAAGTCTGTCTCTTCTTTTAACTATATTTTTCCAAATGCTTCTTTCTTCATTTGCCGCAATACGTCTTCATTTGTCACTTTATCCACCCATCTGATTTTTAACATTCTCCTATAGCACCGCATTTCAAAAGCTTCTAATCTTTTCTTCTCAGATACTCCGATTGTCCAAGTTTCACTTCCATATAAAGCGACACTCCAAACATACACTTTCAAAAATCGTTTCCTGACATTTAAATTAATTTTTGATGTAAACAAATTATATTTCTTACTGAAGGCTCGTTTAGCTTGTGCTATTCGGGATTTTATATCGCTCCTGCTTCGTCCATCTTTAGTAATTTTACTTCCCAAATAACAAAATTCTTCTACCTCCATAATCTTTTCTCCTCCTATTTTCACATTCAGTGGTCCATCTTTGTTATTTCTACTACATTTCATTACTTTTGTTTTGTTCTTGTTTATTTTCATGCGATAGTTCTTGCGTAGGACTTCATCTATGCCGTTCATTGTTTCTTCTAAATCCTTTTTACTCTCGGCTAGAATTACTATATCATCAGCAAATCGTAGCATCTTTATCTTTTCACCTTGTACTGTTACTCCGAATCTAAATTGTTCTTTAACATCATTAACTGCTAGTTCCATGTAATGATTAAAAAGTAACGGAGATAGGGAACATCCTTGTCGGACTCCCTTTCTTATTAGGGCTTCTTTCTTATGTTCTTCAATTGTTATTGTTGCTGTTTGGTTCCTGTACATGTTAGCAGTTGTTCTTCTATCTCTGTATTTGAACCCTAATTTTTTTAAAATGCTGAACATTTTATTCCAATCTACGTTATCGAAAGCCTTTTCTAGGTCTATAAACGCCAAGTATGTCGGTTTGTTTTTCTTTAATCTTCCTTCTACTATTAATCTGAGGCCTAAAATTGCTTCCCTTGTCCCTATACTTTTCCTGAAACCAAATTGGTCTTCTCCTAACACTTCTTCCACTCTCCTCTCAATTCTTCTGTATAAAATTCTAGTTAAGATTTTTGAAGCATGACTAGTTAAACTAATTGTTCTATATTCTTCACATTTATCTGCCCCTGCTTTCTTTGGTATCATAACTATAACACTTTTTTTGAAGTCTGACGGAAATTCCCCTTTTTCATAAATATTACACACCAGTTTGTATAATCTATCAATCGCTTCCTCACCTGCACTCCGCAGTAATTCTATAGGAATACCTATAGAATTACTGTCTATTCCAGGAGCCTTTCTGCCATTTAAATCTTTTAATGCTCTCTTAAATTCAGATCTCAGTATTGTTTCTCCCATTTCATCCTCCTCAACTTCGTCTTCTTCCTCTATAAAACCATTTTCTAATTCATTTCCTCCGTATAACTCTTCAATATATTCCACCCATCTATCGACTTTACCTTTCGTATTATATATTGGTGTACCATCTATGTTTAACACATTATTAGATTTTAATTTATGTACCCCAAAATTTTCCTTAACTTTCCTGTATGCTCCGTCTATTTTACCAATGTTCATTTCTCTTTCCACTTCTGAACACTTTTCTTTAATCCACTCTTCTTTCGCCAGTTTGCACTTCCTATTTATAGCATTTCTTAATTGCCGATAGTTCCTTTTACTTTCTTCATCACTAGCATTCTTATATTTTCTACGTTCATCCATCAGCTGCAATATATCGTTTGAAACCCAAGGTTTTCTACCGGTTCTCTTTATTCCGCCTAAGTTTGGTTCTGCTGATTTAAGAATTTCCTTTTTAACATTCTCCCATTCTTCTTCTACATTTTCTACCTTATCTTTTTTACTCAGACCTCTTGCGATGTCCTCCTCAAAAATGTTCTTTACCTCCTCTTCCTCAAGCTTCTCTAAATTCCACTGATTCATCCGACAACTTTTCTTCAGGTTTTAAACCCCAATCTACATTTCATTATCACCAAATTATGGTCGCTATCAATGTCTGCTCCAGGGTAAGTTTTGCAGTCAACGAGTTGATTTCTAAATCTTTGCTTAACCATGATATAATCTTTCTGATACCTTGCAGTATCGCCTGGCTTTTTCCAAGTGTATATTCTTCTATTATGATTTTTAAATTGGGAGTTGGCAATTACTAAATTATACTTCGTGCAAAACTCTATAAGTCGGTCCCCTCTTTCATTCCTTTTGCCCAGCCTGTATTCACCCAGTATATTTCCTTCCTTGCCTTTTCCAATGCTTGCATTCCAATCTCCAACTATTATTAAATTTTCATCTCCTTTTACGTGTATCTTGTTTATTTATTTATATTCAGGTAATCCAAAATGATAAATTCAATTTCGGAACTCTTTGTTCCAAATTAAGAAGAGCTAATGACAAATATGAGGTAAATTATATTTGCTTATATTCAAAATAAAGTTTAAAAATACAATTCGTATATGTTCAATGTGGCCCAATCTAGCTGCACGGTACACATCTTAGCGGTAGCTGAAACTTGCCCCACGCGCTAAGAAGCATACCTTTTGTTACTGTGTTCACCGCAGCTGTTATACAGTTCCGCAGGTTCACCTGATCTTTTGGCAGAGGGGGTAGGTAAAATGCATCTTCTACAAACCCCCACAAGAAAAGGTCACATGGGATGAGATCAGGTGATTTGGGAGGGGGGAAGAACTGAAGAGCCAGGTCTTCATTCCCCATACGTTCTGTCCATCGTTGAGATAGAGATTCATTCGGATAGAATCGAACATCTTGGTGCCAATTGCGTGAAGCTCAGTCCTGTTGAAAAATGAAGTCTTGTCAATCTTCATTTAGTTTTGGGAAAAGTCAGTTATCTAGCATGTCCTGGTACGTTAACCCAATAACTGTGTGTTCCGCAAAAGAGAATGGTTAACCTTTGTTACCAACAGGGTGCAAAACACATTAACCTTGAGGGAGTCAGTCTCACGTTGCATTGTGTCATGGTGATTTTCTACACCTCATATGAGAAACTTCTGTTTATTCACTTTTCCACTGAAGTGTAAAATCAATTCATCTTTAAAAATTAAACACAGAAGAAAATTTTCATCCTCTGTTTTCAAACATTTGATCAAAATATTCAACACCCTTAGGTTTATTACCTCCGCGAAGAGCGCATAAATTTTGTAGGCGGTGTAACGTCTAAAGTAAACGACGCCTCAAAACACGCCAGACAGCTGGTTGAAGTATTCCAAATACTCTGCTGGCTCTGGGGGTTGACTTTCTTGGAATTCTTCTCTTGTTTTTCTCTTCCACACGCGATGGGCCAGTGTTGTTGCATTTACAAATGCACCCTGTTTGTTCAAACTGGTGAAACTAACGTCATATATTCTTACTTGTAGGAGGGTCAATGCTAAATTGGAGACTAAAGACCAGCTGCATCGCAGTTGCCGAAGGAGGTTCGCTGTACTCAAGAACATAGAAAACCTTGTGTTTCACTGTAGCCATCTTATTCCCAAATATCACGTAATGGCGTTACAAGCACATTTGTGGTCGTTCATGTAACTACATATGCTCTACTGATGTTATTCGAAACTTCCGGAACTACTCCATCAACTATTACGTAGATCAGTCAGATACAATATATAACTCAGGAAATATTCAGTTAATAAATTTAGGTCATCATTTAGAATCTTTATGTATGATTGTACTGATTACCACCGCCTCTTTCAATTTTATTTTATGATGAACAGGAGATGTACTGCAAAGCAGTTCTTTGTTAACAATAACTGCTCACGTATATTATATTGAAAATAGAACTGTAATAAGTGGTAGAAAGGTATGCTTATCAAGAAAAATTATTGTAATTCTATCACTTTAATAATGATTCAGTTTTTGTTTTTCGTCTTTATTAAATTTTATCATTCAAAATATATTTTCGTATTGTTATCGTCAATCATTATTTACTTAATATATTTTCGGCCATTCATAAATCTTTCCTTTATTCTAACACGATAACAAAATAAAGTCTATGTGGGCTGAATTTCTTTCTTTAGAAAACAAAGATAATACTGTTTGAGAATAACGAAACATAATTTCAATTCCCTCATTTCATTCAAACCAGATGTCTGGATTGAATTAAATTCCTTTTTAATCCATTTCTAGATTTCGATTTCTGTACAAACTTAATTGTTTTTTTTTCTATTCTAAAATTTCAAGTTTACCACACAAGATAAACAGTTTTTCTTTTTCCATTTAAATTAACGTCATACCATTAATTTTTTTTATATATATTCGGCATTTCAAAATAAAATAAATTAAAAATAATATGTAGTAAATAAATAAGGAAATAATCTTACATTAATAAATAAATTCAGTTTAAAAAAAAAATATATGATTTCTATTCTTCAGTTTGTAATAATGTTGTTAGCTGAATAATCAACTGAAGTTATAAAAAGACGATTTTTATCAACCAAACGAAACATTCAGCAACTATCAAAACTCAGCCCCCAAAATTATTATTAGATTTATGAGATTTTTCTAAACAAGGGAAGTTTATACAGTGGATTTGATGTTTACTTTGTAACTGAAGTTGATTTTAACCTATAAAATAAGACGTGAATTGTATGAATTTTTTTTTTTAAAGCTGAATTAATCGATGGTTAAAACGTACCTGAGATGGCAACGTAAGTTGAATGATGTAAGCCATCCTTTACTGCTTTACACAACGTCATATTAAATATTTCCATAAGTTTGTTATTTTCAGGAATAATGATTTAGCTCAAAGAAGATACATAATTTCAACTCCATGCATTTATATTATGTTAATTCTCCTTTATTCAATTTTTTTCACTAAATGATTAAACTCAATGAGGCATAAACTATTTTTTAAAAGTTATAAATCGCAATATCTTATTAATGTCTTTTTATTGATAATTTCGTTTTTTTTGGCTTGATAATGTCACCAGATAAGCCTATACCTTGTGCGTGGGATATGGAAATGGAATTTTTTAGCGAATGGAAAATGCCATGCCTGACCGGGATTCAAACTCAGAGCCTCCGGATGAAACACCGAGACGCTACCACTCCCCCACGGAGATGGAGCACCATTATTTTTAATGGTTACACAGCTAAATATCCTTTTGAGAAATTTTTTTTATATTTAAAAAAAATTGGAAATATTGAGTTTCTGAAATAGATATTTAACTAAAAAATTATCTTCAGTCTTACATAAAATTATCTGTAGGTTTATGATATTTAACTATCAGGTAAAGCCAGAATAATTAATCAATTTGAAATTATTTCTGATTCCTGTTTTTTTTTAAAATAAGTAGTTTTGTATTTTAATAATAATTGTTATTTTATTTAATGAAACAGAATAAATAACCGGAAAAAAAAGATAAACTAAGAAATGTTAAATAAAAAAAAAAAAAATGGTTTGATGTTTTATCCACATTTAATAGAGAACACAAACACTCAGTGAAAAATTTGACTTCATAATGTTGAAATTCTGAAAGTAATATGTAAAAGTATTGAAAGGAAAATGATTAGAGTTAAATTTAATAAACATACTGCCAACTGAACAGTAAATAAAAACAACTGCAACATTCTATTTAAGAACAACGTAGGTTACTATCAATAGAAAAAATGTTATCACCTGTTAGTGTCAATCCTGTCTCGTGTCGTCAGTGAACAAGATTTATAAATGTTTTTTATTATCATTGTGATTCTTTTTCTACGCATTCATTAATTAGTTCTCTGTCTCTCCCTAAACAGATTTATCAAAACAAGCTTCTATATTTTATTCAACTTGCGTTGTAGAAGAAGAGATAATTAATAATAAAGATACTAACATAAGTAAGCATTGTTTTATTAGCATATACCATAGTGAAAAAAAATAGTATAAAAAATATTAATGTATTTTTTTTTTTTACCATAGTGGTATAATAACTACATTTATATTTAAATTTGGTATTGCATAATTTTTCTTCAAAGGATGTGTATGACTTGCGCATTTCATGTATCACTTAGAGTAACACATGATACACACAAGTTATTAGATTAAATTTCATTAAAATTAAATTTTAATTTTATTAATATTATATCTAATGATTTATTATTTATTAAGTTTTATCTACTTTAACTTTTATTAATATTTAGTCCTTTCATCAATGTATGTTTTATAATTATTCATAGTTATTTGTTATTTTATTGCATAACCTAAATGGATTATTTAAACTATAATTTTGAATTCTTAAAAACAAAACGCAATAAACTAAAAATATGTTTTACAAGTCTGTGAATAGTTAATGATGTTAAAGAACAATTTAGATTCGGAGTAACAGTACAAGGTGAAAAGATAAAGATGCTACGATTTGCTGATGATATAGTAATTCTAGCCGAGAGTAAAAAGGATTTAGAAGAAACAATGAACGGCATAGATGAAGTCCTACGCAAGAACTATCGCATGAAAATAAACAAGAACAAAACAAAAGTAATGAAATGTAGTAGAAATAACAAAGATGGACCGCTGAATGTGAAAATAGGAGGAGAAAAGATTATGGAGGTAGAAGAATTTTGTTATTTGGGAAGTAAAATTACTAAAGATGGACGAAGCAGGAGCGATATAAAATGACGAATAGCACAAGCTAAACGAGCCTTCAGTAAGAAATATAATTTGTTTACATCAAAAATTAATTTAAATGTCAGGAAACGATTTTTGAAAGTGTATGTTTGGAGTGTCGCTTTATATGGAAGTGAAACTTGGACAATCGGAGTATCTGAGAAGAAAATATTAGAAGCTTTTGAAATGCGGTGCTATAGGAGAATGTTAAAAATCAGATGGGTGGATAAAGTGACAAATGAAGAGGTATTGCGGCAAATAGATGAAGAAAGAAGCGTTTGGAAAAATATAGTTAAAAGAAGAGACAGACTTATAGGCCACATACTAAGACATCCTGGAATAGTCGCTTTAATATTGGAAGGACAGGTAGAAGGGAAAAATTGTGTAGGCAGGCCACGTTTGGAGTATGTAAAACAAATTGTTGGGGATGTAGGATGTAGAGGGTATACTGAAATGAAACGACTAGCACTAGATAGGGAATCTTGGAGAGCTGCATCAAACCAGTCAAATGACTGAAGACAAAAAAAAAAAAAAAAAAAAAAAGTCTGTGAAGTTTGTATGAATTAACTTATTTAATTTTAATTTAGTAAATTGTTTAGTTAAAATTAGAATATGTACACAAATACAGTAATGATATATTCTATTATATTCTTGCTCTTAATTTTCGTGATTTTCTTTTAAATCGTTATTTTCTAGATATTAGGTGGGTAAGAAAACTTATTTATACTCAATGCAAGATACACAGATCAATCACAGATCTGATTTTGACTACCATTTGACTAACACTTTATGTACCTCTTTGTTTTGTATCGGTAATGAAAGAGGAGTAAGTACTTACCCACATGAAATAAATCAATTGCTAAAAAAGAATCAATAGCAAGTAAATTTACAACATAAGTTTAATGTAAGTGAGTATAAGAGATTTGAATTTTAAAAACAATGTGAAAAAACTGAAAAGACTTTCCGTTTTACGAAACGACTAAATTACGTAATTTATATACCAGTAATCACTAAATTGTCCTTAATTATATTAGAATATTTAGATTTTTCTAATAAAGCAAAAAGGAACTATCTAACTACATGACTTCACGTAAGAAATATGTTGCATTGATTAAAAAAAATTGCTATTACAATTTATTATTCACTGTGGGAGAAATCTCACTCCTAATTACTTCAAAAATAATACCTAATTACGAGCAGAAATCAACTAAAAATTGTATTATTGAAGCACCGCTGTTGATTAGAAAATATCTCATAAAATAAATAATCATACAATCATGGAAGTTTGATTTCGTCTAACTGTTTTTTTTCCCCAGCCTTCCAGGACTGGACTTTCAATCAAGCTTTACGCGGTCCTGGGAGGAGCCTCGCCTCTAACCAATCAGGAACTCCCGCCGCGTCAGGCTCTGACATCTACGGCAGAGCAACAAAGCGGCCGGGACTCTGTTTTCTACGCCTCTTCTGAAATGAGGGAACACTAAAAGGGCCCGCTACTGGGTCTATGGTCTGCCGTTGCCGTGCCTCTTACGGGGACCCCCCCCCCTCCCACCCAACAGTGATTCCTATCGGGACTATGGTCTATATGTCTTGCTTTAAACAAAGGGTGAATCCCCAAAGGGACCCACGGGACCCGTGTCCCCAAAGGGACACAGTCTTAACTCCCACCTCTTAGATTGCCCGCCTAAGCCACTGGCACCACTCCCAAGACCCTCGGAGCCCCGAATCACTCAACGGGTACGGTCTACTTAAGGGAAGGAAGCGAACCGCCGCCACATCCTTATTAAAGTTGTTCGCCCTTTTCCTACCAGTAGTTCCTCAGTCTGCTTCCTAGCTATGATACTCCTCTTCTTTTGACTTCACAATCTCAGCCGCTAGTTCGTCAACAGCCCGCCAGTCATCCTCACCACGCAACATGTAATCGACGGGGGTTTCTGGCACTAGCCACGCTAGGCGTAGTCTCTCCGTCACCTCTGCCCACCAGAGATACACATAAAACCTATGCTCAGGGGGTGTCGTTTTGCCCACAATAAATGCACACGGGGAATATTCTCGCCTTCTGAACCTATGTAAATAAGTCCAAAATTCTTCGTGCCCAGAGAGCAGCTCTCTCTTTAATGTGAAGTTGGTATGATAACCAACTTCACCATACTTTCTCCCCAGCCAAGGCCAAAACTAGTCCATGCATCATTATGAGTGGCGTTCCAAAACTCCTTACACTCCTGCAGCAGAAGGACGGCGATGTCGGCCTTTATTATCCCCTCATACGCCCGTGTTTCAGTTGTAGTTCTCGAAAATGGACCGGTGGAACCTCCGAACCCCGTAGGGGAAGACATCCGTCGAGTGCAGCTTTCGGTCGCTACACTCTCCTCCCCCCATAAGCTAAACCTCGTTGGGATGACCCGATGTAACTGCCTCGGTAAACATTTACATTGGTGATTTTTGAAGTCAGCTTTCGCATTCCCTGCAGGACTCATCTGGACATCTTGAATGTTTTACATCGTTCCCCTCTAAACTAGCTAACCGAGTTCGCGGAAGCACGAACCCCTCGCCTATTTCTACATGTTGCAGAGCTAATTTCTTAAATGTCTCAGAATATTCGAAACAATAGAATAAATAAGACCACCAAAAAAATTGTTCGCAAAGCCGAAATAGTTCCTGTAGTGAACTCAGAATTTCAGTGCATACCCCTGACTTGGTTTCATTTGCGGACTTCGGCCCGGTCTACCAGGGAGAGGCGGAAAGACCTCCCACTCAGCTCCATCGCAAAGTCTCGCGTGAATTTTACTTTCACTACGCCATCACGACGATGGCGTAGTGAAAGTAAAATGCCGTGAAACACTTCACGGCTGCATGGTTACTCGTATCCCCAGCAGTGCAGTTGCCGTTCCGCCGACAGCTAATATTAGTAATCATCACCGCAATTTGTAACTAACTGTGGCTTGATGCCAACACGCCTGTGTTTGGCCAATAAGCTGCCCCCCAGGTGTTCCCGAGACAACCGGCAACCGGGGTCTACCATACCTCTTCTGCCGTTCTGGTCAGGGCGAGAAAAGGGAGGAAATCAGCTGCAATATTTTATTCTCTGCGAGTCTTCCAGTTGACTCTCAGATGATGAAAGGAATTCACTTCTCGAGTTCCCTAACAATTCTGTTACGGTCAGTCTCCTACCGGGGATAAACATAAAGGACATGGCTCGCAGTGTCATCAACTTACAGTCCGAGTACAAGCCCGAATAAACCAAATAAACCTAGACAAACTATTCTTAAGTGCATCATGCCCTGAACTAAATTGAGTTGTGTAGCGATTGGTGGAGACAAACTTAATTGCTCGCACCACCTTAACTTTTGGAAATATACCATGCATGTATCGACCAGTAGAAGAATCGTTCCACCTAGCTTGCCAAGAGTTAACAGTTTGTCTTCGATTTCTCGCATACGCCCAGAAGTAAGAAAGCCTATCTTCTTAGAACCATAACGCTGGCTACGTTTTGTAGCCAGAATATCAGTGGATTTGATGGCGGCGATCACAGAGACTGCCCCTCTCGAGACAGTTCGGAAGCCACCGACAACTGCTAGCAATAGAAGATGCTTAGCTCGCAATATAATGTCCCTATAAAATTGCAATTATAAACGATGAGCCCAGACGGGTGCAGTACACAACATTATGGCTTCATAGACACTTTTTCAAAGAATACGCATTGTAGGATAATTCAACTCCCAATCAAGATGGATGACTCTATCGACAACAAAGAAGACATCAGTGGCCTTCCTTGCGACAAACTGAAGGGGCGCTTGCTGAATTGAAGCCTTTCATCAAGGATGACACCCAGATATTTCTGAACGGCAACATACCTAATCGGAAAGCCGTCGAACTTAACGACACATACGAGTGGACATATGGAAAACCTTTTGACAGAGTGTTTCCTACTTCCGAGCCGCCGTCATCAAGGCTGACGATTCTGTGGCTGAAATAGCTCGAGACAGTCTCAAGCTCATTTTGCGTGCAACTAGGCTGCTGCAATTGAAACAAGGCGGGTGGCCACCACAAGTTATTGAATATTTCCAAAAAAGACGCCAAGTACGTACTTGCACTCGCTGGTCGAAGCTAAATCCACTAACCTAAGAATAACATTCTTTGTTCCCTTGCCAGGGTGGAAACCATTCTGGTCATCCATCAGCATACGATTTGAAATCAGCCTGCTGCTACTGATGTGCAGGTACAAGACTTTCTCGAAAACCTTACCTACTACAAGCAAGAGCGTCAGAGGCCGGTAAGAAGAACTACACTGGAGTTCTTATCGCCACATTTGAAGACTAGTTTCACTTCATCACGTTTCAAAGAAGTTGGGATTAGTCAAGGATCCCTCACAGAAATTCCGGTCCTTACACCATGCCTTTAGTCAAGAACCCCAGAGGGATCCCCAACCAGGACTATGGTCTTACATTCCTCGGCCTTGCCTCTAATGGGAAACTCCTGAAAGAATCCTCCACCGGGATTACTGCCTCATTTACTCCTCCAAGAGTCACCGTTCACTCACCGGTTATCAGAAGCCGGAGCGTCCCACTCCTTCTGAACGAAGCCAGCCTGCGCCGGAGCCACCATATTTATATGTTCCACAGCGAGTGCCCCTCACTTACGGTGTATATTTATACAACCTCTGGTTTTACTGGCAGCGCATTGGGCTTCCATATGGCAATTCATCTTGACATGGCCAACTTCCCTGCAGTTAAAACACTGGCCGTTCCTGTCAGGACCCCTACATTGCTTCGCTCGGTGCTCCGTATCCCAATAACGGAAGCACCGCTCTTCAGCACATTACTCTGCGGCCCACCTACACAATCCGCATCTGGTTATCGTGTAGCAACCTATCCGCCGGGATGGGTGGCAAAGTAGCATCACCACCTGAGTGGCCCCGTAGGTAGGTCTCATTGAAAGCACATCAATCGTAACAGGGTCACCTGAAACACCACAATGATCTCTCATAAACTATTCTTTCTGTAGTTAAGGTATCCACATCCTTAATAAGGACACAGACTCGCCAAGCTCCTCTACTTCCCCACACGGTCGTAATACTTTTTCAGAAATCTTCCACCGGTGCCACTCGGCATCGTTTACCTCGGCCCAAACTCGATGGAGAAAGTCCTCCCCCTGACCCTGACAGGCGGAGAGGACACTAAAATCACCCGGTGATATGTTGTCCTTCACTGTTTGCAGTAGGTCCGCATAGGACCTACTGCAAACAGTGAAGGACCCGTGCAAACAGTGTCACCACGCCGCCTTCATGACAACTGTCGCTCTAGGGAGCCCCACCAGCCTTTTCGATGGAAGACGAGTCTTAAGCACCTAATCATTCAATGCCCTATCAGCAAGAAACATCTTAAATTAACAGCTACTCCTGCCAAAACATTCGACCAACCAGCGGAAGTAGTCACCGACCCGCAAAACCCAGTAAATACCCAGCAGGGCTGCAAAAACGCACTTCACTATCCGCTATCACCACATAAGGGAGGCCTGCATAAGGCAGTGAACCATTCTCTCTTACCTCTTGGCAGAGTCAGCGACCATAAATTAAATGGTACCCCTAACTTCTACTGCATCATCAGATAAAACTGTGGTGCTCGACTTATCGACAAGCATTTGTCCTTCCTGTAGACCACCTTCACCTATCAGGTTCCCAACCCAAGTTGCCGAGGAGGGCTGGAGAATGTTAAGAGTTTCCAACACCCACCGTTACGTCCAGTAGTTATGCCTGAGAGGCCTCACCAATTTCCCCAGGATCTGTCACCAGTGTAGAAAAACAAAATGCCTTTTTCGGCCAACTCCGTTGAACCACTTGAAAAAGAGCCTCATCAGAGGCCTCTTCCTCAAGGGCCTGAAGTAAGTCACTCTGATGATATTCTCCATTAGGTATGAGTCAGACTCCCACCCGAGGTCTGTGTGGCTACCTCTTGAAGTAGAACAGCTCACTCAGATCTCACACGCGTTTGTGTAGCTTTCTCTATCATTTCCGCCCGAGTGGCTGCTTCGCCTTAGGCTCTGTACCAAACTCCTTTAAAACGTCCTTAAATATTTCAACCATTCGAACGAGCCCGTCCATGTTCTCTTTTTGATCTCCGTGTTTGTGTTCGCATTGTATCTGATAAGGAAACTCAGACATCTCGCCCGCCGTTGAAAGCATCTACCCTCGCTATCAGTCGCTCTCAATTTCTCTCTCTCTCTTTGTTGGAAGCTACCTGTGACAATCCGCGTCTCTCTTGAGCAGAAACTTCTTCCTTGTAGGACAAGAACCTCCTACAACTAGCATTCGGCTTCTTCTTCTTTTCAGCACAAGGAGAGGAAAGTCGCAGCCTCCGCTTCCCGGATGGTTTCGAAGCCAGCTGTTCAACACCCATTACATCATTTGATCTTATATTTCTCTCCGTACGACTGGACACTAAACGAAACACCTTCATACGCCGATATTCATCAGCCTCGGCCTCTGAAAGGCTATCAGTTCCGCTGCTATCAGGGGGAGCCTTCTGCACTACTACAGCCTTTTTCTTTCGATGGTCCCTCATCCCCGCGGGTGAAACCCGAATGGTAAATCATCACGGAAGGAACCTCATCATCGCCAGGAGGCGACATAACGAGAAAACAATAGCAAAGATTTCCTTAGTACAAACAACGAAAAATTTCTAAATCGATACAAACAATAAGGTCCGGCAGTTGTTATGCTGAATCAGACCTTGACAACAGTAGGACAAACCAAATGACAAAACAGAAAGTTTACACCGTAAGCGTTAATTAATGTAACATTAAATATTAGACGTAACTAAAAAATACGAAAAACGAGTAAATTATGCGTAACAAAATACAGGTTAACGTAAACAAAACATACTCTAACGTGAAAACTCAATAAAAACGGGGAAAAACAACTAAATATAACACAAAACAACGAAAAACGAACAACAAAACGTAAAAATTACAACAGCAAGAAAAAATGCAATAACAGCAACAAATATAGGGAGAAAAAAACCTGACCCTACCCAGCAAGAGCTAGGATATCTGTTTTTTTTTTATTTTGCGAATTACATTACTTTTACCTAGTTGACTGGTTTACAAGCTCTGCTGGGTTTGTTTACGTTTTGACTTTATTTTGTAAATTTATTGTGCGATATCTGATCCCGGCGAGTCTGTGGGTGTGACCCCGCGCTCAGGCAATGAATTCCTTGTTCTTAGTGCGAGACGAGTAACCTGTAGGAGAGGAAGGAGATTAAGATCCACAGGAACATTTTCTGAGGTAAGTGTGATTGACCACAGGTGCAAGCTGTGCCACTGGAGAGTTTAGTGTACGGCCGGCGTATAGAGGCGTTCAGAATGTCACCATGTCGGTCCCTGGATTTGTGGCTTGAAAATTAATCTCAATAAGAAAAAACTAGATTGGTTGGATGAACTGCCGTATCCTCAGAAGAGATGTTGTATTAAGGTGCAGAATAAAATGTTTATATTAATAAATTATTTTTTGGTTTGTAGGCGAAACGCCTGGGCGTTATCATCGCCCGAAATTTCATTAATCAAAAGGTAAAATAACTTCAAAATAATAGAACTTATAAGGTGGAAAATTAATATTAATCATATAATAAAAATTTATTAATAGAAGAGTTAAGAAGGCAAAATAAAACTCAAAACTAATACCGCAGACGAAGTTTTTAAAATAAAAAAATTTGAAATAATCGAATAAAGAAACTACATAAAACTTACCTAATTCCGATGGGTTGTGCAAAAGCCTCCCTTCTCGGATAATAATATTAAGAACATAAAACCAAAAAAATCAAAATTAAAATAACGTTAAAAATTATCAACTGTTCTAGCATAAAAATATATATGGTAATATTACATTTTTTTGCAGTAACCTGGTATTATGCAAAAACAGAAAAATCCGGTTCAAAATTTCGTTATTATTGTACAAGATATCGCGGATGTTTCTAGGTAGATTAAACTTACGACGCAACGCCGGATAACATATGCAGTTCACGAGAATGTGGTGCACAGTCATGCGGCAGTTGCATCGTGTGCATAGTGGTGGGACTTGAAATTATACCTGACATTAGGTATTCGTATGTAATCCTCGTTTGTCCTATCCGTAATGGGCAGAGGACCACTTCCTCAAGACGAGATTTTCTGCAAGAGGACCCCCATGGCAATACTGAATCTTTAATCGTTCGGAGTTTATTATCGACGGTAGTCGCCCAGCCACTTTGCCATCTTGCTCTCAGTGATTGTTTTACACGACTAATAAAATCAAAGGTAGTATTTCGGATGGTGAAAGGAGGTTGAATACACGCTTCTTTGGTAGCATAATCTGCTCTTTCGTTTTCTAGAATCCCTACGTAGCTAGGGGCCCAGCAAAAACTTACTTCTGTATTGCGATTACCTAACTCAGCGATTGCACCGTAAATTTCAATGACGACAGGATGTTTCGAATAAAAGTTTTCTAACGCCTGGAGAGCACTAACGAATCACTGCAAATAAGAATGTTTCCATATTTAGGGTTAACGAAATTTAGAGGCCTATTTATAGCGAGTAATTCAGCGGTGAACACACTCATAATACCGGGTAGGCCATACATGTAAGTTCTTTCATTGACAACAAAAGCACATACCAACAGTACAATCTTGTTTCGACCCATCAGTGTATATCACCGCGTCTGGGTTCATCTTGGTGAGAATATACTGAAACGACTCGCAATGTAAATAACAAAATCGTCAACGAATAGAGAACATGAGACAGGAGCCTGTACACAATTGGTAATGCTGTTTATGGCTACAGAAAACAAGGTGGCATTAAATACACTACCTTGAAGTACTCCATTTTCCGAGACGTCACTGTCTGAAAGTGAATCGTCTAATTAATGTGTCTATTCATTAATGCTCATATGCATAAATGCAGATATATGTGGTAAAGTTGCAGATGTTGTGATGAAGTTCAGTGATCCTAACCGAACCAATTAATGTTTCTAATACCACGGCGAGAGTCACAATAAAGGTAATTGTCCCCAACGGGTCGAAAACACAGCAAACAAGACAGAATCACGAGTCGGAGGTAGTGGTGGTAAATGTCGAGGAGAAATCACATCTCAGTAATATGTTTACTGCATTTTAATGAAAAACCGGAGCAGGCTGATGACAGATAGTGGTGAGTGGCCAGTCTCTGAGGGTGAGCGGCGATGGCTCCTCGGGGTCGTCGTCCATCAGTGGCCCTCTGATGACGTTGTTACTGCTATTCTGTGTCGGCGCTAGGTGTGCCCGGGCGGTTGCACAGAGTCTGTATACATGCCTCAGGGATTAGATCCAGCGCCTTTACGACTCGAGGGGAAGGTATTTTAGCGGATGTGAGTACCTCACTAGCCTTCAGAGCGGGTGTGGCAGAAGCTGCTAGAGCTTATTCTTCCCCCACGAAAAAAAAGTAATAGTGAAATTAACGTATTAATAATTTTTTGTTAATAAGAAGTTTATTCAAATGTCTTACTAGTTTAATATAGTTTGCAGAGAAGACGTATTAAACTTGAATGAATACAAAATTATCCGACATTATAACTGGAATGTATGCAAGTGGTTATATAATTTTTAATTAATCAACGTATAAAAAAAATACCTGTTTCTGCTTTTTATTTGACAATACAGTGTGAACCATTCTAATACATATAACGATATTATCGTAACGAGTAATTTACAAGAAATCAGAAATTCCAGACACAAGAGGTCTGCTGAAAAGCTAATTAATTTTGTTGCTTGCAATGCAATTTTAGTCGTATTCACCATTACTCCACCTGCTGTAATACATTGTACGCCGGAGGCCATAACGTACATTTCCTTTCTCCGAGTTTTGTAGTATTCACTGTACTTCAAAATATATAAAGGATTTTATATTACTCTTTTTTGCAGAGAGTTTATATTTTAAGTTTAATATTTTCATGAAGTAAAATGTACCATAATAATAATAAGTATGCGCAATGAATATAGTGCATTAAACAAAGAAGTGTTTCTATGAGTGTATTTTTTTAAATAGATAAACTATTTATAATCTATACTAAAAAACCTACAGGGAATTAACACACAATAATTTAAATTCTCTTTAAATTGTTAATAATTTACATTATATTATTTAAGTTATAAAAGTAGGTAACATTTAGTTTCCTGAACCTGATCCACGATAAAAATTCCTTTTTAAAAATATTTAACAGTTAGAGTATAAAAACGATCAAATTTCCCTGCTGGGTTAAATTTTATATCCCTAAAGACGTTGACAAAAAATAATTACAACAGGATACGTGTGTGTGCACAAGCACTCATACAACTGAGTGCATTTATCTTTTCTCCGAAACGGATTAGTTTTTCACGAAAACATAAGCAGTTACTCACATAAATGTGGAAAAAATGAGATAAATAATTTGAAAAGCACACAAAGATGAGAGTGGTTATTTTAATGTGATTTATTTAATTTTAATTTATAAATTATCAGAAGTCTGTAAACCCTCTTTAGCAATTTCGATTTTTTAATTTTTTTCTTTATTCACAATTAATTAAAAAAATATTATCTCAATTCTTAAATATAATACATATTAGGGAATAAATGTATATTTAATTTTCTTTTTCATGGTCCTACTTCTTGACCTAATGTAGGGAAGATGGCGCCCAAGTTTAACGTGGCTCGTTTCTCTCGATGGTGCTTCAACAGTCCTCGTAACATGCTGAGCTCTTTGACTCGGCTTCATCTTCATGATTTGTTAAAAAAACCTTCACCCTTTTTAGTTAGCAACATGATCAGATAGACAGAGTGCACATATCGCTAAGTCATTTCCATCCTGTCTGGGAAAATCCGCAGTTCTTTGGCCATTTTCATATATCCATATTGCTGGCATCTCATACAATGGACCAAACCGGTATGTTTCCTTGCTGTTTCAAATCTAACCCCACAGTTGATAGTATATTCTAGATTAAATATATATTTGTTACTTTTATACTGTTTTTCTTTCGTCAGCCTGTGACATGAATTAAATATAGATCTTCCCTTGTGTCCATTACGTTCAATTGATTACATCAGTCGGGATCGTGAAGATTCCTCAGCAGTACTCAAAACGCGCTCTCATACTCCCTCGTGAATGTGTGCCCAATTAATCCTTTCACACGCACCAAATTAATAATCTTCTTGTAAGTGTCAATATCTTTCGAGAAAACTCCTAGTTGTTAGCATTAATTACCTTTATGCAGTAGTAACGACCGTTTCAAGTACCTGTAAAGCCTCATTAAAAGATTTTCTTATTTATTAGATAGAGGGAATTCGTTTACGGCATCTTTTTGATATCACGACTTTGAAGTACGCAGAACCGATATTGTTGTTTGACAGTGTAGAGGAGCAACCTGAAAATCAGTAAATTCAAAATCTACTTCGCTTTCAGATATGTCACCCATATCAAAAGATAAACGATCCCTGATTACTTTTCAGCGAGTAAGAGTTATGGAGTCCCTGTCCAAAGACAATAGTCGTCCACGCTTTCTGTTAGATAATAAATTAGCACCACTGGAAGTCTTGTTTTCATAAACATAAAAATAGCTGACAGCTGATCCATGGTTTCACTCCATCGCAGACTAGAAGTTAACCCGCACAATCGTTTAAAGAATTTTTCATTAAAGAATGAAAAAAGAAAACCTTATGAAAAGGCAAGAAATAATTTTGTAATACAATATGCATTTAAGTTCGTAAGATATCAATCCAGACTAACGATACAGTGTTTATCTTCAAAAAAACGAAATCACTGAAAATTGTGTGAACACAACTACTAACAAAAATAAGTCACGAAAAAATCAGGAACCTGAACTACAATTCTAACACTCATCCGAAAACATATGCTGCGACTGCTCAGCGCAATGTCTTCAACTCTTTAAGGTCCACCTAGAGAAGTTAACATCTAATACAAAGTTCATTGTACAGCAAATAAGTAACCTGGTAAGCATACTCACCACGGTGATTGCCAAAATTCATTGATGGCTAAATCCCTCAGATTTGCTGCCTGGAGCATGAATGGCATCTCCTGTCGACATCAGGAAATAGAAGCTTCGGTGTTTATTGAATCAATGGATACTAAATTAATCTCCAAAACGCATTTCACTAACCGTAATTATTTCCAGCTACGGGGACACTCGATTTACAAGACTAACAGACGGTACAACGTCGTCAGACGGTAGGGCCCATATGTGTACTGCAATACTCGTCAAAAATATTATAAAGCATCATCTAATACCGGAATATAGGGCCGATTATATACGGGCTACCTCAATTGAGGTCCGTGACCGATCGCATCTTAAGATTACCTACGGTCTGTTGTCCTCCTCGCCGTGTGATCAGGGATAAAATTACTCTCTGAATTCTTTTGAGTCTGAGCATCCGTAAGTGGGTGGAATGCAAAACAACCTCTCTGGGGTTCTCAGCTCTTCATTACTGGTGGGAGAACTTTAAGGAATTTCATTACCAACCTGCGCTGAATGTCATCCTCGAGATACTACTCTTTTCACCACCGGCATTTGGATCCGACGCTGTCCCTTAGTCTTCTAATAAGACTAGTCCCCTAGTCTTATTAAAATTTTTGACACCTCAGGTATTTCGCGTTGTATACTGAAATTAATAATAGCTTTGATTTGACGTCTGATCTTTCAGTCGTACTGTAGCAGGATAGTAGTAAAAAAAAAAAAAAAAAAAAAAGCCTGTCGTACGCTATAATAGGAATATCAGAGCAGGTTTGAGGACAAACTAAATATGCCTGTTCGGTTGAAAAATAGTGGTATTATAAATAATGCCATTATTTGACCGCAATACTCCACAGCTTGGCCGTTGACATGAGAGAATAAACATGGAAAACAGTGAGGCACGACCTACCCGACAGAGGTTATGGATGTTATTTCTACCAAGATCAGACTTAGAAAGAGATTTTTATAATAATAGAGATTATAATAATACAGTTGACCTGAGAATAGAATACCTTTGACCAGAGCAGCTCGAAGTTATAAACGGCTGCTATTAAAAACGAGATGTATAGAAAATTCCTTAAGAATCTCTCCCCATTGAACAAAGTATATTACTCAGTGGAAGGCCATAACTAATAAATTCTTCCTTTCAAGTCCATCCAATATTTAACACATCTCTTTCATGATATCATTCGAACTCATAGGTTTGCAAAAGAATGAAGATGACGCAGATTATAATGGTTCCAAAACTGGGTAAGCCGATCAATGATATAGCTTCATAGAGGCCAATAAGCCTGTTACCTACTCTATCAAACGTATCTGAAAGATTACTTCTTCTGTGGCTATGGCCTATTTTGGAGGAAGGACGTGTTATTTCTGATTATCAGTTCAGCTTCATATATGGTCATTCAACAATTGAGCAAACACACAGGATTGTCAACGTATCAACAAGGGTCTAGAAGAAAATATATACTCCTTGGCTGCTTTTTTGTATAAGGTCTGGCTTCCTGGTCTACTTTATAAATTGAAAAGGAGCCTTCCTCACCCGTATTATGGTCGCATAGTCTGGCCGCACTTTTCACGTATTCGTGAAAAGTGCGGCCAGACTATGCGGACAAACAGGTTAGCGTGTGATGGCCATCGATGTGGCCACCCAGACTACGTCCAACAAGGGACTTGAGGAGGTGACAAATCTCCTCGATAGGAGATTTTTGCAATATCTCCAATATTGCTTATTGGTGGCAATATGCAATAAATATTGGCGGGAAGAGTGGTTCAACCGTATGGCCATATCTTCTGACTCAACGGCGGATTATGAATCTATTCATGTTACAGATCTGGTTGCAGACAGAAAGAGTACAACTGTGAGGTCCGTTTTTGGGGCGTTTAAGGTGCTCGTGCAGCTCGAAGCTGAGAATAAACAGAAGTCAGGACTTGCTATTGCTGAGTGTTCAAGACCTGTGAGGATTCTTGGTTAGGAAGTAGAGGTGGTGGAGCGGCGAGCATATATAGTAGTCGTGGAATCATCTAAGGGTGAAGAAGTAACAATGCGATATTTCTAACGTGCATTGCAGAAGATCAATGCAACCCCAATCCTTCTTTGTGTGTCTGCGTGCCGGGTAACACGCTGAGTAAGAGCTTACGAAAGGTTGCGGAGTACGTGGCAAGACGAGCGGAATGTAAGTTCTCTTATAGAACAGTCGGTGCGGCTGCTACGGACTTATATACAATGTTTATTGTATATAAGTCCGTTACTTAGTTTTCTATAAACTTATACAATAAACTTAATTTTCCGTCAGTTACAGAACAAATTTCTATTTACATATCATTGAATTAACATGTAGTATGTGTTATAAAAGCAATTTTATTTAAAGCAATATTCAAACACTTTTCTTAACATCTTCAGAATTTTGGATAGTATGAGTTTATTTTTCTAATTGTGATTAAAATTTATCTTCAGTAAAATTGGAGTTAGCTCGGTAACAGAAAAATAAGTTTTAAAGTTCTATCCAATGTGTGTGTTTAAACAACAATATTGAAATAATTTTACAATAAAAATAAAACACAAGGTATAGATTTATAAACCAAATAAGCTGGAGATAAAAATTGCAGTAAAGAATAAATCTTGACGTATATGTAGAAGAGACAACCTATTTCCTACGTCATTCTTTTTCAAAATTAAAACAAAAGGAACCATTTTATTTTGAGCCATTGTAAGAAATTGTTGGGTTTTTCCTCATTATTACTTTAAATCGGCTAAGAATTAGAAAAATTTACTAAGTTTATTCATTTTATTATTTATTTATTATACTTTAAAGATCGATTTCGAATTTTGGGCTGTCAAACAATATACTGACTCCCAAGGAGTTTCATTATCAATCACAACAACGAAAGAAAAAATACATACTTGTGATAAAAGACGTACATGAATTTGTTGGTAATATCCTTACCTAGCGGTGAGTGTGAAACGTATTATTTTATTTAAAATTACTTTAGAATAGGTCAAAATATTGGAGAAGGATATGACAATTTTTCTTTCGTGATTTTAAAAGAATTCATTTTAATTTTAATTGAACAAAAAAAAAAATGTTATATCCATCTTAAGTCAATTATTGCAGTTATTATCCAAGCAATTTTATAATTTTCAGATGACCCTTCTACAGCTCGATAGACAGTGACGGCACAGTCCTTTAAAGACAATTAGAGATAGTGAAATTTCTGACAATTAGACAGATTTGGATTGTCATGAGTTAATGATTTAAAATCTGGGCAGCTCGATAGCTGGTAAGGAAAAACGGGTATTAGCTCAAGTGACCTCTTATTTTCGTCGGTTGTTAAATGGTTTATACCGATATTGTCAGCCTTAGTGAGCTGCTGAATTTTAGTTTGGGCACGTGTGGTTATCGATAGAATGTACCTTCAGATTGAACTCAATTATCATCATTGCTTTCAGAATCGTCTAAAATATAGATTTCGGTTTGAATTTTTTTGAAATCCGACAACAGTTCTTGAGTAAAATCGTTTGATTTACCTAAGAAACTAATGAATGTCGTCATTTGTCCCTTAGCTACACCTCGTTTTTTAATTAACAGTCTTAACTGTTCTGAATCCTCCATATTTGAATTAGCAAAAAGGATGATACGATAATTCACAAATAATTAAAAATAATTAAACTATGATTCATCTGAATTTTTCTGGTCACGGAGCTAACTCCAATTTTACTGACAGTAACCGACTGTGACGCAGTAACCGACGTCACTGATGATGAAATAAGAGTTGTTAAATTACAAACACATTAATTAACACAAACACATTAAATTGTGACTCACTATTCGGGTAGGTCGGACCAATTTATGGATGATGTTGATTAACATGAAACAACGTTTGCAGAGTTTTTTAACACAAATTTTTAGTGGACTGTAAATAAATGATCTTATTATGCCATTATTGTTGTGGCCCAGCTGGTCCCACACACGTTTTAACACATAGAATGTAAACAAACAGATTGCAAATAGTAAACAAATAAAAGCACTTCACGATTTCATCCAATTTGTTTAAAACTGGTTTATTTTAACTGAAGTCGAGCTTTTTAGTAAAAAAAAAATTTCAATCAATTTTTTTTTAAGATTCTGCTTCATACAAATAATACGGAAAATGCAGAAAATTACAATTCCTTGCTTTTAAATTATATATATATATATATATATGTGTGTATGTATGTAGAAAATAATTGTATTTTTTAAGTGATTGTTTATTTCTAATTTTATTTTTTTATATTGTCGCCGAATGACTTCCACAGAACATGGCACTTACTAACCTTATGGTAGCCGTGAAAAGGGTCGTTTTTGTCGTCGATTGGCTTCGACAGCTCGTAATTACTAACATTATGGAAGCCCCGAGAAGGACTATTGACGTTGAATGGCTTCGACGGTTCGTAATTCATAACCTTCTGGTAGCCCTGAAAAGGGCCATTTTTGTGTTAGCTCTGAGAATAGATGTTGGGTCCAGAAGCTGATTTCCAGCGAAGTCATGGAGTTGCGGCTCGTCCATTGAAGTCAGACCGGGCTTCCCCTCAACGGCAGTTGGAACCCCACTACAGCGTGGCAGTGGTGACCCTAGCCACCCGGGATTATATGACGACAGAGTACCATAGCTAAAATTCCTCTGCAAACCTACACATCGCAAGGGCACGAAAGACAGTGGTGGCCCCCAGAGTCCCGCAGTATCGGGTTAGCGTCGGTCGTCCATCGCCGACGCGGCCGAGGCGGCTCTCCTTGAGCGAACCCACGTTGGGCCGGCTACTGCTGTCGAGTTCACCGGCCAGGGCGATTGAAGCCCGGCGAGCTGGAGCGGGAAGGTAACGTTCGCGTCCAGCGGCTCCCTCGGCGGGCCGGCCAGGCCGGCTGCTCTGGCGAGGATGTTCGCATCCGCCGGAATGCTCCACGTTGAGCCGGCCAGGGAACTTCTTCTTTCTTCTTTCTTCATCTTCTTCTTCTTCTTAGTCTTTTCGAGGTGGTGGTCGGCGATGAATTGAAAATTCACTCTCGTGCATGCTCTTTTATTGGAGCCTGAGAGTGCTGGGGCTGCAGCGCCGCTATTGTGGAAGAACTGCAAGGTCATCTGCACGGTGGGAGTGATGTTTCTGTCAGCGCGGGCGTACACTGTCCACCAGCTCATATTGTTGCTACCGTGTTCGCCCGCCGATATTAAATTTAGCATATATGTGGTAACAATATTTACATAAAAAAATGATTATTTTAAAGTTATAGCGTTATATTCTAGATAGTTAAGTTTAAAATCAAGAGATTGTAACTATAAAACAAATTCTTTAAAATTTTGAACTATTACGGTTTACTTTTCACTTATTCTATTTTTAAGTTGTTCTCTGAAAAAAGTTACTAATAAAAGTAAAAATATATATTTGTTTATGAAGAAAAAATGTTCACTTAAATTTAAAGAAACTATGTACATAAGATATACATTCATCATGTACCCACGTAAACTTCTTTTACTTTTATTTCCCTAACAAACAAACTCTCCTGATGAAATAAAGTAAAAGTAAACTTGTTGATTGCCTATTGAGTAAGAGAATATTTCAGAATATTTGTGTAAATTTATTTTTTATTTAATATTATTCCACAATGAATTATTTCATCATTACGCAAAATATTAATCTTTAACAAAACATTATATTTCTTTACTAATTTCCCAGGTTCAACAGATTTATTTAATCTGTTAAACGTTTTGTGTAGATGACCATCACCTTCAGAGTGGCGCTTAATTTTAATTAAATAGTTTTATATATAAAAAACCATAATGACTAACTTTAAAAAGTAAAGTATGCATGGGAATTAATCTTTAATTGTATACGGTATATATTTTAAGAGAAAATCTAAAATTAAATCAATTTCTCGACTGTCCTATAATAAAAGAGAGAAAGGATTTCAAATCTTATATTTTCAGAAATGATAATAACAATTAAATAGTTTTATATATAAAAAACCATAATGACTAACTTTAAAAAGTAAAGTATGCATGGGAATTAATCTTTAATTGTATACGGTATATATTTTAAGAGAAAATCTAAAATTAAATCAATTTCTCGACTGTCCTATAATAAAAGAGAGAAAGGATTTAAAATCTTATATTTTCAGAAATGATAATAACAGCCTGAGAAATTAATCCCGTTTATTCATGTATTAATGAATTTCATACGAATTTTAGATATTTTTTATCAAATTTATTAATAAATGTAATTTTTCAATTAAAATAATTGAAAATAAAGTTGATGTCAATTGTTGTCCGGGAAATAAAATTGTTTCGTAAAATATATATAAGTTGGGAAAAAAATGTTTTTGTAATAGCTAATATATTAATTACAACATTAATGAATTTAAATCTTTGAATTATAAGAAAATCTGCCGCTGTTTAAATTGCACTAACTTCAAATTTCAAAAAGTACAATTTATCAACTACGTGATCAGATTAGTGTTGACTGTAATTAATTGTGTACCATAGCCAATGAATTTCTATCAGAAGTTTAAAACTACAATTCATCTTGAAAACTTGATTTATCAAATACTGCTTTTGCAATCACAAGTAAATTGTAACCTAAATTTTATTTCATTTGTTATGTATAATTTTAGCAAAATAATGTAGCGCGATTAATCCTCATTTATTACCAGAATTTTATTTGTAGTTAAGAATTATTCCAGTGATTAAGAATATATCTTTTTTATTGGCTATAATAGTTGAGACATATAAGTTTATGACTAATTTAGTAAACTATTTGTAATGGTAGTAATATTGTGAACGTTATAAATCTAATAATATTATTTTTAGAATTATCTGTTTCAAAAAAAATTGCTCCAGTATATTTTTTTTTGTCTTATAGAACTAAATTTATTTTACATTATTTGATATGAAATGATTACTATTCTATAATATTTTATGCTTTCTATAAATTTATTTCAGTATTTTATGGTACGTTTTTACTTCCTTGTACGAAATAAAGGAAGTATTGTGATTTTGAAAAATTTCGGTTTGCAGACTTCAACGGAAATATACATCTTGGCCATCCCTGAATCCATTTTGACTAGTTTCGGCATGATGTCTGTACGTACGTTTGTGTGTCCATATGTATCTCTCATAACTAAAAATCGGTTAGCCGTAGGATGTTGAAATTTTGGATTTAGAATTGTTGTAACATCTAGTTCTGCATCTTCCTTTTTGATTGCAATCTAATGAATTAAAAATGTCCCCAAAAGCCCAAAATCTAAAAAAAAATTGTATTTTGGAATTTTTCTTAACTCCAGTAATAAGCCCTCAATGAGAGGTTTTCAACTATTATTATAAGTAATACTTATTTTCATTGGTTGCAGAGTTATAGCAAAATAAAGTTTTAATTAAACAAATATTTGGATCTTAGGGAAAGACACATAGGTTTGAATCAGACTTCACCTCCTTTTTTTTATAAGCTTTTACTTGACTTGCTTTAGTTATAATCATATCTTGCAACTGCTATATCTTTTGATCTCTCGTATGAAAATCAATGAAATTTGGTACACGTATGTAACTTCGATGGGTAAAAATAAATATTTTTACTTTTTAGTCTTAAAAAACAAACAAACTTGAACAAACAATAATATTCAGATATAAATATTATTAAGAATATTTTTTTTGGGTGTAAAAAGTTTATTGTTCATTAAGACTAAAAAGTAAAAAATACAAAAGAAACAAAAAAAATTTACAAAAATATATTTGATTACAAATAAACAATTATTTTTTAAAATGCTTTTATTTAACTAATATTAATATTAACATTAATTAAAAATAGGAAACAAATTAGAAAACCCCTCTAAAAAGTAAAAAATAAAAATTAATCAAATTGAGAATTTTAAACAAAAAAATATATTATATTAACAAATATAAAAATGCACTGAAAAGTGAAAAATAAATTATATAAATATCTAACAAATAACCAATAAATAAATGTAATAATTATTACATTTATTTTAAAATTAAAAGTAATGAAAATATTTAGTTAAATAAAAGGGTAGCGCAGTTTTATAACAAACTTTTCGAATAAGTATTTATAGACATTTGCTGTGTTTTAAAGTATATTTTTTGTTTAATGAGGTTGTTTAGTATATGTATATACTTTATTTATCTGTAATAAATCAACTCAAGTTTTAATTCTTTGACGGTTCAAATTTGCACTGAGATGATCTATAAAGGGTAAATAAGATTAAAAATAAAAATTAAATTTAGAAATCTTGTACAAATTTATTACATTTTGACGGTAATCTGAAAAATTATTAATTATTATCATTATTATAATTGTAATCGTAATTATGAATTAATTAAATAAAAATTCATAGTTAACGGTAAGAGTGCGTTCAATTTGGCTTAGATTACAAGCAGAATTCAAAGATGAACTTCAACTATGTGAGAACACGTACAAAGAAAGCGAGTGGATGCATTTTCCCAGATTGTTACTTGAAGTTAGTCAGTCTCAAATGGAGAGGTTACAGCAGACCTTTCCGCCTTCTCGCGTCGTTATTGAAAATGAAAATGAAGATTAATTATTGTAAAAATAAATGTTGTATTGTTTTAAATAAATTAAAAAAACTGCGCCACACTTTTATTTAACTAAATATTTTCACTACTTTTCATTTTAAAATTTAATAATTATTACATTTATTTATTGGTTATTTATTAGATATTTATATAATTTATTTTTTACTTTTCAGTGAATTTTTTTTTGTTGAGGTTTTTAGGGGCATCAACTACTTTGGTCATTAGCCCCATCCCACCCTTCAAAAAATATATACAAAAAAGGTTCAATGATTCACATTCTCATGAATCAAAAATGTTCAAAAATTTATATTCTTCTACAACTTCGAATCCAGAATATTACTTCCTAGGCTTTCCTTTCGGCCATCCTTTCTTGCACCGTTTTTCCATTCTTCTAACGGCCTCAACCTCTAATGACAGCGTATCTCAGGCCTCAGACAAGGCATCTCTTTCCGATGCCAGTGACGTTCTGCGGCTGACGTGAGGAGACAAAAACATCGTTGGTGCAGTTAGCATCGTTGCTATTGAATCTAAACTAGCAAGCGATGCACTTTCCGCGGCTGATGAACTGGATTCTATCTCTACTGCAGTGCTCGGTCCAGCTGAAATAGATGCTCTCGCTGAAGCTGTTCTTTGAGCTTTTGGAGGCTCCATTGTTGCAGTTTTTTATCATCTTTATCTGGTGCTTTTTCAATAATAACTTGCACCTCCATTTTGGTAGACTTGGGTTTCCTTGTCACAATTTCTTTAGGTTTGTGTCTACACGACGGAGTGATCTGTTTCTCTTTGTCAGATAAGTCAAGATTTTTAATTTTTACGTTAGTTGGTGGCTTTACAATTGCAGATTCAGCTGGTTTTTTAAACGGCGCTGTTGCGTCTCTCATGTCAACGGCGTCAGTCCGGGATGAGCCTTCTCATTTTTAATTTTTTTTCTCTGATGAGTCGACTCTATCTTTGAATCAATGATTCTTTCAATCATTGTCGCAAGACTTGGTGCCATTGCGTTAAGCAACTGCTCTAAATCTGGTCGTGGTGTACGTTGATTAACAATTTTCTTCGCTTCAGTATAACTGACCTTCTGAAGCGTTTTAACTTCCTGAATGGCTGTTTCTAATTTCTATGTAGGGCAGTTCCTTGAACGACAGTTGTGATGCCCTTTACAGTTAACGCAGATTGGAGGGATTTTACAGTTAACATCTCATCGGCTACGGAATGAATGCCCGTTCATCAAGCCAATGGATGCCAGCTCGTACCTTTTCAGGAAGGTTCGGCCTATTAAATGTTAAAACATGCGAGGCCGAAGGAACAACCTCACCATTTCTTCGCAAGGTTAGTCTGCGACACTGAGTCACTCCCTGACTCGACATTTCTTGTACAATTTCAAATTTTCAAATTCACCGATCTTCTTCAACGCCTGAACATTCTGGCTTTGCATGTCGTTGATGATTTCGACATGGAATCCATTAAAAGTTTTACGAATTTCCTTAACAGGACCACCAGCACAATTTGTTATTTCTCTTGCGATTAGAATGGACTAACTTTTTGAAAGTTTCCATTCTCCTTTGTAATAATTAAAAATCTTGGTTTGGGAGCAATGTTTCCAAACAACGAATTTTTCAATACCCTACTGATTTTGTCAGCATCTCTCTTGATTTTATCTGACTCCTTGCTCTTTTTCCTCTTCGCTTGTGGCGAATCGGAGGTTTCTAGACGAGGGTGTTTACGTGCACCCTCTGCCACGTTAGGTTGTTGTTCAAGTGTGTTCATTTTGTTTATCCCTTCTGTAGCAAGGCTAGCCGCCGGGGTACACCCCCACTCCAGGGCTACTAACCTTGGAGGTCCAATCCGGTACTCCGGTGGAACCGGTATATATCCTGGCAGAGAGTGGATGCACTATCTCTGCACTGACTCCAGGCTCCTACTCACCGAAGCTTTTAGAGCTCCCATGCACTGACATACATGGGCACCATTGCTACATGCTTGCCATCGCAGGGGGCATGTGGACAACTGAAGGGTCTCCGTTACACCTGCAATAACATTGACCCTGGCCGCCACATCGCCAGCTCTGAATTTGGTATGTGTCCGCTTTCTAATCATTTATTTGTTCATATCCTGCAGGTAGCCAAAAAGTCCCATCCATTTGATGACCTGAAGATGGAAACAGGTCAAAAACAGTAATATATCCGAGGAATATACTCGGAACCCCGTTAGCCAGCTATAAGTATTGTACATAAGTACCGCTGTTACCGCCCTGTACGTGGAACATAGATTATATTTGTTTTTTTTTTGTTTTTTTTTTAATTTTTACGGTCATCGACTGCTAAGGTCATTAGCCCTCGTCACATTCTTTAAAAGAAATTATTATCTCCATCAGGATAGTCATATGTAAGGATGTAAAGGGCCCTTACATTTTATTTAAAAACACAAACTTCACAATAAACATTAAAACATGAAAGGCAAGGACATCACAAACACTTACGGGGTGTAAAGGGCCCCAATATTAACATTTGAGATAGGTTCTCAAAAGACCATGAACTTAAAATTAAAATTAAACTATTCAATACCATATCTTTCTTTCTTCTACGAAGTCTCATTTATAGTTTGCTTAAGCACCCTCGGGGCGACCAGAACCGCCGTTGAGCAGTATATCAGTCGTGCCAGGGTGCCGTGGCAGTTGAATCCTTCTTATATCAGGCCATAGGCATGCACGGCGTACACCCATAGCCTCGCGCCCTCAATCCACCCTTGAGGGTCCCCCATGCCATCATCGGACACACCCCGACTCACTGCTCTTGAATGCAGGTGAGCCAAAATGGCCTAGGCAAGAGGGCTACCTCCCGTCACTATACGTGCCACGCTTCGAGACTCCCTTATATGTATATATAAAACCACCGCTTAGAGTATCTCTTACCACAGCTTTAAACTTCCATTTTATAGACTTTTAAGAAGTCCACTGGCGTGTAAAAATGCAACTATATTTTCTTCATTTCCATTATCCAGATATTATTTGTAAGACGGAACCTCTTTCTGAGGTCCTCATATATGGTACACTCTTCTATTAGATGCTTGATTGTCAGTGTTTTATTACAAACACCGCACATTGGTCTCACTTCGCCGGTTAACAAATATAAATTTGTTAATCGCGTGTGACCGATTCCAAGTCTGGTCACCGCTACTTGTTCACGGCGAGTCAACTTAAAGTCGCTTTTCCATTTATAAGGAGAAGTTTTAACTGAGTTTAATTTTGTATTTAAACTCCTCCATTCAGCGTTCCACTTGTTTCTTACTATGTTTTTTTAGACGGTTTTTAACATCTGCCACTCTTACAGGAAATGCATCCAAATCATCGCAGACTGTTGCCTTTCTGGCAGCTTCGTCTGCGATTTCATTACCTGTAATACCAGCATGCCCTGGAGTCCATACAAATACGCATCGCTGTCCTCGTTGTTTAAGTACGTATAAAATGGACAGGATGTTTGCAATTAGGACATCCTTAATGTTCTTGTTCCGAATTGCGACGAGTGCACTTAATGAATCGGAACATATTAGCACTCTCTCTTCGCAATAGTGTTCAGTGTAGCGAAGAGCTTGCTGAATTGCAGTGAGTTCTGCCGTGTAGACACTGGCCACATCTGGCAGACTCCAAGAGTGGGCTTCTTCATTTACATATATCGAGCATCCAACACCATGTTCGGTGTTGGATGCGGTGGTCTCCGTATCGGAGACCACCGAAGCTGCCGACGACGACGGGCATAGATCGGCGCCGGTTTCAGGCGCCGATTGAGAGGCGGCAACCCGGCCGCTCCCCAACACGGGGGTCGCACCGGTCACCGCCTGTGGGATGGGGGACACTCGCCCCCCCTGTGTGATTTTTTGTGGCCTCTGAGGCTTAGAGGCCACTTCAGTTACAGGAGGCTTGGGAGCCTCCATAACAGTCTCTGTAGGTATCAGCTTTTTCTTTTCATCAAGAATCTCGCTGAGACGGACTTGACATTCTGGTTTGGTGTCCGTTTTCTTTTCTGGAGGAGCAACTTTCACTTTTATCGACTTATCTTCAGCAGGCTGTACCACTATCTTTGGCTTAACAAATTCTTTATTGCCAAAAGGTTTCATCTTGTTTTCGATGATCCTCTCAATCATGTTAGCCAAAGTAGGCGCAAGTTTATTTATAATTTGAGCCTCATCTACAGCAATCGGAGCAGGAGCAGGAACAGTAGCCGCAGCCTGAGCATAAGATGTTGTTGCTCTAGGTTTGCGGGCGTTAACAATCTTTTTGGCTTCGATGTAGCTGACTTTCTGCAGGGTTTTAACTTCCTGCACAGCTACTTCTTCTTTGTAGACAGGACAATTCCTGGATCTACATGAATGCTGTCCCTTGCAGTTGATGTATGTAGGGGGCTCTTTACATGGCTCTCCCTCATGCACCTCTTCGCCGCACACGCATATTTGCGTTCTCTCACATTTGATAGCGGTGTGGCCAAAACGTTGGCCCTTGAAGCATCGCATAGGTTGCGAGATAAATGCCCGCACATCCAATCGATGTATCCCAGCTCTAATCTTCTCCGGCAAGGTAGGCCGGTTAAATGTGAGAACATGAGAGGCTGAAGGTAGGACCTCGCCATTCCTCCTCATGTTCAATCGGCGACATTCAATTACTCCCTGTGATGACAACTCCTCAACAATTTCTTGCTCCGTGCAATTTAGAAGATCCCGATAGACGACCACACCTCTTGAGGTGTTGAGCGTACTGTGGGGATCGACATGTACAGCCAGTTCTCCAATCTTTTTAAGCCCCAAAATCATTTGAGACTGGACTTCATTTACAGTCTCAACATGAAGTCCCATGAAGGTCTTCCTTATTTCTTTTACAGGTCCACCAGCGCATTTGGTTATCTCCCGAGCGATGAGAAAAGGACTCACCCTCGAGAAATTTCCATCCTCCTTTGTAATGACCAAATATTTGGGTTTCGGTACATTTCTACTTTTAAAAAAAGCTTTTTGTAAGCTTTTTCTAGCCTCAATCTCTAACCTTTTAGTTTCTGTACTTTTTCTCCGTTTTGCCTCAGGCGAAACGGCTGGTTCTAAACGAGGGTGTTTACGTGCACCCTGTGCCACGTTTCATTGTTCAACTTGCATGAACAATAAATCCCTTCTGTAGTAAGGCTAGCCGCCGGGGTACACCCCCACTCCAGGGCTACCAACCCTGGAGGTCCGTTCCGGTACTCCGGTGGAACCGGCATATGTCCTGGCAGAGAGCGGATGCGCAGTCGTCTCTGCACTGACTCCAGGCCCCTACACACCGAAGCTTTCAGGGCTCCCATGCTCCGAACATGGGCACCTTAACTACATGCTTGCCATCGCGGGGGGCATGTGGACGACGAAAGGTCTCCGTTACACCTGCAAATAACTTTGACCGTGGCCGCCACATCGCCAGCTCTAAGTATGGTATATGTCCACATCCTAATCAACAAATTGTTCATATCCTGCAGGTATCCGAAAAATCCAATCCATGAGGGGACCTGAAGGTGGAAACAGGGCAAAAGAAAAGCATATCCGAGGAATTTACTCGAAGCCCCGTAAGCCAGCTATATGTATTGTGCATAAGTACGGCTGTTACCGCCCTGGACGTGGAACGTAGATGTTGTGTTCCGGACGTGGGGATTACCTACCTCAGGGCATTATATTTGTTAATATATTTTTTGTTTAAAATTCTCAAATTGATCTAATTCTTATTTTTTACTTTTTAGAGGGTTTTTCTAATTTTTTTTTTCCTTTTTTTATTAATGTTAATATTTATATTAGTTCAATACATGATTTTAAAAAAAAAAAATTTTTTTTTTTTTTTACTTTTTGTATGTTAATTTAAATATAATGAGTTATTTATAATTATTTACCTCATTGTAAAAAAAAAAAATTCGATGAATAATAACTCGATAATAACAAAATAAAAATATGAAAAATATCGTCAATTTTATTTACTTTCATTAAAAAAAAAAAAAAAAAAAAAAAAAAAAGTTTTGTTTTAGAACCGTCAGTATAAATTCTAATATGTTCTTCGTAACTACTGCCGGTTGCTAAAAATTCCTGCTGGATGATCACTGCTGGTTTCTTTTTTATTTCTCCTTGAGAGAGATCCAAACTTGTATTTACCGCTGGCAAGAGCCATGGCGGTATTTCTCTAGTAGAAATTGCTAGTGTCTCTGGTATAGCAATTTCATATTTTCTTCTTAATTCGTGGTACCTAATTCCGGTTGGTCTGGAATAGGTAGCACGATGTTCATATACTGCAGCCATAGGATGATTCGTAAACAATTTATTATTTATATGAGCAGGGAAAGCCCATACATTTGCTGCATATCTTAACAAAAGGATCTCTCTTCTATAATGTAGTGGCATTATTCCGGCTTCAGACATCAGACTAGCCGCCGGACTTGTGCGGAAGCGCCTGTTGCATATCTTATTCCGCTATTATGAACTACGTCTAACTTTTTTAAATGCGACTTTCTGGCGGATGAATATACGATACATCCGTAGTCTAGTTTAGATTGAACCAATGCTTTATACAATCTCAATAATATCTCTTTGTCTGAGCCCCATTATTGTTATTATTATAATTAATTTTAACAAATAATGAATCAGGACAGTTTACAAGATTACAAAATTTTAAAATTATGATGACATCGGCTTGTCAATTATGTTGTGAAGAATACTTAAATTTTTGCTAAACAGGATAGAAATTACATATGATTCCTTTTTAAAACCTTATATATAATAAGAATGCACTGATATTTGATTTTTTATCTCTGTATATGTGCAACTACGAGTGTTTTCAGTTTACCCCTTGAATATATAAATTGATTTTTGTACGTTGCCTTCTAGTCCTCTTCGGCAAAACAGTCTTGAATAAATGGTGTAGAGCAGACTTTTCTTTTATTTATTTATTAATGATTTTTTTTTATCGGAAAGACTGTATTATGTTTTTAAATAAAACAGAATACACAAATAAAACTTTTTATCCAGTTGTTTGAATTTATTTTATGAGTATGGAATTCATTGTAACTATATCAACCCTATTGTAGATGTACAACTACATTATCAGAGGATAAAACCAGCTTATAAACAAGTAACCAAGAATCTTCTATTATCAATTAAGGTAAAATAAATAAAAAAAATAATAAAAAATATACCATAAAAAACAATCAATATGCGAAATTGTATTACTGACATACTTGGTGCAAAATTGAGAGTTTGTAAATACAGAAAGTTAATCATAGACATGTCAGTGTTGCAAAAATCAGTTTAACCTTTTATCGATTAGTTAAAAACTTTAATCTATACATGTTATTTTTATTTTTCTGTTTACTTTAAAGTTTAAAATATTACATTCCATAAAATGTCCTTCTGATTTTGCATTATAATCATTTCCGTCATTAAGCTGATATTGTTTTCGAGGAAAGGACAGGAAATTATTTTTTAGAACAGATTGATGATCCTCTACTACGGATATGCTAAAGTAAAGATGATACATTGTACTATTTATATATTTTAAAGTAAGTTAAAAAAATTCAGTTACGTATTAAAAGCAAAGTTTTAGAATATAAAATGGTTTCAGAGTTTTCTTTTTAGTTTCTTGCAAAACTGAAGAGTTGACAAGAAACAAGATACAAGTCATAAATTTCTACACTCCTAATAAAAAAAAACCAGGCGCTTTGCTAAAATGGACAATAGCAATAAAAGAAGCTGATAATAATAATAATAATAATCTATTTTTCTACACGTACATTTTAATTTTTAACAACATCTTAAAGTATAATTCGATAATTATGAATTAATTATTTTCACAATGTAGAATGTAGAGATAAATCATTGTGTTATTTAGTTTCTTTATATGCTAGCACATGCAGAGTCAATTCTTTTACTAATAAAAAGTGGAAGAAATTCACAATTTTGAAAATAAAAAGACAAATATAATATCCTCAAATAAATTTAATGAATAATTTCTAAACTAACTATCGTATCCAACTTTATCCGCAGCTTGTAGTGGAGTAAGCACAAAAAATGCACCATGAGCTTGTTTAACGTAAACAATCGTATTTACGATAACGTAAATTATCCTTCGGTGGAATATACCCAAAGAAATCCTCACCTAATTTGTTATTTAATTCTATGAAATAAAGAAATATTATATAAATACAAGAAAGTATAAATGTTATAACCATAACCATAATGGATGAAAGCGTTTCAAAAATAGTTACTCCAAATTTCTAGGACAATATCATAAGTAAAAAAAAAAAAAATATCGTAAAAAGAAAATAAACTCAAAAAATCTAGCTGGTCCAGAATTGAAGTGAATGATTAAATTAATAATCTTCAATTAAACGTAAAATAATAACGTTAAACATGGAATTAAAATATAAATACACCGTAACGTAAAATATTATGTACTCTACTATTAACTTTATTTGCCTTCAAAGTATATTTAAAAACGTTTTTACATTTATTTACAATATTTTAGAATTGTGCAGAAAAAAATGTTATAAGTTATTATAAACCTTTGTTGCCACAAAAATTAATCGTAGCTTCATTGTTAATATAAATGTAATACTACTGGAACTATATTTATTTTTTTGATAATGTTTTTTTTCTTTTCATTCAAGCAAAAATGAAATACGGGCTGTTTTAAGTTATTCAATACATTCTTTCATAATTTATACCTTCTATTTATTTTTTTATGAATCGGAGTAATTGTTCTAATGCTATGGAACAAAATAAATGCTTTTTTGTTGTTTTTAAGATAAAAAACTTCCTTTTGTGAGAAATGATCAAAATTAAAGAATAAAATTTTCCATGAACCACTGTTCATCTAGATTTTATGACTAAAAGTTAATGTAAAGAAAAACAATGAAGCAGTTCATTTACGATTCTGGGCCTGATTAAATTAATAGGGAAGTTATTCTTTTTTTTTTTTTTCTTAGTGACATTAATAATTTATTAGGATTAACATTTGTTGCCGGTTCACCAAAGGGTCTAATGTAAGAAACACCGTGTTTTAAATGAACATCAGTAAAATTAAAATTTTTTTCAAATAAATAAAAATATGGTTGATAATTATCATTACGTTACCTATTTTTTGATATTTACACCATATTTAAAAAAAAAAAGTTTAGATGTAAATTATCAGCATAGGCTTTTTTACGTAGCTCATAATTTCTGTATGACTTAAAAACAAACAGTATATGTTATGGGTTCAGTGGGTTTCACTGGTTAAATCGATGTAGAATTTTTGTTTCCTGATTAAAAAAGTGGGTACATTTTTGTTGATAAGATTATATATAAATGCGTTAATGACTTTAACCAATACCCAGTCCAGAGTGAAATTCAGAGGTGAACTCTCTCAACCCTTCTACATAAAAACTGGATTGAGGCAAGGAGACGGCCTCTCACCGCTCCTTTTTAACTGCGCCCTTGAATTTGTCATGAGAAAATGGTATGAAATAAATCCCAAAAATATAAAAATGGGTACTAAGAAAAACTCTATCACACTAAATTGCCTAGGATTTGCAGATGACCTCGCTCTTTTAGCAAATAATATTCAAAAAGCCAAAATACAAATCATGAGCCTTCAAAACCTAGCACAAAAGATAGGGCTTCATATCTCTTTCGAAAAAAACTGATCTGATGGCCATAGATCCTCTGGTAATAGAGCGCATTACGGTAAACAATCAGAAAATTAAAATAGTAAAACAATTTAAATATCTAGGGGAAATAATAACTTATAATTTAAATGAAAAAGTGACATGGCAAAACAGGACAAATAAAATGATTAAATCCCAAAAATTAACTCGGTCAACATATAACAAAAAATGCCTTTCTGCTAAAACAAAACTTAAACATTATAAAACTGTAGTACAGCCAGAAGTCACCTACGGAAGCGAGAACCTTTTCAAAATCACTCAGAAAAACCGAATTGAAAAAATTCTGAAAATAGAGAGGAGAATTGTCAGAACGTGTATCAATAAAAAAACACCAAAAAGAAGGCCGATGGTGGATTGTGCTAAATGAGGTGGTGTATCGAGAAATAGAGCCTGTTACTGATACTATGCGGAAAAAAAGAATCTCTTTCTTCGGTCATCTCATAAGGACACCGCAAACAAGACTGTCAAGAGATATCATTGAAAAGCTCTGGTTCCAAAAGCTAGAAGTAGGATGGATCAAAGAAATTAGAGAAGATATGAAAGAATTGGGAATTTCCCTGACTGACCTACAGAATAAAACTGGAAAAATTACAAAGCTAAAAGATAGGAGCATTAGATTTAAACAAAAGACAGACAAACTACAAAGTACAACGAAGAGGGTGTTTACGGATGAAGAAAAGAAAGCAAGATCTGAACGGATGAAGAAATACTGGGCAGCTCGAAAGAGTAAAATAACACGCTTTTCTCAGAAAAGATCCAACTAAAATTGACTTAAGTGGTCCCATGTTGGCCGTAAAAGCATAATAATAATAATAATAAAATGCGTTAATGATTAAATCATTTATTTACATATGTATTATTTATAAACATGAAGTGAGGTATTTCTTTGCAAATTGTAATTTTCTTGTAACAGGATTGAAAAACAGAAGCATTTTATATATTTTGCCATTGACATATCACACAAACTAAATATACATATATTGATTTCTAACAAATAATATAAAATTAAAACATAGGAACTCTAAAATCTCTACTTTAATTTGGGTAGCTAAGAGCTATATGTTGGATGATTTACCATTTTTTAACAATTACACAAATGCAATTTTCCGAGAATATTTGTGAATTCACTTAATTAAAATACCTAAACAATATCATTTTTAGCTTCCCTTTTCTTTTCTGCAACAATTAGTTATACCTCGATTTATATAAACTCAGACGGCGCATGATTCATTAGAAGTAACAGATCTGAGCGCGATTGAAATACAATTAATGCTCTGGACAATACAGAATTGCAAGAATATGGGGCTCGTGGCAAAAGTCCCATTTCACTACAATCGCTAAATCCCCTTTTTTTTATCTTACAATTAATACAATATTATCAAACCTTGCTCCATACTTAATTTAGTATCACAATAAATTTAAGTAAATGTTTTTAAGTTTGATAGTAATTAATCCGTTTTACTGTCTGTTCAATCAGCCGTTTTATGCAGGAAGTCTTTAGGTAGCGTCTTCATACGGCAGACCTCTGACACGCTTCACGTCATTGTCAAGCTTGCCGTGAATGTTCTGGATCTAGTTGTCCTTAGTTTGAACTTTCAGTAGAGGAATCCCATTGAACAGCATTTGGAGAGATGGGATAGAGTTTTTAGGCTGGTAGCAGGTCGTCCAATTCTTATAGGTGCTGATGCGAACGCCAAATCGCCTCTTTGGCACAGTGGGATCACGGATGATGGCGGTGAATTGATCGAAGGTTTCATCGCGCAGCATCATTTTGATGTAGCCGACAAATTGTCTACTTTTGCCAGTGCAATCGACGGAGGGCCTTCCGTGGTACCAACATCGATGTTACCATTGGTAAGCTTATCCCTGGTAGGATTCAGAACTTGTCTGTAGTCGATGATTGCGCGAGCGATGTGTATAGGGGGTACGTATCACTGTGAAACTCCTTGTATGCACGTTGCCAGTGTTTCTTGGTCCGCTGACTAGGGGTTTTAATGGGATGCTTTTTTCTAGGGTTATCCCAGCATGTTGAAAACGTGGTGAGTGGAAACTACTCTTCAAAGGTGGCGACAAGGTACCCACTAAGTTATTCTTACCAGCCTCTTACGCTCTTGCCTGTAGTAAGTAAGGTTTTCGAGAAGGTCTTGTACCGCTGCACCAAGAACAGGTCGACTTGTAACCACATGCTAATGGACGACCAGTAAGGTAATCAGGCACAGAGGAGCTATTCTTAGAGTAATGGATTTGGCTTCGACCAACGAGTTTAAATACTTGGCGTCTTTTTGGACATATCCGGGGCATTCATGCTCTCTGCATGGTGGTTGCAGCAGCGTGGTTGCACGCAAAATGAGTTTGAGTTACTCTCGAGCTATTTCAGCAATAGAACCGTCGTTCTTCGTGACGGTGGCTTGGAATTAGGAAAGACCCTGTCATAAGGTTGTCCACAAGGCGTGGTTTAACTGCACTCGTCTGTGTAGTTGAGTTCTACTCTCTAATGCGGTTGCTAATGCCGAGTGGCTGCCTCATAGTGGCTTATGCCGACTATGGGTTGCTGCTGGTAGAGGACAACTCGCGTGCCGAGGTTGTGGAGTCTTCAGCATAAGGTTGGTTTTCAGTAAATAAAAAAATACTATGATGATTCTGAAAGGTCGTCTAGCCGCGATCCAACACTCACGGGTCTTGATGGACGGCCTTCCGATTAGGTATGTAACCGTTCAGAAATATCAAGGTGTCATCCTTGATGAGAAGCTTCAATTTAGGAAGCTCCATAGGTTTGTCGCAAGAAGGCTATAGATGCTTTCTTTGATGCTCGTAGAGTCATCCTTCTTGATTGGGAGTTGGATTATCGTACGATGCATATTCTTTATAAAGGTGTCTTCGAGGCCATAATTTTGTACATTGTACCCGCCCGGGCTAATCGTTTACAATTCCAGTGCTATAAGGATATTTGATTGCGAGCCCAGCGTCTCCTATTTTAACCTGTTGTCGGAGACTAGAGAACTGTCTTGAGAGAGTCAACCTCTATGACCGCCGGCATTGACATATTAGCTACGGATCCTAGCAAGCGGTATGTATCTAATAAGGGAGGTTTTCTTACTTCCGGGCGTGTGCGAGAAATCGAAGACCAAGATTTTTTAGTCTTGGCACGTTAGGTGGAACGATTCTTCTACTGGTCGACTATTGTATGGTATATTACCAAATTGTAGGAAGCTGCAATTATAGATGGGTTTCCCTTAATTGGTATACAACTCAATTTCTTTCAGGACGTGCTTTTTTCAGACGTGCTTTTAGGTATAGATTGGCTAGGTTTGGTTTGGTTGATAATGGCTTTTGCCCCGATTGCAGGTTTATGACATTGTGAACCATGTCCTTTACGTTTGTCCCCGACACGAGACTGTACGTACCATAATTGTTATGGAACTCGAGAGAGTAAATCCCTTTCTTGATCGGCGAGTCAACTAGAAGACTCGCAGAGAATGGACTATTGTGGCCGGCTTCCTCTGTTTTGTTTCCCTGAGCAGAACAGCTGAAGGGGTATAATAGAGTATCACCCTGGATGGCTAGGGACCGCCTGGACTGTTGATTGGCCGCAGGTAGGGGTGTTGGCATAGAGCCACGGTTATTTGGTATGAATAATGGTGATTATTGTTTATGTTGGCTCTCAGCGGAACGACGACTGCATTATGGGTAACCATGCAGCCATTACGTGTAGTGTCGTCTTGACGAGGGCATTTTTTGCATGAGCAAGCATCACTGTCGGCGGAATGGCGACTGCACTGCCGAGGGCATGGATTCCCATGCAGCCGTGAGGTGTAGTGGCATCTCGAATATGGTAGTAAGTGAAAGTAAATGTCACGCTGTAACTGCGATTTAGCTGAGTGGAATTAAAAGGTCTATCCGCCTCATCCTGGTTGACCAGACCTAAATCCTTAATGAAACCATGTAAGGGGCCTTTACTGAAGTTGTCTTCATTAATAGTACTGGGAATAATTTTCGTTTTTGCGTACAATATTTTTGGTGGTATGTTCTTCATACTATTGCCTCGAATATTACGAGAGATTTACGAAATTGGCTCTGTAAAATGTAGAACTAGGCGTTGGGTACATGCTTCCGCAAACTCTGTTAGCTTGATCCGAGAACAACGATGTGAGTCATTCAAGATCAGGGTGAAGCCTGCAACGAATGCAATAACTGAGCTAATAAATCACCGACGTAATTGTCTACTGAGGCATACTACATCGGTGGCATACCAACTAGGCCGGGCTTATTACTATGAGATGTAAAAAGACAGAGATCGATAGACAACTCCCGTTAATTCCCAACAGGTCGAGTGATCGGGGTAGTGGTGCGGGGACCGGAACATCACTAGGCGGGTGTCTTCCCCTACGGGGTTGGGATGTAGAAACTAGTCTTTGACGGGTTTCCGGATTTGACATTCCCAGAATGTCTGGGTCGTAGCCCAGGCTTTCATTGATGACTCTCTCCTATTAGTTCGTAGTATCTCACGACGGCAGCTAGAAAATCGAGCGCAGGCGGCTTTGTCAATCGCAAAGGGCTGGATGGACATGCAAAATTTAAGGATTCCCTGGCTAAAACAAAGTACATGTATCTCAAGGGTACAGACCAATTATCGTACAGTCATAACCCCCACATTAAGTATAAAGGCTGTGTAAAAGAGTGGAAGGTAGCTTAAGAGAATTAAGAACCATCCATAATAAGTGTATAATACAGAAACCAATTAATGAAATGAAAAATAAAAATAGCATTTCCTGTAAAATGTACTAAATGCTTAAAAACGAAAGGAGTGGAAGAAATACTTGAACTGTGCAGTAGGATATAAAGTACAAGTGATGCCCTGAGAAATATAAGAATATTAATTATACTAATTTTGAAGAAAACTGGTTCAAGAATATGTACAGACACAGAAGTGTTACTGCCAGTGACAATACACTTTAAGAGTCCTAAACCGAAGGCTTTTAATAATAATAGAAGTATAATCAGGAAATTAAGATTTCACTTGGTTTTAGGAAAGATACCAAAGATAGAATCAGGATATAATGGATGATTGGAGAAAGATAGTTCTAATGATTAGAATGAGTTTGTGTTTCACGGATGTAGAGAAAGTATTTGATAGAATCAATTCGGGAAAAATGATAGATATTAAGTATAAAAGAGTAAAATGAAAAGACAGTCGGTTATTTAAAGAATTAATATCAGACAAAAAAAAAGTTTTAATCAAAAGTTTTAAGTGCGACTCACAATTAAAGCCTCAGGACTGGGTGGTGCATTTCCAGATACTTCTTAACATGGGTATGGCCTGTGATCCGATAAGCTACACAATGCCATGCTATTGCGACGGCTATTGTTTACTGTCAGCTCTTCTTTACTCTCTGTTTTTAAATGAACTACATGATGAGTTAGGTGAAAGTGTGTTTGTTGGCCGGTTGAATTAAAGAGTCTTGCTGTATGAGGTAGATATTGTGCTTCTGTCATCTGAGCCTAAAGATCTGCAAAAAAAGATCTATGACTTTAAAAAAATATTGTAAATAAAATATAAAATATAAAATATAAAATATAAAATATAAAATATAAAATATAAAATATAAAATATAAAATATAAAATATAAAATATAAAATATAAAATATAAAATATAAAATATAAATATTGTTAAAAACAGATAATGGTTTTTAGAAAAACGTAAAAACTGGGTGGTAAGGATGTATGGGGGAGGGTAGGTAGCGAATTTGTATTAAACAATGTCTGGAGAAATTTTTAAGTGAAAACAAAATACCCGACTCAGGTAAACGGGCAGTATATTATGGCGCGTGTAGAGTGATATTAAGTAACGCAGCGCAAGTTTGGGGGGTTATAGAACAGTGGAAGACTTTTAAATATTCTTGAGATTTGTGCTCTGAAAAAATATGGAATTTCCTATTATCAAAAATTAAGCCATCTATTTGAAAATGGGTGTGCAGTTATTGCAGCTTTTTTTCTTTGAATTACAGGTTAACTACGTGTAAAAAGCCTTGAAATTATCTGATCACAGGTTGCCCAAGAAATTAGCTGAGTTAATGGTAACAAGAGAGGTCTAGTGGTTTAAATATTGAAGGGCGTTAGGGAATAGATTTCGAAGCCCGCTTTCTAATAACCGGGAGTATTGCAGTCATAAACTAAGTTATGTAATGGGAATCATGGCAGAAAATTCTTGAGCCGTGTGGCTGGATAGAGCACAGTTAGCCAAGTGTAACGGTGTGTACAAAGAGTTGTATAATTCTTGACGACGAAATTTATATATCAGATTATGACAGGTCGATGAAAATATTATATTTAGAACAGGATGGGAGCTACTTGGTCTAAACAACGGATGTAACAGGGAAGGAAACTGGCGTCAGTGTACGTTATGCAACTTTTAAGTGATGGAGGGTTTTGAATACTTTATAGAAGTTTGCTCAGCATTAAATAAAAACAAAAGAAAATGGATTGATTTTTATAAGCTGATACGGATGAAGTAAGTACGTGATGGTTTGAATGGAAATAACTGCAAAACACTGGTGGGATACATCCTAGAAGCAAGAAAATATCGAAATTGGTTATAGTTGGAGAGATTAATTATTAGTTGCATGCTTAATGAAAATTGATTTATTAAAAAAAAAAAGATAAAATACTTTATATGGTAAAGATAAATTGTAAATTTTAATGTGTAGGATTATGTGTGCAAATATATATCTAAACTGGCATTTATTTAAGAATCAGTTATATTCGGGATATGGTTGAATTGGTGTATGAATGACCAGTTTCTGTCTATAGGTGGGTTTATGAGTTTACGAATTTCAATTTAGTGGTGATAAGTTAAGTTAATTTAAAAATAAAAAAAGAGATGAGATTAAATACACGTTGACTTTCTTTCTTACTTTGATTTTATTTTTATATCTTTGAGAAAACAAGTAGGCAGATCGGTTTGAAAACAATAGTATAACATTGCTGAGGTACTGGGAGGGCTAAGTATAATAACCTATCGTGGTAGTTTTACGGAACACATACACTGTAATGTAATATAATTAATAGGTTATTTGAATGGTAATAATTTCCTTTATTCAGTGATATTTAAAGATTATAAGCAACAGATATGTAGAGGGAATCTGGCAGACGACATTTTGTCATGCTAATTTCTGTATTAATACAAAGTTATTGTTGTTAACATCTATTTAATGATTATATTGAACAACTGAAAGTCTATTTAATATTATTATTTAATGACTATTGCTAAGTATATTTAACTATTATTTAATCATTTTTGAAATTTCTTAACACTGTGATCTTATTAATGGACATAAAGACACAGTATTATTATTATTATTATTATTATTATTATTATTATTATTATTATTATTATTATTATTATTATTATTAATACCAGATAAACAGCATCAATGAAAGTAACTAATAATATGACTGACAGGCTGGATCTTGACCTTATAGCTAAGTAAAGATGCTGCAAGTTACTGAAGCTGTTCTTAATTTACATTGAAGATAAATTAAGAAATATATTACAAGAAAAAAAAGGTGTAAGTTTAGAAGTACTAAATAGGAATAATTATAATAATCATAGGAGTATAGAAAGGAATAAGTGTAATTATATGCAATTCTATCTGATTGCACATACACATTTCAAACATTGTTGTCAGCCCTGCAAGAAGGATCGAAAATAAATATAGAAAAACTAAACTAATAGATGTAAAGAATAAACATCTCTTAGGCATAACAACAAGTGAAGAAAAATAAAAAAAATACGCATACCAGTGTCTGAAATGGCAAAGAAATATTTCAGTAAGATGAAAGAATTACTAAGTAGTATAACATTCTCTGGACTTAGAGTAAAGAAGAGGTTAGTCAAATGTTATGTATGGAGTGTCATGTTGAATATAGGTGAATTGTGGAAGGTGTGGAAGAGGGAGGGGAACTGGATTGAAGCTTTTAAGATGTGATCGTGAAAAAGGATAGACAAATTAAAATAAATTAATAAAGTGAGGAATTTAGAAGTAATGAACAGCATTAAAAGAGAAAGTGCGTTTATGAGGATGAAAAAAATGAGAAGGAAACTGGTTAGGACATATGGTTGGAGGAAGTGGAATCTTGAAAACTGCATTGGAAGGATCAGTAGAAGGAGAAAGGAGGCGAGGAAATAGAAGGAAGAATTATATAGATAGAGTAAACTGCAAAAATCCAAAGGTCGTTCCAAAGATCCAAATCCAAAGCTAAAATCCAAGGTAGTTCACAAAAAACAAAATATAAAATGAGATTGAATATTAAATTTATTCAATTTGGGAGCAGAAGTATCACATTCTTTAATTACTGCATAAGGTTAATGATATTTGCAGAGAAATAAAGCATCTTGCTATCTTTTCATAAATCGTTTGAATGTATTATTGAATCACATATTTACTAATATGTGTTTATAAATTACTAATATGTGTAATATGTATTACACAAATTAATTATGTTACCTGCAAATGTTATTGTCACTTCGATAATCACAATCAAACTTTCTACGCAACGCATGTTGAATTATAACTAAAGATTCACATTTAGCTGACTGCAAAATAGAAAAATCGTTTTGTTTAGGAATCACTAACTTTGCTAGTAACTCTATCAACCGGAAAAGTAATAATTTTTTTAATAAGTCTTTTTTTCTGTTAATTATAGCTTTAACTTAACAATATATATCTCATCCTAGAGATACAAACTAAATTACCGATATTGTTTTTAAGTGATACATCCCAACACATCCGACACATTAGACGACGAACATAAAAAAAACCTTTCTTTAACTTTCCTGCAGAGAACAGCACAAATATTAATGGATTATAATATTCCATATTTTAAATACAAAATATAGCAAGAATACTTTATTAAATTCACTAGTGATTCTAAGCTTGAAAACGTAGCGGTTTTTCAATCATATGTCAACGGTAGTTAATAAACTTACTAGAGTACTTCAGGAGTAAGAATTATAATTATTCAGCAAAGTTTTGTATGGATCTATCAGTATCAACTGAATATATGAAATAATAAATAGGTCTCTCCAATCAAACATGAAATCTACAATAGAGAAAGAATTTTCCGTTCGATTTCAGCAATAAGTTTGATATGTGATTAGAATAAATATCCATAAATATCAGTGTATGTATAAATATATATATATATAACGATCAGGTCTCGCTTCGCTCGCCTGACTTTCTAGCCGTCTGACCCCCGACGCGTTCGTTATCCTCATAGTTGTGAGAATATTGAATATTACTGGTATTGGTTAAAGAAGAAAGAATCAATCGTTTTACATCGTTATATTACTGTTGCCATGGTGACAGAAATATGATGAAGTGAAAACGATTAATTTTTATTTCTCTAATGAATCTCTTTCATATAATAACGAATAAGTAGGCTGGGGCCTTCGTTCTTATGGCTTGAAACCTTTCCTGGGATAACACATGTATTCTGAAAATTTGAATGTAATCGAACGGTTAATTCTTACGTATTGTTGTTGCAAACAAACGGACAAACTTTCATTATGTAAACTTTCATTAAAACCATGCTGATAAAGAATTTAAAATAATATATAATTAAACCAAATAAAAATATGAAAAATAATATTTTAACAATGTTCTTGAAATGTTTATTCTAATGTTCATATAAACGAATTATACTCATTAAAAAGCGCAATTCCGTGCCATAATTACGACAGGAAGAAATTAATAATAACACTACTTCAAAATTTGTGTAAATTAATTTTTTTTTTTTTTTACAGCTTCATGCATTATAGTAAAATGATAATTATCTTATAAGTATAAAATTTTCATTTTCCTGATTTTAAGAAATTTATAATTATAGCTATCATTTCTCCGTTCGCAATTTTAAGTATTTTGAGGAAATTTATCGATATTACTAAATACATCAAAATCGATAAACGGTTAACGGGATTTAATAGTTAACCGCGAACGGTGGCATAGACTATTACTTTTTTAAAAAAAATCAATGTTTATTTAAATTCAGAACACAAAAAGATGAAGATGTGAAGCAAATAACAGTTTCTCCACTTCAAAGAATTAATGAAATCTTCGCGAAAAATAATTATTATAAATTATTAAATTAAACTTTACAAAGAATTGTTTCTTCTATTTGAAACAATAAACGAAAGGAATTTCAAGTTTGCCACAAGTTTGGTGAATAAGGGTGTGGTGGAATTCTGGTTGTCATAAATCAGAAATCCGCTGAATTAAGGCGCATTGTTGGTATTCTTATTTCCAGAGTAACTGGAACGTTGGTCACTTCATAGCACAGTGATTGCATTAGAAACAGATAGCCAAAACAGAGCGGATAAATATCATTCCAATAACTTCAAACGACCAATTCAAAATGTAAACAACTCACAAATGCAGGGAAACATAAAGCGAGTAATTTTATGAATAGAGATTATAAAGAAATTAATTTATTAAATTTGTAGCTATTACAATGTGTAATATATTATATATACGAATATATTCTGACGGGATTTTGACTCCCGTAAAAAAGCCTCAAATAATTTTTATAATATTATTTTATCAATATTTTTGTTAATCTCTTTTATTTTAATTGAAACATAATTACGACTTTTTTTTTTGTCTTCGGTCATTTGACTGGTTTGATGCAGCTCTCCAAGATTCCCTATCTAGTGCTGCTAGTCGTTTCATTTCAGTATACCCCCTACATCCTACATCCCTAACAATTTGTTTTACATATTCCAAACGTGGCCTGCCTACAGAATTTTTCCCTTCTACCTGTCCTTCCAATATTAAAGCGACTATTCCAGGATGCCTTAGTATGTGGCCTATAAGTCTGTCTCTTCTTTTAACTATATTTTTCCAAACACTTCTTTCTTCATCTATTTGCCGCAATACCTCCTCATTTGTCACTTTATCCACCCGTCTGATTTTTAACATTCTCCTATAGCACCGCATTTCAAAAGCTTCTAATCTTTTCTGCTCAGATACTCCGATCGTCCAAGTTTCACTTCCATATAAAGCGACACTCCAAACATATACTTTCAAATATCTCCTGACATTTAAATGTATTTTTGATGTAAACAAATTATATTTCTTACTGAAGGCTCGTTTCGCTTGTGCTATTCGGCATTTTATATCGCTCCTGCTACGTCCATCTTTAGTAATTCTACTTCCCAAATAACAAAATTCTTCTACCTCCATAATCTTTTCTCCTCCTATTTTCACATTCAGCAGTCCATCTTTGTTATTTCTACTACATTTCATTACTTTTGTTTTGTTCTTGTTTATTTTCATGGGATATTTCTTGCGTAGGACTTCATCTATGCAGTTCATTGTTTCTTCTAAATTCTTTTTACTCTCGGCTAGAATTACTATATCATCAGCAAATCGTAGCATCTTTATCTTTTCACCTTGTACTGTTACTCCGAATCTAAATTGTTCTTTAACTATCATTAATTACGACTTTATAAGCTAATAATATTATTTTTCATTTAGTAATACTATTCCATTTAATACTACTATGAAACTTTTAAAAGAAAAATTTTGATTATTAAATAGATAAACGAAGAGCCTATCTTATGAAGTCCTAGTAGGATTTTATCTTACTAAGCTGTTTTTGTACTTATAAATTAGACTTCTTAATAATGCGCGGGCAGAATGATACTCAACTAAAAAAGCGAGAAGGTATGTATCACGCTTCATAGTGGAAAATCATTGTTTTATAGAATGAGAAACGTATAAGTAGATTTAAAAAGTAAATTTTACTAATTAAATTACTTAAATAAGTAATGACTACTAAGCAGCAGACAACTGCTGCTTATAATTAGAGATATTACAAAAAGTTAATCGTTCATACTTTATGCTTAAGCTAAGCATAAAGAGCCATGTTTCATTTTTTATTGTCTTTTCTTCTGAATACAACATGTTTCATAAATTTTACACCAGGAGATAAGTTCTTATTCATTTTATCCCGTTAAAATAAATTTGCTATATTTCCTTTTATTTTTCTGATTTCTTAATTTTATTAACTTTATTTTTAATCTTTCTTAATTAAATTATATTTTAATCATTCTTCACAATTAATATTCAACAAAATTAGTGTCAAGTACATGCATTATAAATCTCAACTACCTTTTAGTCTTTCTATTTTTTATTCATTATTATAGCAGAAAAAAAAATCTTTGATAATATGTTTTAAGGCGTTCCGCGACAAAAATTAGTCTCAAATAAAAACAGAGGTCTAATAATTAATATTTAAAAAAAAATTAACGAAAAAATATGGTGGAAAACAGATACTAAGAAATTATGCTCAGAGTATTTCTAGATGGTTCGAAGTTATAAATTTTTCTTAATTATTTTATTCGAGAACATTCTACATGACATCAGGACCCCGAGTGTATATAAGCCCCGGCGGTAACAACATACTCTCTCAGACCCACTCTCACGATCCTTGAGTGAAGTCAGTCACTCAGACAGCCGTAGTCACCAGACACAGGAAGAAGCAAGGATATCCGGGTATAACAACTAAATCATTGTTCCTGACGGATTTCAGCCGGGAGCTTTCAGGATGACAACTGTCGCCTGATACAACTTCAGCCGATAAAGATAATTATATATTTTTAATTATTATCAAAAAGTTGGTTTCAAAAATAAAATTTCAACGCTAGTTTTACCCTAAGAGCACGACTATCTGCACCATCACTAGAGATACCAGAGACCTATTATTCTAGTAATAATAATTTTTTTTTAACATAAAATATCAGGTTCTGTTATAATTTGATCATAATGTAATTTCTCTTTCTTTTCAAAATTTAACTTTTATATTTATAATTTATTTGGTTGATGCAATAAACTTGTAGTATTTAATATTTTCTATCATTATTACATTTCTTTTAAATTAAATTTTATTTAATTTAATCATATTTATCAATGTAATTGTATGTGAAATTTAATTTTAATATTTATAACACAATTTCATACTTTTGCACGTGTAATATTTGCAATGTCTTAAATACTTTTCTAATTTCCTCATACTTATTTCTACTGACGATAAATCATCTGTCACTTGAATAAATTAATAAAATAGATAAATTCGTTTTAGTTTTAGTGAATTAAGTGATCCATAAGTTTCATTTCATTATAAGTGTAATAAAATAACTTTAATAATTTAACAATATTTTTCCGTTCGTTCACTTACTCTGTATCAAATGGTGTTCCGCAAACATGCGCAACACGTCTTCATTTACCACCATAACTCCTACTACAGGTAAAAGATAAAAATTATTCTAGTTTAAATTTTATAAGCATAATAATGATTTTAAATAACACTGGCAATTCTAATGTACATTATGTAATACTTTCATTCGTTGAGAAAAAGTAAATAGAAATTTAAGAAATAGATTAAATGCGGTTTTATGGAAAATGTAAAGTATTTCTTATTTCTTCAGTATAAAACAATTGTTCACTCTGAAAGATACACCTTACCATACTGGTTTTCAAACATCCCAGTGTTTGAGTGTTTCTTCAAAGCGTCCGCTCTCAGTCTTTAACAAGTGCATTTTGCGGAATAGCCAATAATATTTTGCAACGGTTTAGGTATAAGTAAACAAAAAACGGATATTAGAACGTAAGAAAATCTAATAGAAAAATTTACTAATTACAATAATAAGTTTGTGAGCTTGTTGATTTCCACATATTTTCTCAAATCTTGGAATCAAATCATGGATCATTGATATCTGCTATGATCTATATTATGCGGCTGATGGTGTTATTGGATAATGGCATTTTTGTAAGTAGCTTCGCTGCAAACTCACCGAAGTTAATGTTAACCTACGCAGCCGGTAGAACGAATTCTTCTGCGATATTAAAGGGCTTCTTACATTTGACGATTCTATATGCTACCGTGTAAGATTCCACAAAACATTGCTTAATATAGAAGCTTGATTATAATAACTTCCATTTGATAATTTAACACTAAATTTCTTGCTAAACTTGTCAAGAGATTTATTAAATACGCTCGAAGGAGTCGTTTCTAAATGATGTTTCAACTTAGTAGCATGCACTATGGTATAAAAATATCATACGCAGATCACATTTAGGCATTTTACTGATATTGATCTCTGTTAATTTCAAAGTCAAGTTCAACTTAAAAACCGAAGTCTAAAAAGCTGTCATCGTATTTTAAATTCACTCTTGTCACTAGCTTGACGATGTGCCCTTATCGTTTCTACTTTCTCATCGCCTATTGCAGTTTTTAAAAAACTGAACTTTTTTTAAAATGCTTAGGGGAAAATATTTCAAAGAATTCATTTGAACTGATTACAACAAAATATTAAGTTTTTACAATCTCCAAATAAAAAATTCAATACTAAAACCGAGTAAAGCTGACAACGATTTATATTCGAACACAAAGGAACTGAGAGACTACTAAACAATCAAAAAACTAATGTCACGTCATTTAGTAACTATCAACAGAGGCTTCCTAAACAGTCTTAAAGCAGTTTACACCAGATTCGCTAGATCTCAGTTCTATGACATTAAATTGAAAGTTGATATAAGATTATGTAGAACGTGTATTATTTCGCGGTGCCCCTCTGTTTATATGTTAGAAATTGAGGTTATATTACATCGACACTATCGCCCCTTGCAAGATACCAATCCAAGATTAAGGTTATTCATTTATTTAATTCTACCCATCATCTAAGACGTCACATACTAGCAGACGACAACAACAGCTGCACACCATTGCTACCATCCTTTGAAGGGTACAAAATAATTACATTAGCAACACAGTAGAATTTCCAATTTTCCGCTCCAGAAAATATAAATTTATTCTTTAAAACAATGTTGGAAGGGGATGGGGCATGCGCATAAAACAGAGGCGAAGTTGCGATGCACGTTCAAATCGTGTTCGTCAACTGTTTTACAGCCTCGCGTCAGAATTCGTACTACAAAATAAAGGGAAATTCCAAGAAGGCGGATGGGGAAAAAAGTATGGAAAGGAAAAAAGAGAAATTCCAAGATAGCCAAAGGAAATTGTGTGGAGGGGGCGTTCACTGCTCCAGTCAAACTAACTAGTCCTCCAGCAAAGAATAGGAAAAGGACTACCAGCTCTACAAGCAATAATAAAATGCAGGTCGAGGAAGAAGGCTTGCTGCTATGCTGCTATTGAATACAATCAACGACCTCCTTTCAAGCTGTGCCAACGAGCAGATTGCGACTAAGACACTTGACAGGCTGGCCCAAAATATACGATTGCTGGCACAAAAATTTGTTGATCTCAGTCAGAATCTGGTCAGTGATGGTGCTGATAAGTGTTGTCGACAGGATGGTGACTGCATTGCCGAGGACATGGATCCTATGCAACCATGACGTGTAGCGGCAGCTTGACGATGGTAGTAGTGAAAGTAAATGTCATGCGGGTCTCTGCGATGGAGCTGAGTGGGTGTAGGCGGTCTGACCGCCTCTTTGTGGCAAATAACATTTTTTGGTGGTATTTTTTGGCTCTGTAAAATGTAGAACTAAGCGCGGGGTTTGTGCTTCCGAAACTCGGTTAGCTAGTTCAGAGGGAAACGATGTAGGACATTTAAGATGTCCGGATGAGGCCTATAACGAAGGCAAAAGGTGTGTTGAAAAATCACCGATGCAAATGTCTACCAAGGCATTTACATCGGTGGCATCCCAACGAGACCTGGCTTATTACTATGAGATGTAAAAAGTTAGAGAGCGAACGATTCCTTCTCAGGTAGCGGCGGGGGGGTGTTGTGGCGACCGGAAGCGTCACAAGGCGAAAATATTCCCTTAAGGAGTGTGGATGCTGACAAGTGTGGACAAGGACGGTCTAACATCAAAATTTAACCATAAAGTAGTTATAGTAGCGATATTGACGACTTGTCTGGGGTTATCGGCTCCCGATGGGGCAACAAAGCCTTCATCAGAGTGGATATCAGAAGAGGTCTGTCTGAGAAAGACGTGGAGGGATGTCATGTTCACCTCCTCAACAGATCTATAGCCAAACTTATGCCACCATGACCTGCGACTGTGCGCCTGGCTTGCGTAGGAGACTGAAACCGAAGATCGACGTTCCCAGTGTCGCTTCCTCAGGGACTGATAGATCAACAATATTTTTACTACAATGTTGGTGACTCACACTTTTCCAAGTGTGAGTTATCACCATCCAAAGCATATGTTCTGGTGGTTGACGATGTTGATGTTGATTTACTAAGACACATGGTAACGGTCCTTACAAAGATTAGAAGGGCAGAGGTTGCAAACTAGTTTTTTTTCTACTGATAAACTAATTTTTTCTCTTAATAAATAAATTGAACTGGTGGAGGTTAGTTCAATACAAAGAATGAGGCGCTTACATCTCTCTCAACTGTAATTTGGTGGCTTATGATGTCTTTATGTTTCGACTGCGCACGGCTATCCCAAAACCAGTAAAAATGTTGTTCTTGTAGGAGACTTTAACTACAAGGTCGTGGAAGCTGGAATGGTTACACAAATTTGAGAAGAGAGGTCCTAATGCATATGATGGGTGGCTTAGGACTCTATTGTGTGAATGATGGGACGTCAAATTTGCTGCCTGAGGCCACTTCTCTGTGCTGCACCGCTCTATCCTTCACGGGAGGTGGGACAATGATCGTTGCTCCTGGAGAGTGGTGGAAAACGACAACGCCAGCGACCACCTGGCCACATTGGTGGAGCTGGATGACGACTCTTTTCGCCACAGAAAAAGGACACATCTACCCGATTGACTTGCGAGGTAAATGTCATCATTGAGGAGGTCTCGAACAGTCTCTTTGGTGCATAAGGATATTACTGTTAATTCTGATGATGTTTTAGTTTCTATGACGAGAAAAAAAAATAGAAGATAGGCTTTTTAATAATTCATAACTTTTATTGGAATATGAGTATGAACTATAAATGTGGATTAAGAAAAAAATTAAATACAAAATTTTAATTCTTATTTGCGTAGTAAATGATGTGTTAAATCTAAGTATATGTTTTGTATTTTTCAAACGTAATAAAATATAAAAAACCGTATCAATATATAATGATTTTCATTATTCTTTTTTATGATTAATTTATCACCATTAGCCTCATTATGAAAGCTCCCCCCTCGAAAGCTACGTGACTGTACAGGAAAAGTGAAATGAACTGAAATATATTTCTATATTCTTCATATCATTTAGCTTTAATTTATTGTTAACAGAATTAAAATAAAAATCTCTACACACCAAATCTTCGCCTTTTAAACACGAAATCTAATAAAATTAGAGCAAAATGTAGTATTTTAATTTGGCTCTATCAACTAAATTTAACAAAAATTAAAAAAAAAGTTTAAAATAAATATTTTAAACTTTCTCTAGAAGTTCTAATTTGCTATATACCTCTTTGTTTTGTTACTATGTCACATAAACGCAAACCATATGTATATATATATATATATATATTTGTTGTAAAATTTTCATTTTTATATTTTCGGTAAGTCTATATATAATCAAAGTTTCTTAAAACGGCAAAATTTAAGAATGTTTAAGTTAACAACACATTAACATTTCAGGGAGGAAATTAATTAACAGTAAAAGTTGATAAGAGAAAAATCATTATAGCATTCACAAATCTTGTTTTCTAAAAGTTGTTAAAAAAATTTTGTTTTTTTATTTAAAATTTCAGGTGATTAAGAATAAAGAGAAATTTGCATCTGTAGCATCAGTTTTTAAAAGAATTTTAAAATCAAATAGTTAAACAAAGTTATTAGATATTTTGTATTTACAAACTTAGGCCATCTAACAAAGTAACAAAGTGTTACTAGGTACACGGAAAATGATCTCTCCCTCTGCTATACCTAGGTGTGAAACCGATTTTCATATTAATACCTGTTTACGCTATAGGCAAAAGCGAGTTGACATTAATAGCTTTTGTATGAAGTTTGTAATTACTCTCAGGATAACTACGAATTCAGTACTTACATATTTTTGAAAAACTGCGTTAGTAGTTTTGGTGTAAAAATTTCTTCAGTTGGAATTCAAACGGAAGACGTATAAACTAGTCCGACAGCAAACACTCTTCGTTGATGTCCAGCTACAGTAAGTGGCATACTGCAGCTTTAAATACAATGTAATTCTTTTATTGCAACTTTATTATAAATATAATTGTGTCTTAAAATTCATCTTCAAATCTGTGGAATTAGATCAATTAAGAAAAGAGATGAAATTACTTTTAACGAAAACCTTAAATAATTACATCAGCCAAAAATTTACTTGTAAACACTCAATAGTTGACATAGACTACATGGTTTTTAAAATATTAAAAACAGTTTACAAAAACCACTTTCATTCAAGCAAGGATACCACATATTAGTACAATTATTTTACTTTCCAAAAGTTACGCAAGCTTATGGAAGAACGTTTCCTTCCTTTTATGAATGTTTAATTGAGTAAATTTAAGTTACAAAATGCAGAAGAAAATATTCATTGTCTCCCAATTATGCCAAATTATTCATGTGCCAGTAATGCTCAGACACAGAATACGTCTACACAAAAGTATAGTCTGGATGTACCAAACAAGTCTTCCATCAAGTGGCTGTATGGCAAGTTCCAAGATGTAGGGAATGTGGCAATGCAAACAGAAGGGGTAGACCGAAAGTGCTAACACCAGCATAGTTGATCAACGTGGAAGCTGCGTATTCTGTCAGTTCAAAGAATTCTGTTCGACACCTATCTATCCAGTCTGGTCTTTCCGTGGGTAGTGCCCACACGGCAATGCGAAAGTGTTTAAAGATGTATCCGTTCAGAATTTGTGTTGTTCACAATTTTTTAGCTGCAGAGACTGGAAAACGTGTAGCTTTCTGTTAATTGTTCGTGTAACGCCAAATAGGGAAGAACTCGATGATTGGGTTTGGTTTGACAAGGAATGGTTCCACCTTGATGGATATGTGAATGCATAGAATTAACGAATTTGGTGTACTGAAAATTAACATTAGCTGAACGAAAAAGTGGGTGTTTGAGTGCAAAAGACGAATCTTCATGACATTCTTCCATGTACAGTAAATAGTGAGCGCTACATACATTGCTGTAACAATTTGTAAGCACTATACTAGCAGGCTAGCTACAGAACACGTGGTTTTAGCAGGACAATGATACGGCTCTCACATCCTACAACACTATGACTTTCTTGTATCATTGGTTTCATAAACACGTGATTTCGAAGGATTGTGGCTCCCTTGATCTCCTGATATATTCCCTCCTGATCTTTACATGTGAGGATACCTTAAGGATGCTGCTTAAAAACTCATCCTCACATCATTTCAATATTACAGAGCAAAGTTGAATGATGTGTCGCTGCAATTCCTTAACAAACGTTATAAAATTTATTTACGAGCGTGCAACGTCGTATTTAGTTATGCAAATCACATAAGGAATGCCACTTTCATCTACTATTGTAACTTGCTCAGTTTTCCAGAAGGTTGAATCACTTTTTGAACAGTCTTTATTTAGAAAGGCTATCACTTACTATAAATATTTTTTTTTCAAATAGATTTTTATATATCGTAAATTAAATATTTTTAATGTATATATTATAATTTAAGTATAAAAAGTAATGTTTTTTATAGTTTGTTTACTTCCTACAGGAATAACAACCTAACGCCCAATAACAGTTACTGATATATGATATTATATTTTTTAATCATCCATCACAATGTAAAAAAAATTATAGAGACTGTAATCCGGAACCTCCGATTGAATGGCCAGAGACAAAATACCATCTCATCTCGGGGATCATAATAATAATTATACGCTCTAAATCAACGAGGACAGCTATGCGTATTTGTATGGACTCCAGGGCATGCTGGTATTATAGGTAATGAAAGCGCAGACGAAGCTGCCAGAAAGGCAGCGATAATTTAGATGCATTTCCTGTAAGAGTGGCAGATGTTAAAAACCGTTTAACTAACATAGTAAGAAACAAATAAAGTACTGATTGGAGGTGTTTAAATACCAAATTTATCTCGGTGAAAACTTCTCCATATAAATGGAAAAGCGACATTAAGTTGACTCGCCGTGAACAAGTAGCGGTGACCAGACTTAGAATCGGTCACACGCGATTAACAAATTAATATTTGTTAACCGGCGAAGAAAGACCAATGTGCGGTGTTTGTAATAAAAGACTGACAGTCAAGCATCTAATAGAAGAGTGTACCATATATGAGGACCCAGAAAGAGGTTCCGTCTTAGAAATGAGATTACTGCTGATCTGGATAATGGAAATGAAGAAAAAATAGTTGCTTTTTTGCACGCCAGTGGACTTCTTAGAAGTCTGTAAAAGTTTGAAAATTTTAAAGCTGTGTTATATAATCTCTAAGATGGAAATTTTCTATATATTGGAGTCTCGAAGCGTGGCACGAGTAGTAACGGGAGGTAGCCCTCTTGCCTAAGCCATTTTGGCTCACCTGCATTCAAGAGCAGTGAGTCGGGGTGTGTCCAATGATGTCATGGTGGACCCTCAAGGATGGATTGAGGGCGCGAGGCTATGGGTGTGCGCGGTGCATGCCTGTAGCCTGTTTATAAGAAGGATTCAACTGCCACAGTACCCTGGCGCGACTGATCAACGTCGGTTCTGGTCGACCCGAGGGTGCTAAAACAAACTATAAACGAGACTCGTAGAAGAAAGAAAGATATGGTATTGATAAGTTGAATTTTTTTTTAATTTCATGGTCTTTTGAGAACCTTATCCCAAATTTTAATATCGGGGCCCTTTACACCCCGTAAGTGTTGTGTGTTGTTCTTGTCTTTTGTGTCTTGATGTTTTCTGTAGTTTGTGTTTTTAAATAAAATGTAAGGGGCTTTTAAACCCTTACATATGATGATCCAGATGGTGATACAAATTACTTTTAAAGAATGTGACGAGGGCTAATGACCTTAACAGTCGATCCCGTAAAAATTCAGTTAAAAAAAAAGAAACAAAAAAAAAAATATATAATAATAATATTGAGAATAAAAAAATATAATAACAATATTTAATACAAAAAATCTACATGTAATTAAATAATTTTTCATTTCATATAAAAATTGTTCATTTCATGTAAAGTTTATATTAATTATAAAATATTAAAATCAATTAATTATAATTACTTAGATTATTAATGCCGTGAGAGATGTAAGACTTTGAGAACAGTTCTTTTAATGTTAATATTAATCATCCAAATGTTTTAAAAAGTTGAAGAAATTGTTAAAACTCACTCGTAAACCTTGTTCATGTAATAAAATACACACAATCTTTACGGCACGTTTTACAAATGCACAGTACACTTCACTGTTTCAGACTTTAGCACACAGATATTTTCTTGCACACAGATAAATTATTATCAGTTAAGCATATAAGATTCCACAATTAATTTTTTTAATTAACCTAGATAATAAGTTCATTGGTTTGAATTGTGTTGAAACTTTCAAATTCGTTACAATTATTTATAATAATAAAATTTTCTGATTTCATCGTATTTTTATTTACTAATTAAAATTTCAGGTTTTGTATAAATTATACTATTTGTCTATCTTTGGATACCATTGGATAACTGATGTATATACAAAGAGTTTGAAGAATTTTTTACCCACACTAAAACGTTTTTAAAGACTAATTCTTTGTTAAGTGCTATAAAAAAATATACATATATATATATATATAAGTGAAATTAATGTTATAAATTTATAACGTTATAATAAATACATATTAACTATAATACACTGGTAAATTTAATTACCTCCCGTTAAGGAATAGAATTTTTAGTAAACTATGTTTATTTCTTATGATAATAAAAAATTGAACAATTAATGATTAAATAATTTTCAAAACGTACCACGTTAATTTTAAGTAATAACTTAATATGGGTTGATATTATTTTAATATTTCTTTATATACCATATTTAACGTATAGACTTTATTACCATAAGTTTGTAAAGTACAACTTAGTTATATATATTTACCGGTTTTGGACCACACCCTCTTATTTCAAATTAAGAGCCACTTTTTTGAAAACACTACCCTCTTATTTCAAAATAAGAATCACTTTTTGAAACATCCTTATTTCAAATTAAGAGCCACTTTTAGTTAAAACCCATCCTTATTTCAAAATAAGACCCGCTTTAAAACCAGCCTTACTTTTATATAAGAGTATATCTATTTCTAATTAGAAACGTACGACCGTCCTTATTTCAAAATAAGTAAACACCTGCTGCAAACACAATTTTAACGGGCCGAAGCCGTTTAAAATAATTTTAGCTTAAACAGTCTTACAATGACCCAAACGTAAAGTGCTTATTCCATCGTCCAATATATATCTGTTATCATCAAACGGTGAGAGAGCTTTCTTGTTAACTTCAACAGTAAACACATCATGATGATAACTTCTGATTAAATTAATTTTTTTTTCACCTTTTCTTATTTCTTAAATAAACACTCTTTATAATCATCGAATGAAATATCATTCTCGACTACATTCTTCTTAACTCCCTTTGACAAATACGCATCGCTGTCCTCAGAACGTATAAAATGGACAGGATGTTTGCAATTAGGACATCCTTAATGTTCTTGTTCCGAATTGCAACAAGTGCACTAAGAGAATCGGAACAGTATTTAGATAATTTATTAGAAATGTCGTTTTTCCACTTCCTCTGCAGCCAAATAATTTACAAGTAAAAGGATGTATAAAATCCAGAGATTCCTCGCAATCTATAATTTTCTTGTTTTCGAAGAGTTTAAGGTTCTTTGTAAATATTTTCGACTGCAAAATTTCTTGTGGTTTATTTTCTGGGGATTTGTCTCCAGGAGATTTCTTTGCAGGATAATAGAAGATAAATCGGAATCATTGGACGAATTCGAAGATGTAGAAAAAATGTAGAAGATGTAGGAGAAGTCGTATTAGACAGATTTTTGTCTTCTAAAAAATTAAGTACAGTTTCACAGATATGTTGTATATCCGGTTCTAGATTCTTTTTTCTTCTATGAATTCCCAGACATTCTTCGCATGTTTTTTTCTTTTCCGAAAGGAAAATTTTATTGCATTTTATGAATATTTCTCCATAATTTATAATACTAATTTTTGCAAAAAAATATGGAAAATAACAGAAATAATCGTATCTATACTATAAAAGGGAAACACAGAGACCAAACTAATGTCCAAAGATGTAATTTCGCCGAGATTTCTTTCTCCGCAGATACATTTACACAGCCAAATTAATTATTGCAGTTTAGAAGAATATTTTGTTGTGAAAAGCGGTGAATATATTTTCTTCCAACCATGAGAAGGATTTGCCTGGGAGAAAACAACTAGAATATTGCGTTTACGATTTAGATAATATAAGACACCCTATACACGCTAAAACTTATGTAAAAAAATTTTGTACAGACAATCCTGGTGATAAAAAAATGTTATTTAAAATTTTCTTTCTTTCTGTAAAAACAGGTTGTCCTAAAAATCCAGAGACAAATTTTCCGATGAAAAAATGCGCTTTAATAAGATCACAAAACGAATATGGAAAATTTTGCCGAGATTGGGCTCAAGAACAAGCATATATAGGAGATATAATTTTTTTTAAAAGAAGAATGGTGTAGAGAAAATAAAGATTCGGAAGACTGTAAATGTATAAACAGAAAAGACAACACTGATTATACAAATTTGCAAGAAAAATGTACAGGACACGATTCTTACTGTTGGCATAAACCATGTACAAACGATGGGAATTATATTATTTTAGATACACCGCATAATTGCGACACAAAAGTATGCGCCAGGTTATTTATCAATTAACGAAAAATGGTTCTGTAACTATAGATCATGTTAACAGTAATATATCTTGTACACAAGATACAAATAAACCTGTGGAAATCTTTACTAAAATTCCACCACAAGAACCAGCAGAAACTACATCTTCGCAAAAACCAGAACAAACTAAAATTCTACCACAAGAACCGGTACAAAATTCACCACCAAAAGAACCCAGAAATTTTCCCAAAGTGTGTATTTTTATAGGGATAATACTGATCTTAATTCTGGTAGGATTTTTAATAATAAAGAAAAAATAATTCTCGTTAACAAAAGAATAAGTAATAAACGTACTATTACAATTTTACTAAATTAATGTGTTTTAACGATAACGAGTATTTTTGCTACATTAAAATATTTTTTTATAAAGGAGATAAGGTAACAGGAAAAAGAGTGAATTCATTTATTTCGCATACAGATACTTAAACATAAAGCGACCTTGCTTTTGTCATTTTATTCCTAAAGCAAAGTACGTTTATACTATACGTGATTCCAATATTTCCCAAATTCTTCCACAGTAAGCATCTCTTTTACCTTTTTAAAAATCTTAACAAATTCGACAAATGTAAGCGACAAAAATTTCAGTCTGGGAAAATTATTAACAAGTTTCCCTACCCTTGGTAATTTTAGAAAATAACTTTCGGATATTTTAAAATTCTGTTTTAAAAACACACCTCGTGATTCTTCTGGTTTTTCCACTATAAAATAATTACAATATATTTCTAAATAGTTACCGAAAGCTGGATACATATAAAAATATTTCGCCTTAAACTTCTACAGTGTGTTATTGTAAAAGCATAAAAATGTGTAAATTCATTCTTTATCCTTCTTACTAGGCATATTTATATCTACAACATTAATATCGGTTACGAGTTTTTTCACTAAAATACTTATGCAGAGATTCTGGATTATTTTCCGTCGTTTTTCTCTTCTGCAGGATTTTTTTATACTCTTTTTGGTTCTTTTCCTTTTTTATTTAGAATTTTTTTATTTAAATAGTTTTTATGGTTATTTTAATTATTTTTTTTTTTGATTTTTTATTAAACAATTATTTGATGTTTATTATTTTATTTTATTTTTTGATTAAGTTTCCTTTATTTGGGTTTCATTTATGGTTGCCTAGGGCTCACGTTGAGGCACCTACTTCAGGTTCTATGATTTTAGCTGGTGTAATATTAAAGTTGGGGGGTTATGGATTTATTCATTGTTTAGGTTATATTTATTATTTTTTATTTAATTATGGTTATTTTTTTATTAATGTTTGTTTGTTTGGTTGTTTTTTTGTTAGAATATTTTGTATAATTCAAAGAGATTTAAAGGTACTTGTCGCTTATTCTTCTGTTTGTCATATAAGTTTGGTTATTTGTGGATTATTTACTATGTCTGGTCTTGGGTTTATTGGTTCATTGTCTTTCATAGTTGCACATACCTTTGTTCCATCAGGTCTTTTTTTTTTGATTGGAATTATTTATGATCGATTGGGAAGCCGCAAATTTTTTATTGTTAGGAGATTGCTTAATTATTTGCCCTCACTTAGTTTTTTTTTTTAATTTCTGTTTTGCGTTATGAATATGTCTTGTCCTCCTAGATTGAATTTATTTTCTGAGATTTGTTTAATTATTTCTATTTTAAGATGGAGATTTTTTTCAGTTATTTTTTTAATATTTATTTTATTTTTTTCTGCTTGTTACAGAGTAATAATTTTCTCCTTAACTCAGCATGGCTTGTATTCGGGTGATTTAACTTAAATTAATTCTTGTTGTGTTTGTGAATTTTATATTCTTATTCATTGTTTTGCTATTTTTTATATAATGTTTGACTTATATATTTTTTTTATTTTGCTTATTTATTTTAATTTAAAATTTGGATTTGTGATGTCAAAGATCTTTTTGAGGATAGGCTATGTTTTTCTGCTACAATCTTTTTTTTTGGTATTTATTTGTTTGAATATGATTTTGTTTTTTTTTTGAGTGGTTATTTTTTTTTTAATTCCTTTTCTATTAATTTCTGCAAACCGTTGGTCAAATTTTTGGTCGAGTTTGTAGAATAATTTCTCCTTCTATTTTTTTCTTTACAACTTCCATATCGCATTCTTCTACAGTATTTAACACTTTTAAGCAATCTTCGTGGTAAGGTTTTAATTTTTTATGTCTTTAAAGTATTCGAAATCTCGACCAAAAGCTACTTGCAAGATATTTTTACTACTATTATTTTCCATATTTTAAAAACTGTAGCTTACCAACATCTGTCTCGACTCGAACTGAATAGAAAAGAAGAGAGTGTATTATACGTTTTTATCTAATAGAGGAAATTACGCTCTTTATCTGAACCGATATAGGTTGACATTTACAACTATTAATTTCCTTGTTTTTTCCATTGTTTAAATCATCTATAAATATTCAACGATTTTATTTTATACGAAAAAAGGTGAATTTAAGGTGAATAGAACAATCTTTAAGTATTATTTTAATTTAACAAGGAGCCGGAAATAAATTTTTCTTACTTTTAAATTGAAGATACGTTGAGATGTTATTATAAAAATTAACAACAGGGCCCACGTAACTGTAAAAGACAAAAATTTCGTTATTAGATATTTCGTAGTGCAGCACAAAGCATTACATACAATATTATCTCTTATAATCCGTAGGATTACAAGCAGGGATATTTGTTAGTATGTAAGAAAGAGATAGTGTTTTAATTGTAATTTACTACTCGAGGAATGTACCGATAATATAATAGATCTAGTTATCTATGAAGGTTTGCTTTTTATTTACCGGTTAGTCTTATTTTATATCGAAATTATTGCAATATATTTGTTTTTAATGTCGATAAAATTGTTATTTAATTTTATCTTAAAAAGAGACTATGTACTCTCATTACTCGGTAATAAAAGTTCATTTCGATTAAAACCTCTAAATTAACAAATTATTAAAAATGTTATTGTGTTACACGGTGTTGTTCTGTAATGGTTTAAGTGAGGTAAGATTGTCTATATCTTTTCAAATAATGTTACTAATTTTTGCATTTGCAATTATTTACAGAATAGCTTCAAACGGTTTATTAATTAAGATTGTTTTTAGAAATATATAACATGTTAGGGAATAAAAATTAAGTATGTAAGAAATGAAAATGAGCAGATTTGTAGTTCCAGATAGGTACTGTTCTCTGTAGTTTATTAGTTAATGACTTTTTTAACGCGTTTTGGTCAGTAATTAGTTTCGGTGCGTTCGTTACATTGTCAACAATTATAACACGAATTAATTTAATGATCCCAAAAACTGTTACTCAGTAAGAGTATTTTAATTTATACAATTATTTGTTTTAGGGGTCAACATACTTTTCCATCACATCGAACTTTGGCGACGTATTTCAGTCATCAGGGTTTGTAGATAAGAGCATGTTAATAAAAACGATCATGACTGGCCCCGAATCAATACTCGTCACTGCACCCCGTAGATTTGGCAAATCTACAAACGTAAATATGCTGAAATTATTTTTGTTTATAAAATCATGTAACAATACAGAAATAATAAATATCTTCAAAATCCTTCGGATCTATAAAAACAATGAAACATTTTTTAACGATAATTTTTGCAAATATCCTGTAATGTATATCAGTTTCAAGTCAGGTTCTATTACAACTTACGATGGTGCGATCGCACAGTTTTTAAGGTCAGTAAGCGGCACCTACAAAGAACACAGATATTTAGAAACAAGTTCACATTTAGACGACGAAGAAAGGTTTAATTGTAGAAACTGGCGCGTTAATTTCCGTAAAATGACCATAGAAGATTTGAAAGAATTCCTTACACTTCTTTCTGAATACTTATGCTATCATCACGGAAATCCAGTGATTTTATTGATCGACGAATATGATTGCGTAATTTACAATGCAATGCTTAGATGTAAAATAAACGAGGATATTGAGGCGATCATAGATATGACATCTGATCTAATAGTTTCGTTGGCAAAAGTAAACAACAATGTAAATCGAATAATAATCACTGGCGTTTCTTATATTTCATCTACTGGGTTATCTCACATTAATAATCTCATACATTATAGATTTTCAGATAATCACAACCTCGTAAATTTTTATGGAATCACAGAAAATAAAACTGATGTTATCTTAGGTAAAAATGAATTTCAGCCTTATGCTGGGAGAAAGAATATAATCAAAGTATGGTACAACGGCTACGTTTGTAGAAGAGGCCGGCATATCTTTAATACCCACTCGTTTCTACGTTGTTTTAGAAACTGGTGAATTTAAATTACATTAGGGTGAATCTGGTAACGATAAATTTATTCTTCAAATGCTTGACAGCCCAGAATTAAGAGTTACTATGACTCTGTTGTTAGCTAGTGAGAGCGTAAATATACCATTTGAAGAGGAAATCTCCGTAAATGATGTTCAAGATTTAAAAAATATTTTGTATTCAAAAAATAATGTCTCTGATATAAAAAACGAAGATTATCAGTAAATCTCATTTACTGGAGTTAGGATATTTGATATATAATGTATCTACTACAGATGGCAATGATTTTGCTGTAATAATTAAAGTACAAGTGCCAAATTTGGAAGTTCAAAATGTAATTTATCGTCAATAAAAAAAATATTTCGTTCAACGTTGTGATATTCCTTCCGATATAAAAAGATCAAGCATTAAAACGTTCTTTCAATACTTAGTAGATAATAGAAAAACGATAGCAGCATGTGCATTCAAAGGTGTAGAAAAAGGATGGTATACATGTTGTGAAGCATTTGGAAAAGTACTCGTTACAAAATGGTTTGAATAAAATTTTAACGTGCGAATTTCCATTTCAAAAACACAATTACAATGTCACCTTTACAAATTTTAATCAGGTCAACAGATTACTCTGTCTGTGTACTTTTAATTATGTCAACAGATTACTCTATCTATATATTAATTGTATATTTTTTTTAATGTACGTAATTAACTGCCTCTACTATTACGAATGTATTTCTCTAGAGCATTATATAAGTTATAAAAATGTTTAGTATTTTAAAATAAGAAATATAATTTTTTTGTTAACGTCCTAACGTAACGTTCTACGTTATAAAATCGAATAATAATTTCCACGTGTTCTTCCGCAATTTATAATTTTGCAAGAGAAGAAAATAGAAAATTTAGAGAGATTTTTTGGTGAATTCGCCGGTCTAACGTTAACTTTCAAAAAATCGAATTATAAAAACACAATAATTTACATACAGAACCATACATAATGGAAATTTTAATATCGAAAGAATAAGAATTGCGGAAAAAGAGATCCACAATAAAAAGAATGTCTGATGAATACGAATATTCGATTAGAAAACATAAGAGTAGACTTACGCGAAACAGCAAAAAAAAAAAAAAATTACAAACTAAAAAAAGCTAGATATATTCTACGAAGAAATACATGGTTATTACATTTTCAGATCTAGATACAGAATGCCCGATCTGTATCTGTATTAATACAAGTAAAAATACAATAAAAATCATTAATTGTGATCACACCTTATAAATATAGAACGTAACGCAAAAAAAATGAGCGGTGTTAATAAAACAATAGAACAATGGCGGGAATTTAAAAGGTTAGGGTTATTCGACGAAATCGAGAGAGAAATCGACGGAAAAATCGCCGAGCAAAAACAACAGAGAAAAAGAAAAAATTAAAGAAAATACAACCACAATCGCAAAAAGAAGTCGAAACACCAAAATTTTCTAAAGAAGAACAACTCGAAAAAGTTCTTAAATCTTGGAGGAAAAACTGTTGTTTTTGTGTTAATAGAGAACAATAGCGTTTAGCAGACGAGATCGACAATAAATTTTGGGATGCAACTACAGAAGAAATAATCGATTATTTGGAATGGCGCGACAAAGAGAATTGGAAAAAATTAATTAAAAATTGTTCTTGTATGTTAGAAATGTACCATAAAGAACTTAAAAAAATGGCTACGAAATACGGTTAGGTAAGCGAAATAATATTTTTTTTAAGGTAAATTACCCTAAAAATAATACTTTTTTTTCTTACTGCGCCATAAATACCAGTCTTTCCATCATTTTGTTTTTATTCGTCTTTAGTTGTGCAACATTTATTTTAAATTTAAATTTTAGATCCAATTCTGTTTTAGACAGTTTGTCCTGTAATTCTTTTTCCATAAAGGAATTGGAAATTAAACTTTTTTCTACACCTTGCAGCGAGAATAAATAACGCGTTTTTCCTCTAAAACCCCGCTTTTCTATCGAATTTACAACGTATACAGATTCGTCTAAAGTTTAGATTTTTTTGCATTTATTAGTATTTACCATCGATGGAAATTTTTCCATTAAAACATTATCCAATAATTTCTCTGCGTTTTCTATTGTAGTTTTCTGTATCGGATCTTGCAATTCTATGTAAGGACTAGCAAGAGAAATATCTGGGTATTTCGCGTCTTTGTAATATTTATATTCTTTGCTAATTTTTAATTTTAAAAACGGTTGGGATTTAGGCCAATAATATATAACTAATTCCGTTTTATATCGAGACGATGTATAAGAGATTGGGAAAAATCCTTCTGTATGAATAAGAGAGGACTTAAAGAATTCGATTAATTTATTTTTAATGGTCCTTTTACTTAACAAATACGATAAACGCTACAATTATTTAATAATCCGTATACCGCAACTATAGGAAATTTAAAGGTAAAATTTATTGTAAATCCGTATACATCGAATATAGCATCCAAAGGCATTTCCATCCAAGAAATCTGCATTTTTTTCTTTAATTCGTTTGTTTTAGTTTTGTATTCTATTTTTAATTTCAGGACATTTTTCGCATGTTCCCTGTTTAATAATTTTTCAGAATCCTCGAATTCTTTCTTTATTTTTACTATGTAATCTTTTTCTTGCAATTACTGCATCTTTTTAAAGCATTTAATTACGCAACGTTTTTCTGGAATAATTTCGATTACATTGTAAAATTTTAAATCGTTGTTTATATTTATTCTTTTGGAAATAAAAAAAGGTTGGCAATTCTTTGTATCTATTAATCCTTTTTTTGCGATATTTATATCAGGAGGAATAGACGAAAATAATGTTTTGGCTGCGAAAATAACATCTTCCCGAATTTTATATACGCTTTTTGTATTATTTTAATTTTTACCTTCTTTTCTACTTTATTCTCTTCTCGTATAAATTCCGCGTAATTTAAAGGTAGATCGTTAAAACTGTACGCCTTAATAAAATCTATTAATTTTTTACGTTTATTAATATAGTCGTCAGGCAAACGTACCTTACATCCTGTTATTTTAAAAATAAAAAGGATTTAGAAGAAACATTGAACGGCATAGATGAAGTCCTACGCAAGAACTATCGCATGAAAATAAACAAGAACAAAACAAAAGTAATGAAATGTAGTAGAAATAACAAAGATGGTCCACTGAATGTGAAAATAGGAGGAGAAAAGATTATGGAGGTAGAAGAATTTTGTTATTTGGGAAGTAGAATTACTAAAGATGGACGAAGCAGGAGCGATATAAAATGCCGAATAGCACAAGCTAAACGAGCCTTCAGTGAGAAATATAATTTGTTTACATCAAAAATTAATTTAAATGTCGGGAAAAGATTTTTGAAAGTATATGTTTAGAGTGTCGCTTTATATGGAAGTGAAACTTGGACGATCGGAGTATCAGAGAAGAAAAGATTAGAAGCTTTTGAAATGCGGTGGTATAGGAGAATGTTAAAAATCAGATGGGTGGATAAAGGGACAAATGAAGAGATATTGCGACAAATAGATGAAGAAAGATGCATTTGGAAAAATATAGTTAAAAGAAGAGACAGACTTATAGGCCACATACTAAGGCATCCTGGTATAGTCGCTTTAATATTGGAAGGACAGGTAGAAGGGAAAAATTGTGTAGGCAGGCCACGTTTGGAATATGTAAAACAAATTGTTAGGGATGTAGGATGTAGAGGGTATACTGAAATGAAACGACTAGCACTAGATAGGGAATCTTGGAGAGCTGCATCAAACCAGTCAAATGACTGAAGACAAAAACAATTTTAAAAATTAAATTAAATTATATTTAAAAATTCTCGTTGTAATTATAAATCGTGGCTTCTAATCTTGTAATTCTGTGTTCTTGTGCTCTATTATCTTAAACGTCTCTTTTAATCGTTTATGTGGGCAGTTTACGAAATTTACGATATGGTGGCCAAAATTTTTGTTTACGCCAGGCGATGTCATTTGGCAGACAAATTTGTTGTAAATTTTTGTTCTTATGTTACCGTTGCTTAGCCATGTTAAGCAGTTTAATCCTACTGTGTTGTCGTTTTCCAATATAATATATTCTGTGACTAAACTATTGTAGCTAGGGAACGAGACATTATAGTTATCGATTAAATAACTACATATTTGTTTTTTATCAAAAATTCCTGTAAAATCTTATGTAATATCGAAATCCGATAACAAAATATATCGTGTTCGATATTGCTTAAAATTTCTGGTAAATCTATTAGCAGTTCTGTTATTTTTAGATCTGTCAATTCTATATTATAAGGTAACGCCAAGAATCCACCATCTTTGCTAAATTGTTCTTTAATTTGTTCTATACGTTTACTAGGGATTATTTCCTTAATTTTGTTAGGAATTTCGGTAAAATTATTAATATTCAGTTTGTTTGCCTTTACACCATGTCCCATTAATTTGTATTTAGAAAATTGTCCTCTTAAATACGAATTTTTTGCACCGCAACTACTTGTATTAACCAATTTATTAGTATCAATATCTTTTACGCTTAAAATGTTTACAACCATTATATTGTCGCAAAAAGGTTCTGTTAACGGCTGGAATAAAGTCTCTCGATCTTCTGTATAGTTTTCTATATAGTTAATATCGCCTATGTCTGTAATTAACGTGTTAAAATGTACTATACAGAAAGTAATTAACGTTTCTGCTTTAATTGTTTTATAATTTTTACACATTATTTCTTCTTGGAATGTTATCTGTTCTATTTTCAACTTCTTTTCCCACAGTACTCTTAACGTAATTTCTAAATAATTTTTTGCGTCTGTAAATCTTTTCCAACCTTTTTCACTTATTACTGCTTCTCTTATTTCTTCTCCTGTAATAGTTATTTTAGAAATAAGAATTTCATTTTGTATTGTCATATGTTTATTATAGAAATTATATTTTTAACACTTATAAAATTTTCATCTTCTTTTTATTTTTTTCAACTAGATTCTTATTTTTGGTAAGCGATAAATTTTAAGCTAAATATTATTTTCACCTACCGCGCTATTTCTAATTAAGTAATATATTTTTACAACTACGTGTATTAAACCGTGTTATTAAGGATTAAGCGATTACTCTTATTTTAAAATAGTGTGGTAGGCGAAATTGTTTTCTGAACTTTTGCTGGTAGGTAAAAGAAAAAGAAGTGGTGGAGTTTTTACCTATATGAAGAGTTTAAAAGCGATTGGAAAAGAAAAACTATTATATGTTATGAATTAATTTTGTATTATATTTTAACAGAAATTGGATTTTTATGTAACATAAAAGATTTTAAAATAAACAAAAAACATATACCGATGTGTAAACAAGTACTTGAAAAGTTGAGTTGGATAAATATTTTTCCAGACTATAATACAGAAATGGAAAGCATTATTTGAAAAGTTTGTTCCGCAATTGAAAACAATTAATGTGAGTTTAAATGAAGATGAACTAAAAAAGTTAGTATATCATGTTGTTGCACCTTTTTTGATTAGTAAGAAGGAGATGTTTCTGAAGAATTCAGTAATGAATTTGACGGTGTTTCAAGCAAATGTAAATATGTTCATAAAAAAGAGAAAAGTAAAGGATTATCTTGTAATATTAAGATTAAACATGCTTCACCTTTATGTTATAGACACAGGAAAAACTGAACGATAAGTTGAATGATAATCATTTGTCTAATAAACATGGAGATAATTAAAAATATTCCCGTTACTAATAATTTTACTATTGAAGTTAGCGGTGTGAAAAATGATACTAAGATTTTTCTTAGAACCGGAAGCGATAAGATTATTTTAGATGTAGATAAGTGGACTGAATTATTTAAAAATATTGAAAGTGTTAACACAGAGTTCTATAGGTGGTTTAAATATCAATATAATTATGTTTAAGCTAAAATTATTTTACTGTGCTTCGGCCCGTTAAAATTGTGTTTGCCGTAGGTGTTTACTTATTTTGAAATAAGGCCGGTCGTACGTTTCTAATTAGAAATAGATATGCTCTTATATTAAAATAAGGCTGGTTTTTAAAGCGGGTCTTACTTGGAAATAAGGATGGGTTTTAACTAAAAGTGGCTCTTAATTTGAAATAAGAGGGTGTGGTCCAAAACCGGTAAATTCATCTTTTCATAGTTACATTCATTTTTTTTTCAACATCATTTGTCAGAGAATTAATGACGTACAGACGTATATTAAATGCGTGACGCTACAAAAGGCCTTACTGTACTTTTTAATATCACACAAAAAAAAACTAATGGAACTAATTAAAATAATGATTTCGTTTTCATGGCTGTAAATCAGGTTTATACAACATGCAACTTTATTCAGCACTATACTGTGTCACATTTAATAAAATTAAAATAATTACATAAATTTCAAATGTCTGTGAAGAGCTAATATTGTGTTTATAATTTTTTTTTTTCGGAAACGTATTTTTAATAGGTTAGCTAAACTTGGAACGCTATATATTTGCTTACTTGTTCAAAGCTTAGTAATTGGCTTTTAAAACTAGTGAAAAATAAAAGTAGATTTTTTTGCGTAGGATTAAAAAAATTGCTTAAAATAAGAATATAAAACCTTTCGTAGTTAAATTTTAAAATTATTGGAGGTTACTACATAACTTATTTTGCAAAGAAAAGGATTGTTGTGGGGTCTAGGGTCTGCTTCAGTTTTCCATCTTTAAGTTTTGTTACATTATGTTTTGCTGTTATTCTTGTTTTGTGTTTGTGTTAGTGCTGTTACTGTTATTATGTTTTAGTGTTTTTGTTAGTTATTTTTTGTTCCGGGTTGTGTGCTGAACTCACTTTTCCCTATTTTGGGTAGATAGTTCAGTTCCTTCTTTACCGTGTAGTCCCTTCAGCCTTATTTAAGACTTGGCATGATGCTTTTTGTTTACGAGTTAATGATAATAGTACATCGATGGAAATGTCACTTGTAGCATTCGCATCATTGGCACCCTGTCTGAAGCTAGTTTGAAAGTTGTCAATGCTGAGATATTGAAGATTACCTCAGATAAAGCCCATAAGAGCTAGGTACGGAGGGTATAGCGTGACGACCAAAACTGTCGCATGGCTTCCCCTACGGGGTCATATTAATGGGTGAATAAATAAATGAAAAGTAATTTTTCTTTTCTTAGTAAACATTTTTTTTTAAATTCTTTTCTTTTTCTTTTTTTAGTAATAATATATATTTTTTTGTATATGTTTCAGAAAAATAAATAAACAGCAATTTGAGTCAGGAATGGATATGTTTAGAATAAAAAAAAAATCTTACATAATCCATTTGATGAGGTAAATGCAAACTGTAACATAAAATAGCACTAGTACGAAACTCTCAATATTATAGATATTATTTTTAATCTATTTTTTGACAATAACATTAAATTAATTATTGCACAGCCAAAAGTGAAACTTATTAAATTTACACCCGCGACAAAATTAGCTTAAAAAGTAATGTATAGACATATGTTTAGGGTTAAAATAATGTATAGAGTCTTTTCATTTTCATTTTATTAATTACATTTTGAAAATTTTTTAGTATTTTAAATTATATTTAAAATCAGTTACTCAGGCAGAATCCATAAGTAAATTTCATCACAATTAGGAATAGTACCATAATTTCATCTAAATTTTATTTATTTCATAAATAGTAAATGATAGACAAAATATGGATTGATAAAGGCAACAGAACTATTGGAGTTAGACTCTAATAAGGTATGCATTATCTTTTAGATACAAAACAAGTTCTCTATTAGATTATTCAGTAAAGAAAGAAAGACTTGTTGGAAGTACGAAAATAATTTGGCACAGGAACATTAATAGCTCTCATCGCAGCTGGTCTACCATACTTTGTTGCTGACGTAATTGATAGAGAGACATTAGGAGAGACCGAAGACCTCTATTACGAAATAGGTAAATTAGAACATTTTGTTTACAGGAAAAATTTTGAAATTAAAAAGAATAGAAGCTACACCAACAAAGAAAGACTACCATGAGGAATATGTAAAGATAAGAGGAAACGAACCCGCTTCCACCCTGAAGCTTAATGCTGGTTCAAATATAAAGGAGATAAAATAGAAAATTTAAACAATTCCGTATTAGAAATGGAACTGAATAGCAAGTATTCAAAAAACTGATAACTACACCGTTAATTAAATTCAAAATAGTGTTAAATGAAACATCAGAAGAATTTTTTTATTTATGATTCAGGCTAAAATTTTTCATTGATAAATTCAAAATGTTTAAACAATTAATGATGTAAACAAAACAAACGGGTTGATAACAAAGAAAGAAAAACATATTAATATAGAAAAATACATTGGTGTGTTCATAGTAAATAATAAAAATTTTTGATTTTATGGAAAAAAGGAGATTTATGAAGTAAATTTTAATGAATTATGAATATGGATATTTTAAAAATTTCAATAAACCACTTAAGCTTTTTTGAAAAATCCGTAATAGAAGAACGGATTTATTTATAGGTAAATATAAAGCAATATTTACCAAAAAAAAATATGATATTGGCACAGTGAAGGATTATGAAGCCAGAATATATATATGATAATAGATAAATATTGTTTAAAAGATGGTAAAAGATGATAGAGAACAAAAAAGAAATAGAACAACAAATTTCGGAGTTGCTAAAAAGAAATTTGATACAGGAATCGTACAGCCCTTTCGCTGCTCCAGTGACACTAGCATATAAACGGAATGAAGATAAAAGGTCAAGATTGTGTATAGATTTTAGACATTTAAATAAGATAAACTCCCTCAATCAAAACCGTTCCCATTGACTGAGGATTTAGTAATAAAAACAAGAAATTGCTCATATTTTTCAAAACTGGAATCGCACATGTTTTTGAAACTTGACATTTTGGTCGATCCCACTAAGTATTAGAAATACAAGAAAAGAGAGATTTTTAACACAATAAGAACACTTCCAATGGACCTGTTTGCCGTTTCGACTAAAGAACTCCCCTGCTATTTTTTAAACCATTATAAGTAATATAATAACGAAACACATATCAGAATTCATGGTAAACTATATAGATGGCATTTTAATAATCTCAAAATCTTTTAGGGAACATATGAACCATTTATTACAATTACTATAAGCCATAATGACGGAAGGTTTCGGATTGAAACTTTCTAAACGTACATTTACATTGAACTCTATCAAATATTTAGATTACGTGATAAATTATAATTCAATTTCTCCAAGAAAAGACAATCTAATCTCAATAAGAAATTTTCCTCTGCCGAAAATACAGAAAAACTTAAACAATTCTTTGAAAAAAAAATTTTTACAATTTACAAATACTTAAAATTCTTACGAAAATTTATTACGAAAAGAATAAATATTCATTTGGTCGGAAAAACATCAGAAAGCATTTGAATATATGAAAAGTTTTCTTTGTGCCCAGCCGGTTCTAACTACTTTTGTTCCAGAATTACCATTCCATATATTCACAGATGCAAGTTTGCGGGGTATAGGAGCTGTGTTGAAATAACCACAATCAAATAAAATAACAGGGGAAGTCGAAAAACCCTTGGCGTACTTTTCAAAGAAATTAAATTAATTTCAAAAAAAATGAAGAAAGCAATTTATTTAGAATGTATAAAGGAACCGAAAAATATTGGCAGCGCTGCCTCATGGGCAGATCATGCAATTTTTTTTCAGACCATAAACCATTAGAAAATAATAATATTAAAGCTAGAACCGATGAGAAATTGATCTAACTTATTATTAACACAGTATGATTTAGAACTAATAAACCGTCCAGGCAAAGTTAATTCGACTACTTACGTAGAAATTCAGTAATAGAAGCCCATGATAATGGAGATGACAATTTGAAAATTGTAAATTTAATAAAATTAGAAGTTATTCTAGAAGATCAAAAAAGGAACAAAAATTTAAAACATATCGAGAATAGACTGATATTTAAAGATAATCTGTATTATAAAAAGGTAAGAAAGAAAGAGAAAATTATACTATCAGAAGACTTTTGTAAAACGTTCATTGAAAGCACGCACCAACATTTCTGCCTTTTAGGAATAAGACAGATACAAAACAAAATAGGACCACATTTCATAGCAATAAGTAATACAAGGAATATAAGGAATATTTGAAGAAACTACGAGATCAGTATGAACAACAATCAAGAGGGCAAGAATTGATCGGTTCAATGTTTCATTTAGGTCCTGCAGGAAGGCCTTTTGAAATAGTTTTCTTTGACACTATCGATGGTTTTTGTAGTTTAAGATCCACGAAGAAGTACGTATATCTATTAGTAGACCATTAAACAAGGTTTGTTTATATTTTAACATCGAAAACGCAAAACTCCAATGATTTTGTTAAGATTACAAAAAACTTATTGACAGACAATGATATTTGCATAATTTTAACACCTCGATACCCAGGAATACATTCCAAAGATGTCAAAATCTTTATAGATAAAAAGAAGATAACAATGATATTTACAGCCGTAAACGCTCCATTTTCCAATGGCCTAAATGTAAGACTTAATCAGACCTTGGTAAATAAAATTCGATGCGCAATGAAAGAAAGAGGAAAAAATCTACGTGGAGAAGAATAGCACATGATTGTGTAGAGAAATACAAGGAAACTGAACGTCAGTAAGTGGGTTCAGTCCGAAATATTTGTTGGATGGCAAAGACACTTCTATATTACCAAATGAGTTAAAACAAAAGGAGAAAAACAAAAATTTTAAATACGATAGGAAAATTGCTCTGGAAAATTGCATAAATACAATAAAGTCTAGTTGATAAAAACAAAAGAAACAACGAATTCAACGCCGAATACCAAGTATATATTGAAAATGGAAATCACCTAAACCGAAAAAAAACTGAATGAGTTAAGGTTGGTCCATACAGAAATTTGAAGAAAATATTAGAATCGAAATATGAAATTGACACAGGTCACAAAAAATTGGAATCAAATTTATTTCATATTACCCAAACTTACCCCGGCTCCCAATTCTACGGATAACGAGAATAACGGGGACACTTACGTGTGACGTCATAAATTTCGTAGCAAAAGTTTTCTCCTTGATGTGGGGGGGGGGATGTAAGTAATGTATATTACTTCCTTAATGCGATTTAATTTACAGGACAAGATTGATGGGTTGGTAAGTTATATACCTGATGGTGCAGAAGAAAAAATAATCACAAACATGTGACGTGATAACGTCTAATTGAATTAGACTAACAACAAATCGTTTGTAAAACAGAACAACATAATGAATAATAAATTTTGAATTCTGTTTTGTTTGTTTTACAGATAAGCTTTATAATTAATGTAATTAACAATTGAGAAATTGTAAATAAATAGAATTTACCTTGGTTTACTGAGAAACACTTCACTTCTATTTTTTTTTGTTCAACCTCAAGAAAAGAATAAAAAAAGTATTAAACACATTATATTTATAAAATAATACATATGATATATTATATATATATATTCTATTCCAGATACATTATACCACAAACTTGTATTCCGTATATCCAAAATGGTTTTGTGATCACTTTGTTCAATAGTAGATTTTTAGATAGGAGCAATTCCGATTCCCTGCCTATTAACCAGTACAGATCCATAAATCTGATATCTACCTAATTACTATTTTGAACTGCATATCCATAATGAAAATCTTGAATGCTACCTCAGATCTTTGTAAGTCATGATTCCTTAAGAACATGTTAGCGTTCTATAATTCACAAAAGATCATAAGCCTAGATGAACAGTAGACCATCGATTATTCGAGAAATACGAGCTAGTCTAAAATTTCAATTGATGACGTTTGTCTTATCGTATTCCGTATAAGCTGTGCAGTGCTCCCATGCGCCCTACCGTACAGATGTTTAGTGTTATATATAGAGTAATCACTACGACGAAGGTTTGATCGTTGCAGTGAGTCTCGCAAAGTAGAACAATATCTAACGATCCTGTCAGGATAAACGGCTCTAATTCTTGTCTGCGAGCAGCATGACTATTATTCTTTCAAGTAGTTATTATAGGAAACCTGGCCATTAATACATTTTGGATATCAGCTGATTGAGTAAGCCTTTCAGGCTTCCAATTTTCCAAAAAAAAAATTAAATAATACTCGCTGTGGTTTATATTGAATTAATTTACAATATCGAAAATTCCATCATTGATATCGATGCACTTTTCAGCTCGTATTCTTTATTTTTCTGTCACCTACCAAATGATATATTTGCGTTCCTTGATGAGGGCAGAAGCATGAAGAATGCGATCGATCAATTCATCACGTGTGTCTCCATTTTGCTCGTAGATCTCATATTTCATCCATCCCCATAAATAGCAATCTAAGAAAGGAAGGTCCGATGATCTAAGTGGCCAATTAACTGATCTTCTATGTCCAATCCGTTGAACAGAAATTTCTATAATCTAGAGATTTTATCTCTATATTTTATAATCTGTCCTCGGGATACTCACAGGCATTCTATCTGACATCTGCGGCATACGTTTCAACAATATTATATGATTAAGTGCTCGATCCCAATATCTCTTTTGACTTGAAAAAGGGAAATTGGCGTTACAGATTAAATTAAATCGACTGTTTCTCTCTAGGTCCGTACACTTTCTATCTTTATTTTCTCTTCTTGCTCCCCTTATAAACCACAAAAACTCATTTTAATAAATAAATACAGAAAACTGTATGTGATGATCAGGAATCATTTTAACTGTGATGATCAGCATTTCATTTTTTTACATAAAATTTGTAGTATTTTTTCATTACTTTGTAATCAGAAAAAAGTTAGGTTATGTGTTGTTTGAAAGAAACGTTACAAAATACTTAACTCCACCGATTTGGATACATATTGATAACCTGCAGATTTTGACTATGTATAATGATATTTTTAGTTTTCTAATTGTAAAATCATTGCTAATTTTAATTCATACTTTTTTTATTAAGAAGTTGATTAGAAGAATAAAAACATGTTTTACATTTTATATTTGTAGAACTGTAAAAATGTTTAATTCATTTTTATTGCCTAAATTAAAGAAGATTAGCTTATTTATGTATAAGTGAGGCCTTGGTTAGTACTTTTACACCACTGACTACGTGTCTCCTTTACTGTGTCGCATAATGACGTGAGGAGTCGGATAAAGAGGTCTACCTAGACAGCCTATCAAATTCATTTCATTTGTATATGTGTATACTCTCAAATAAATTTAGAAACTTTTACTACCTACTGCCTACCCTCTTAGATGACGTAATAAAAGATTATAACTCTTTCGTAAAAGTTATTTCCATTTCATCATATCCCTAACTACAAAAAAGTAACTATAATTAATACATATAGAACTTTATTTTTGGACTGTGATTGGCAAATCAAAAAATATTTTGTTGTTTAATGTTTTGAGTAGTATAATGTAAGACCATGTTATCCACACAAAAGGTTACATGATTAGCACTTGAAAATATGTTGTGAATTTCACACATTTCACATTTGTTATAAAATATATACATAACTCTTATTTAAGATACAATTAAATACGGATATATTATTTACAATGGTGGCTCTATATGTTCTAAATTATTATTTATATTTCTGATCTTACAGAATTTTTAATTTTCTTCAAGATTTCAGTTTATTTTTTTTATAGTTAAACATAAAATGCTTATTTTATACCCATGCTTATTTTCATTAATAAGCAAGGGTATATAGCAACCTTAATAAAAATAACTTGCAGTAATTGAAAATTTATAATAAAATGTATGCAAAATTGTTTGCTCATTAAACTAATCTATACATTTAGAACGTTTACGCGGGATAAAATCCCTAACCAAGACTGTACCGGAAAGTACCTTTTCGGTGGTTTTATTCTTGTATGAAAAAATATTATTTTGTTTACCTCATTCATTCGTTCATTCATTCATTCAGAACGCACTTTAAAAATTTTTTTTTTTTCTTCAGCCATTTAACTGGTTTGATGCAGCTCTCCAAGATTCCCTATCTAGTGCTAGTCGTTTCATTTCAGTATACCCTCTACATCCTACATCCCTAACAATTTGTTTTACATATTCCAAACGTGGCCTGCCTACACAATATTTCCCTTCTACCTGTCCTTCCAACATTAAAGCGACTATTCCAGGATGCCTTAGTATGTGGCCTATAAGTCTGTCTCTTCTTTTAACTATATTTTTCCAAAAGCTTCTTTCTTCATCTATTTGCCGCAATACCTCTTCATTTGTAACTTTATCCTCCCGTCTGATTTTTAACATCTCCTATAGCACCGCGTTTCAAAAGCTTCTAATCTTTTCTTCTAAGATACTCCGATCGTCCAAGTTTCACTTTCATATAAAGCGACGCTCCAAACATGCATACACTTTCAAAAATCTTTTACTGATATTTAAATTAATTTTTGATGTAAAGAATATATATTTCTTACTGAAGGCTCGTTTAGCTTGTGCTATTCGGCATTTTATATCGCTCCTACTTCGTCCATCTTTAGTAATTCTACTTCCCAAATAACAAAATTCTTCTACTTCCATAATCTTTTCTCCTCCTATTTTCACATTCAGCGGTCCATCTTTGTTATTTCTACTACATTTCATTACTTTTGTTTTTTTCTTGTTTATTTTCATGCGATAGTTCTTCCGTAGGACTTCATCTATGCCGTTCATTGTTTCTCCTAAATCCTTTTTACTCTCGGCTAGAATTACTATATCATCAGCAAATCGTAGCATCTTTATCTTTTCACCTTATACTGTTACTCCGAATCTAAATTGTTCTTTAACATCGTTAATTGCTAGTTCCATGTAAAGATTAAAAAGTAACGGTGATAGGGAACATCCTTGTCGGACTCCCTTTCTTATTACGGCTTCTTTCTTTTTTTCTTCAATTGTTACTGTTGCTGTTTGGTTCCTGTACATGTTAGCAATTGTTCTTCTATCTGTGTATTTGAACCCTAATTTTTTTAAAATGCTGAACAATTTTATCCAGTCTACGTTATTGAATGCCTTTTCTAGGTCTATAAACGCCAAGTATGTCGGTTTGTTTTTGTTTAATTTTCCTTCTACTATTAATCTGAGGCCTAAAATTGCTTCCCTTGTCCCTATACTTTTCCTGAAACCAAATTGGTCTTCTCCTAACACTTCTTCCACTCTCCTCTCAATTCTTCTGTATAGAATTCTAGTTAAGATTTTTGGTGCATGACTAATTTTAAAAATTAATGAGAAAAAATTTTAAGTTAAGAAAAATGTAAAAAAACCTCCGATATCCTGTAAAAAATTGTATCCATAAAGTCTTTCCGTGATTACAAAAATGTATTACCAAAAAACTATTACAGTCACAGCTGTGCGGTTTGTGGCAAAAGAAAGAAGAAATTATCCAGTTTTTTTTTTTGTATTGGTTTGTTGTAGGTAATGGTAGAGTAGAGGCACTATGATAATTTTTTTATAAAATGGGGATAATCCAGGAGAAAGCGCAATGTGTATTGTGGTATCACGAGTCGAAATCATCGATTATTGTGCAGCGAAATTTTAGAAAGGAATACGGACAACTATCACCTGATAGCAAGAGTATTGTTGAGCGGTATGCAAAGTTTAAGGAGAGTGGAAGTGTAGTCGACCTTACGTGAACAGTGCGGCCATCCGTTAGTGAATAGAAGGTTGAGGTTGTGCAGTAAGCCTTTCTACATGGCCGTTCCAATTCTACCCATCGTGCATCTCGTGAACTAGGGATTCCCCGGTCAACAGTGCACGAACTTTTACACAAAAATCTAAGGTTGCCCAGGTATAAACTTCAGATATTGCAACATCTACAGTCATATGACGGCCCTCAACGTGCTGCTTTTGCACCGAGATTTTGCAACGGATTGATAACTAAAATTTGTATCTGCAGCGTGTGTGTCTTTCAGTCGAGGCAACTTTCCACACTTCAACGAAAATAAACAGGCATTATGTGAGAATATGGGGCTCGAAAAATCAGTACTTTACAAAGAAAAAAATTAGAGATTTTAATAAAGTAAACGTGTGATACGGTTTGATGCACAACAGAATCATCGGTCCCTTCATTTTCATTGAGCAATCAATAATAGCTAACAGTTACCTGGATGTCCTGCAACACTTTGCTATACCTCAACTAAATGACTTGCAACCTAGGATGGTTTTGGAGCAGGATGGCTCACCATCACATTGGGGGGTTACTAGTTCGAGATATTCTGAATGAAAATATTTCATGGCAGATGGATTAGGTTCGACGGTTCCACTCCTTGGCCACCACGATCACCAGATATAACTCCCTTAGAATTCTGTATCATGGGTTTTGTTAAGGCAGAGTCTGTCCTTAACCTGACTGATCTGGACACATTGAGAAGGAAAATAAATGAAGGTATCGCTAGTGTTACTGAAGATGTTGACCAACACATGGCGTGAAATTGATTATGATTGGACATTCTACAAGCGAAAAAAGGCGTACATGTTGATGTTTATTTACATGGTAAAAAAAAAACTTCATAATCTTTCTTTCTTTTGCTACAAACGCACAGCTGTAATTAATAGTTTTCTTGTAACAAATTTTTTAATTATGAAAAAATTTCATGGATACTCTGAATTCTGAACTACTACTTAAAATTACTTTGAGTATTTGCCTTACATTAAAATTAATTATTTCATGAAGATTTTTTACTGAGTGAAATTTGTATTATTTCCTCATTCCAAAGTGTTGTTGTCATTGAAGTACAGGCTTAACTTCAAATTTAGACTTTATAAACGAAGTTGCTACTTTAAAGTAGAGGTAACATTTTTTTTTTTTTGCTTTATTTATTTAAGTGATTTCGTTAGAAGTATCATTCAACAAACCGGAAATCAGTAAAACGGGCCTAGTAATTAAAAAAAATAAATTTTATTTTAATTATAGATTTATAAAATATATATTCTATTGGAACAAACTGATTTTTAGCGATTTGCATTAGTTCAAAAACGGTGTGTGCAATTAATTATTGGAACGTCTTAAAGCTAATATCCTAATGAATTAGGTGGATAAAAGATGAAAATTCAAAGTAATGTTGTTACAGTAATATTCAAGTAGATGAACATAAAACACGCAGATAAATTATGGCTAATAACGGGAAATTCCAGGAAAGTGAAATGCATGTGTATCCTAATTACACTGTAATTAAAATATAGGTATTGTGAAACAAAATTACATTAAAAAAGTTCTGGTAAATAATTCTCGTTATAGGTGAAAACAGTAATTTTCTTGTAATTCATATTAATCTAAACCTTAATTACCAGAGATTACATAATACATAAAATATATTCAGTTTCAATAAACGAATTCTGTTATTGATTTTTTTATAAAACTCCGATTCCTTAAATAATGAAATATACAAATAAATTAAGAGGTAATCTGGAAAAGAAGGGAGTACATAATTATGTGCAACTTTATTTGCAGTTATACTAAGTTACTACCTAATAATTTCATGCTCTATTAACATATAAGAAGTATTTTTGTTAAAATTGAATTAACGGCTTAATTAAAACGGAAATATATAGTAGAGTGTTCAAAATCACACCAAATTTCAATTTACCTCAATTTTCTTCCTTATCAAAGTTCCTAATGTCAACGGTATCTTTACAATTCATGCCGGTAATAAAAAATCCTATCGTATAATAAATGGAGAACTATCAGGTATTTTTCAATGATATATAAATCTGAGAACACATTGCAGCTCTATACATATTTAATTATTAAATTATTACAGTAAATATTATTTTTGAACCGTTTAATAGAACTTTATATACTTTTAAATAATCTTAGATTTATTAATACGTGTAGATACAGTTGTATTATATGCAGAGAAATAATAAATCGGTGAGTTTAAATTTCTTTGCAGTTGAATACTACGAAATGAGAGTAGGGCCCACACCACTTCTCTGTAGTTAAGAAAAATCAACAGGAAGTGAAACTGATAATCTTATAAGTTATCGTGATCCATAATTCTCATTATCCTTGATTTCATCAGTATTTACAAAACGTGATGATTCTTCTTCATCCATGCGATTATCGGGAGTAATTCTTCAAGTATCATAATATATTTTTTCTTTCTCTCTTAATTTATACGCAACTTTTATTAAAAAATATTTTATAGAATGGCGAACCCTTACTAAGGATTCATTGTTACATATAAAGTCAGAAATTTTCTTTCTAAATATTGTTGAAAGTTGCAAACAAAATTTGAAATTTAATCGAAAAAGTAAAAAAAAAAATAATAAAATTTTATAATGAGACTCACTTACTTTTTCGATCTCTCATTTAAGGAATCAGATGAACTTAAAAAAGCGTTTATGCAATATTTGTGTTTATAAAAGCAATGAAAATAACGTTAAAATAACGATGGGTAAATTTTCTTTCAAACCACCAAAAATCAATAACCAGAGAATCTCTTACAGATTCTGTCAACTTAATCAACTCAGTTGTTGATTGCGTCTCAATTCACAAATTTATGCAAAAAATTGTTTCTAGGAAACTACATAGACTTAGTTACAGGCATCCAACTTTAAGGAGCTTAGAAGAATTCCGTTAATAAAAAATTTACCTATCCAGGTCTTTAATGATTAACCAATCGGGTTAGTCTAGTGGTGAACGCGTCTTCCCAAATCAGCTGATTTGGGAGTCGAGAGTTTCAGCGTTCAAATCCTGGTAAATTCAGTTGTTTTATACGGATTTGAATTCTAGATCGTAGATATCGGTGTTCTTTGGTGGTTGGGTTTCAATTAACCACACACCTCAGGAGTGGTCGAACTGAGACAGTATTACACTTCATTTACACTCATACATATCATCCTCATTCATCCTCTAAAGTAACACCTGAACGGTGATTCTCGGAGACTAAACAGGAGAAAGTAAGTAAGTAAGGTCTTTAAGGATTAATGCAACGTTTTTCACCGTATGGGACGCGCCCGACAGTGGGGCGTGATAACAATCAATTGGGGTATTTAATACCCCCATTTAAATTTAAATGGGGGTATTTAGTAGTTAACTTATCAATATTAAATTAAAAACAAGTTTAATAATTATTATTCACTTCCTTGGGCTGTCTTGCAGAACAAAGTTTTAATATTAGAAATAGACACTTAATTTTTTTTTTCTATATTTAGCTGAGATCTATATTTTGGCTTTAAAGCAGCTCCCTCAGAAAATCCGAATTCGCTAAGGCAGGATGTTGAAAATGTATACTAGTATGCGAAGTGCTCTTGTTTTTCAGTGCAGGAAGCTCATTATCCACCCTGCTCAAATTTCAAAGAGTGGTTTAATACAAAGTTCTCTTTTGATTTCATCACTTGCTGTGAAGTATATGAAGATTTATTCTTCGGCAGTTGAGAGTTCTTTGGGGGTATTTTGAAATGGATCGCTAATTCTCTAGTGACTTCCTCTAGTGGCTACTACGTCGTCATCACCAAAAAACTACTTTTTAAAATTCTTTGCAGCATGACAAAATGATTTTGAATGGCTACAAAAACCTTCAGCAAATTCTTCTTCTTTCATATGTTCTGGTAAGTTTTAACATACTCAACCACATTTGCAAACATTTCTAGATATTTTGCTCTAAATTTTTGCCCCATAATTCTAATTTTCTACAAAAAGCATTAACTTAATCACTCGTATACAACATTTGTTACTTGCTCCTTCTAGTTGAAGGTTCAAGGTATTTGATTTCTCGAATATATCGATCAAGTACCTCAATTTCAATTCCATCACAGTAGCTCAATTCCATCACAAATAAATCATGTAGAAATTTCTAAGCTTCCAGTCACTTTTCCTCTTCTAGAAAAATGGCGATTTTGTCTTTTAATTCATATACACGTTGCAAAAATTTCCCACGTGATATATAAAAATTTCCCATCTTGCCTCACAATAAAGTAGTAACGCTGAATGTATTGCATCCATGTGTTTAAAAAGTTAAGACAATATTGTTGAATTTAGGAGTATCATTTTTATGTAATTTACTACGGTTACAACCGTCGTTAGCACAATATTCAGACCAGGACTATTTCTTTGGAAGCCAGAACTTCTCTGTGGATTATGAAATGTGACACTGCGGGAATTTTTGTTTCACAAGTGTTTGTATAATTTGGAATCATCCAAACATAAAACGAGCACCGTCGGTGCATATTCCGATGCAATGTTTCCACTCTATGTTTGTCTCGTTCATAAAATCATTTACGATATCTAATAATGCGATTGCTGTTGCTTTGAGTTACATTGGTTTGCAGAAAAGTAGTTCTTCTACTGCTGATATATCATCACAAAATCGAACATAGTAAATGAAATGAACATCTTTATTGCTATCTGTGCTTTATCAGGCGGAATAGAAAACAATTGTTTACGCAACTTCCCGAAAAGCTGATGCTGTACATCTTCAGCTATATCACCAATACGCGGGCAAGAGTATGATTTGATAACGGTATGAACTGAAATTTTTGAAAATATTTTGGAAAAATTATTTCCAAATACAGTTTCTATAGTCTACACTAATAATCTTTGAGGAGAATCATTGGAAATAAGTATACCTCTTTACATAAATTGATTGTTATTATTAAAACTATTATTATTAGATTATTATGTACATACATTATGATTCCGTTGTATATACATTATGATGTCGTATCCAGTATTTTTATAGTATTATCAAATTTTTTCTGAATTTGTTTTCCCACAATCATCGGATAACTTATATTTTTCTAGAAATTAAAATTAACATAGTACAATTACTATCTGCGAAATATTCTTATCACTGTTCTACGCCACTGCACTTCGATCGTTTTAGTATTTAACGATTTAGTTCTTTAATTAACTGGATATTGTTCATGACAATAAAATTATAAGAAATAATCTTCTTCTTTACTATAATTTACTTAGTTTTGTAACTTTATAGTCTTATACTAATATTCATAAATTTTTACACCATGTTTAAATTAAATTCAAATGATAGTAATATTTTACATAAAAACCAAATTATTGTTATGAATTTGAACTAAAGGGATGTGCACTAATTACAGATTCAAATTCACTCCAAAACAATTATGGTTAATCCCCATTTTGAAAAATGAATTTTCCTAGTGCCAGTTGGAACACAAAAGATGTAAATAAAAAAGTTTATGTAATCATTCTAAGTTCAATTAGGTAATTAGATTAAGATATGCACAAATTTTACATACTGCAAAAAATATTTAAGATTGACCAAAGCAAGGACTTAAAATGGTGTATTAAAGATATAAATAAATCAGAAGTAGGTTTTACTAAGATGTATACAATTATTCAAAAAGATTCATAAAATGTTAAACCACTAAATAGCTTGCTTGAGTCTAGATGTTTTCAGCAAGTTAATGAAACAGTCAGGAGCAAGAGCTCTATCATCCAGTTATCAAATATATGATTACAATAATTTAATGTATATAATTATGATGATACACCAGCGTTATATGTTCCAAGTATTTAACTTTGGGAAAAAAACAATGGTTTAATTAATAATTAATTTATTTTTTTTAAATATTCACAATTTTTAAGATTAAAACAACTCTAGAAAATTAAAAAAAAAATTACGAAATGACGACATCAAGACGCGAGTGAACGCAATGAAAAACAGGTAATAATGCTTACCTCGCCTACACTAGAGTTAATTTAGTAATGTTCATAGATACAAATACTATGTTCATAGATACAGATACTACTTTGTTCAAAGCTGTTTAATTTCCGAAGCAACTGCCTATAGCATACTTATTACTATGTAATTCGTCCTTTTTCAAATACACTCAATTCCTTTACAGAATTTAGTATTTTTCTTTCTTTCTTCTAATAATCTTCACGTTCTAAAACTGGTATCAGTTACAGCCCATCTGTAATTACTTAGCCTACGGTCAAACTTATTTGTTGTCACAATCATATTGCCCAAACAGTTATACTTTACTCTAGTCTTATATGGAATCCTACTTAGTGTTATGGGTTGCCGAGGGTTTCATACAACTAAATGATTATTCTTATTCACTGGCAATCGAGTTGAGATCTATCAACTAATTTTTGAACATTATAATTTAATTCATAAATTATCTATTCCATTTTTCAACAAAATTTATGAAATAAAAAATTCCCGGTATGGATTAAACATCAAATCTTATTCACTAATAAATATCATGAAGACTATCTTGCTCTTTTAAAAATACACTACTTAATGTTTTAAAATAAGTATTTTCGTTATTTAGAGAAATCCATTAATATTTATTGCCACACTAATTTTTATATATTTAACTATCAGGCCCGACAGTGTTTCGCTATTGCTAGATTTCAGTATGTATATATATATATATATATATATAAATAAACACAATTGAAAGTTTGATAAAACATTAACAAAGTGAATATTAAGGAACTTCCAAAATTTAACTTTTCCCTTTTTTCTTTTTATCTTTTCTACCTTTTACCTTCCCCTTTTCCTTTTTCCCTATTAATTTCCTCCTTTTCCTTTTCCTTTTCCCCTTTCCACCGTTTTCCATTTTTATTTTACCATATATTCTTTACCTTTACACCATTTCCTCCCTTTCCTCTTTTCCATTCTCTTTCCGTTTCCTTCTCCCATTTCTTTTCCCTTATTTCCCTTTCCTCCTTCCTCTTTCCACTTTTCACTTTCTTTTCCTTCCTTTCCATTTCCTTTTCTCCGGTTTTCCCCTTTTTTCCTTTTACCTTTTTCGATTTTTCCCTTTTCCAATTTTTCCCTTTCTTCCTTTTTCCCTGGCGTAAATTAGTCCAGTACTTTTTTAGTCTATAGCGCACACACATATCGGAAACACTGAAATGGAATCGTAAAATATTTAGTTTATCGTGTGTTGCTCTTAAGTCCAACAGATAGATCTGTTTTTCAAAAAAATGCATGATTTTACTTGTCATAGATTGACATCTTTGGTACATAAATAGTAGATATATAAAAACATGCTCGTATTCGAATGCAACGTCGTAACAAAATTTCAAAGCAACGATGAAGAACTTTCGAAGTTTTAAGATTTTGAGCCAACGAACATCTACATTTTTATTTATACTGATTTATCTCGCTCACTTTATAATTTGTATTACGTATTTTTATTTAATAATATTAACTAATATCTGTCCTTTATATCTGATCTTTTTCACAACTATTAAACCATTAAACAACATACTTAAAAATCTTAAAATCTATTGTATTTTAGTTTAGTTGTTTCTCTATTTCGGTAAAATTTTTCATTTGTTCTTTAATGGTGGAAAATGTAAAATAAAAAAATTTAAAACATCCTTCTACTTAATCAATAACCGTATTCTACTTTCTTCTAGAAATTTGGAATATTTTACATTTACCCGTCTGTAGTGTCATTGTTCCCACATTACAAAGTTCTGACTATCAGAACTTTTTAATTTTTTCACACACCTTCACTAATACAAAGATAATATGGCTAACAAAATTTTCTTGGCTACGTAACGTCTATTTTTTAGCTCTTACAAAGTCAATCGGTAAGAGGTTAGAATTTTTTCATTTTATTTAATCAAGGTACTGGTACCAAACTAATTCCACTCACCACAACAAATAACAAAAATAAAGTTATTATCGAAGGGTAATTGATGAAACTGATAAGAATTTAAAACAATGTGTGGTAATTACAATCTAGTTTATTATTAAGTACACTTTTAAGAAAGCTATCAACATTTGCTTAATCTTTTGAGATAATTTATTGTGAGATTTAAACGTAATATTTTTATTTTTTCATAAGATTTTATTACATTAAGTTTAATTTCTGTTTACAGAATATCTTTGGAAACTAAAAAAAACTTATTGCTTGGCTTTCTTTCTTGCTGATTCTATTTGTGACTGAGTGGAGTGGCTTCGCTGAAAAACAATTTATTTTCAAGTATCCTTAGAATCTGCAAACGCGGCTTGTGGATGTAGAAATAATATAATACACCCAAACCATAAGTTTTAAATGTTAAAAATATTAAGAACTTTTTTTTTAATCGGTTACATAAGAAGTTTTGTTTGATGTTCACCCAGAGAACAATAGAAAATATTTTGTAATTTACCTTCCTGAAAACTTCGTATGAGAATATGTTAGTGCAAAGTTTTTATTATGCATTTTCTCATTGGTCTTTGATTTTACAATACTGTTCAATTTTGTTCTGGTTAAGTAAGCGTGTATTCAGAATATTGGATCAAATAGTAATTTTTTTCAAAAGTTTGTTTTATATTTCCAAAAAATGGGATTAGATAACCACATTTTAAGCATCTTACTTTGGTTAGTTAGTGAAATAATCAATTTGGTCTAGAAGGATTACGGAGGAATAAATTTAATAAGGAAGTAATATTAATTTTTAACCAAATAAGTAGAATCCTGAAAACGTATGTTGGTTTGATGCTTTACACTATTTGTCTCAGTATTTATTAGAACTAAGATCCATGAAGGTCATCTAAGGTACAACAGGCAGTAATCAAAGTTTCGTTCGCTAACAGTAACATTGATTATCGATACCTATTATCTGTGTGAAGACAGTAAAGGTATCTTGTAGTCGTGAACATATTGTGTTTTCCGATGGTCAGTGTGGAAACGTGTATTTTGCGAAGTGAAAAAAGACAACAAGAAACGTTTCAAAAAGCATTTTTTCTATGAGTATGTTTCTTGAGAATTTTTGGGCTAGTACATACCATATTGGTACTACATCATACATTTATTATAAATTCCAACCACTTTTTCCTATACAGTTTTCACAACTTCTACATCTTTAAATTAAAAAATAAATAAACTAAAATGAGACAAAACAACGTACTTCAATTTTGATATGATTTAACCAATTCTTAACGTCTCTCCTAATCAACCTTAAAACCTAATAATTTCATTGTACTACATACTTTAATAACGCTTGTAAAAACCTACACTGCTTTGTATTCTTTTTTTTTTTAACTTTCATGTAAATCTACTATAAAAGGTACACTGCTTCAAACAATTTAGTTTTTCTATTGGTATTTTTTTAAATATCTTTCTAAATCAAACCTTTATTTATTAACTTCTGAAATCTCTTTCACTTGAAACTACAAGTTGTTAACTATTACTTTACGTTCTATTCTTACTTTCCTTAATCCTTAATTATTCTACTTTGTTAAAAATATGTATTTTTGTCACAAATATGGATATTTTCCTGTATTATCTTTAATATCATCTTTTTCCTTTAACATTGATTATTTTATGTTCACACTAAATTTTCTTTTCAAGCAATAAATTCATGCTACTTAAAATTTTCTCTAATTCATGTCTGGATTTTGTTAAAAGAAAAGTCATCAGCTACATTTTGAATTTTTCTCCTTGGGTGGTTTTTCATTCTCAAATTTTTTCTTCAGTTCCTTTATTGTTTCTTCTCTATGTTATAAATATTACTGAAAAAAGATTTACTTTTTTTTAATGTGATCGTCCTTATATTAGCTATAATATGGCTTTTATTTTGTTTGTACTCCTGATAATTTTCTGGTCAGGAAATCTATTCAAATAAATATATGTATTATGTTTAAATCAGCATTAAGCAGATTGATATTCGAAGAGGATTATATTGAAATTTTCTTATCATAGATAAAGCTAATTTATCTAAGAGTTATAAATATTATAAACATAAACAAATATATATTTTGATTACAAATAAGATAATTAAGATTATTTTTAAAAAAAGATAAATATAATAAAGTCAAGTACATTAAAATTAATCATGTAACTAAATGCATACACTGAATTCCAAATCTTCATACTCTACTGAATCATTTTACACCATTATTATTTGTAATTTTTTCTATGTTTCTAAAAGATCTGTATTAATACAACAGGTAAACAATTAAATTATTATATAATTCTAATTTACAAATTTGTTAAGTTATAAGTTGGTATTCCCAGGCAAGCTTTTCTCGGAAATACCTAGTTCTCATACTTTTACGATTTAAAATTATAGTATATCAATAATATGTTAAGTAAATATTTTTTCAATGTTATTATAACATTGTTATAAAAATATTTAATAATATTTAAAGTATATATTTTATTTAAGTCTATATAAGTATGTTTATTTTATATTAAGTTTGCAAGAACTGTTGCTAAGTTACAACATTTTGTAAGAAATGTATTCTTTATAAAAGATGAGAAGAAAAATACTCTTTTATATATATACATATATAAATGAAACATAGAATGTTCAACGTACAGTACACGATTTTCTTAGAATGTGAATATATAAGATAACTAATTTTGTTTACAAATATGTTTTAAATTTTTTTTTTCAAAATTACCCTAATTTAAATAAGCGAATTCATCTTAGCATAATTTCTTAACAGCTCAAAATTTCCTTTAAAACCTTTATCATCCAATTACGGAAGTCAGGCAAAACATAGCTGTCCTTTTGTACATTTTGACTACTCGAGTAGTCAAAATGTAGAGAATTTATCTATCTTGTAAAGGCTGAGTTTCAAATACAGGTTACAAAAAAATTTATACATGAAGAAGAATGTTTGAGGATTTGTTTGTTTTTTACACAGATCTACAGATAGACATCGATCAGAACTTTAAGCAAAATTTCAACGCGCAGACTTGCAGTTTTTTAAATATTTAAAAAGAAAACAGTAAGAAAGCAACCAAAGTCGAAGTAATATTCTGAAAACTCATAATATTTGCTATAAAATGAAATTTCTTCGGCTCTGATAGCCTTCTTAGTTCCGAAGTTTATAACAATCAAATTTTGAAATTGCGTCACAACTGTTTCATTCATTCTTTTGAGTGTGAGTTACCATTTTACCTGCTATATCCTTCTTACCCATTTTCCATATCATTTTCGGTCTTACTCTGTCAGTGTTTGCTACAAAAAAAAAAACGCCGCAAGTTGAAATTCTAGCAGCATCCTGAGCTGTCGAAACTGAAGATCAAACGAGCGCTGAAGAATTCAAAGTAAGGGTTGAAAGTATGTATTGGTGCATAGCCGTGAGCAGCCATTAGTTTATAAATATTAAGGAAATAATAATACTGAATGTTTCATGACAAACGTCCCAACTATTAAACAAGCTCTTATAAATATACTACCTTTTTTTAGCCTCTCAATATTCCTTGGTTCTTTCCAACCCAAATTTTTTCCAGCTTATTTTGTTCCGTGCAAGTAATTGAATTTAACTTCTTTTTATCTATTAAAGATGTCGTACACTGCTCCCTTATGTAAGTAATATATCACAAACAGGCGGTTTTTGTGTGACTTGATCTAAGATGGCTGTTACCCGTGAAACAAACATAAACATTCTCAAGAAATATACTCTTACAGGAAAAATGAGATTTGAAACGTTTCCCGTTGTATTTTTTCACGTAGCAGAATACACGTTTCGCCAATGACCAACGGAAAGCACAATATGTTCAGCTCCACCAGATACCTTTACTCTGTTCACACAGAAATCGGTTTAGATAACCAATAACCTGTTAGCGAACGCCACTTTGATTACTACTTGTATTACCTCAAATGATCTTCATGGAACTTAGTTATAATAGATACTGGGAGGACTTCGTTATACGTAATAAATACTATAGTCTATTGGTGAAAGATTCTCCAGTTACATTTGCAAGAGGGGAATTGAATCTCCAATATCTGTTACAACAAATGCGAAAATTTCATCTAAATACTATGAACATTCCTTCTTCTATCTGTCTTTTTCTTCTATCTTTATTGGTACTACATCATACATTTAACAGACAGTTTCATACATTTACCATACATTTAACTACGTTATGAATTTTTTTTAACTTAAAATATCTGATGTAGTAATTATGCCTATATTCAAAAATTTAATCTTGGCATGGGACTGCAAGTAATGCAGATTACCATTAAACTAACTAAATAACTTTTAGTTATTCCTTAAAAAAGAAAACACCTTGATGAAAAAATTGTTATATTTATTTTATTCATATTGAAGCGACAGGTAGGCACCACACCATATTAATGTCACTCTAATTTTATCACAATGAAATAAATTTTGTAGTGGTATTAATGAATTATTGAAATTACAGATATCATTCTTATTTGTTTTATTTGCTTTTAAAAATAAATAATATAAACATTACAATAGAAAATTTACAATTTATATAAAATGTTTAATGTAATTTTATCCATTAAGGAAAATTACGAATAGTGATGTACTAGTCAATTGTTTCAAAGATAATGTGAATTTCTAAGAAATTCCAACAGATGACATTGATAATAAACATGCCACCCTTTACTTTACAAGAAATGGAATTTTAATATCAAACTAAAAATAATTCACTCTGCAAATTAAACAGAAAAGAATGATTTTGTACAAATTAAAAACAGTCAGTTTTTCTTGAATGTTTCAATATTGCAGAATAATATGTCTTTTTTACGGCTTACAATTTAGATCTGCAAGAATTAAAAATTTGAATTTTATAGTTTTTTCATTGATTTTTATTAAAAATATTTTTATTTTCTGGAGTTATTATATTGAATTTGTTACAGTTCCCCTTCTTTCGTTATTTTAATCATGTTTTTTAATTGATTCAGTGCATTTATTTTCAGTAGAAAAAGTTTACTATATTTTGAATTTTATTTCATACAATTAGGAAATACAATTTCGTATACAATTGATCACAAGTGAATGGGGTTTAATTTGCTAAGCATTTCTCCCGCCACCACCCCATTCGGTTGCCCTAAAGCATAGACCGAATGTCTGTGCCATAAACGGCAACTGAGCCTCGAACAGTTTAGCGACCAGTATTCTAACGTAGAAGCTTACCTAACGTAGAGCTTACCTAATAGCATGAGCGGACTAAGCGTGGTGCCGTACACCATCAGCTTACGTGTCACAACCTTTCACTTGTCGTATATTTGTTAAAATGAATAGGTGCACCCCGTCAACTACTTAAAATATATATGAAATCCATAATAAAATTTATTTTGTCTAGGCAGCAATTCGCTGCCACGCCTAGGTCGTTGATTGCCAGCAACATTGTCAATGTTACCAGCATTTTGTAAATGTGCAAGGTTTTCAAATTCACCTCTGTCGATTTTAGAAAAACGGCATTCTCTGATCGCACTTCTACAAGTGATTGATTCTCTCAAGAGAGTTGTTTAAATGGTGTTTATTAACAACAGATGTCTGCACAGATCTTCACGAATCTACTGCAAAATATCTTTCATGAAATAGATATGATTACATCTTGCATAATTTGTGACTCATACTTGAAAATTAAAACCTATTGACGAATACGACTACGCTTCTGTTAACGATAACTTTAGTGGCTTAAGAATTTCTAATAAACCATTGGCAATTTTCCAAATTCCTAGCGAAATTAAAACTCCAAATTATGTTAGTGTAATTTACTTACTGACTTATTTGACAGTTTATTTTATACACTTAAATAAGACCTATTAGATCTTTGATACATCACAAAATTTCGAACGGTTATATAAAAGTATTGGTGCAATTTTCCATTAAAATAAACATGTGTCTCACGCTCCGTATGTATCTCAGTCCCAGATTACTTTTAAATTCAAGAGGGAAAGCGGTTGAAAAAAAAGTGGTTGTACTTCTTTTCACTGATTAATTGGATCTATTTGTTTTCTAAAAATTAGCTGATAAAGTGGCCATTTTTTTATGCAGAAAATTTTGAAGCTTGGTTTTTTATATCATGTAAAATCAGACTAATTGATTCAGTTCCCTTCAGATAAAACAGGAATGCTACAGTTCTTATAGGATGAAATTAATTATGAATACTTCACAATTGAATGCCCACATCCAAATTTTATTTTTGTGGTTCTTTTACGCCTTCCAAAAATACTGGTTTTGGAAATTTACAGAAATTTTAATATAAAAATAGATAATTCCGATGCTAGTTTTCAGGAAAATTAATTTTGTAATGAAGAAGCAGAATTTCAATTTATTCAACAACTTATTAAAAAACTGATCTACGTGCAGTTACAGGGCTTTTGTGTAGACCACAGATTTTTTGATTTTTTTATGAGGGGGGAATCATATTACCGATACTCTGATAGAGTGTGTCGTACTCATAACAGGTTTCCCTGATGTTATAAAGTGCGTGTGTATGCCTTAGCATATCGATTAAATCACCACCGACCATTCTCTTTCTCGGAACCGCCGCAAGGCATTACTTCGGGAGAAGAGCGGCTTTCTCATCGTGAGGTGTGACTATCTACGGCTGCTATCATTGGAGATGTCAACACCGGGAGTGTTGCCTACTTCATAATTTCGGTTATCCCAGTGGCCCCGAACTCTCTAGCAGCTCCGCAGGCCAGTCCCCAGACCTTAGTGTCAAGGCATCATCGTAGATTTTCCTTTCCTACCGTCTTCTTGGGGTCGTATTTTCGACATTACAGTACTGGCTCAATCCGACACTGCTTTACAGTTCTCGATCGAAGTGACCATTATCTCTTTGAGATCTTCAGGTTAGAACAATTTGTCTATTTTCAGCTTGGCAACAATGTGTTCCTCTCTGAGAAGAAAGTCGATCATTCGAAAAAACATGGTAAGCTGTTTCCTTGATGCTCTTGCAACTGAGACAAAGATTAGAATGCTCCAGTGCGAACCTGATTAAGTAACCCTGGTGCCCAGATAAAAACTAGCTCAGGGCGTAGTTCATGTCACCTTGCCTTCTAGATGCCCATTTGGCAATATCGCTGATTGGTCAGTGAATCCAGAGTTCTTTACACGTGTCATTCCAGCGTCTCTGCCATACTTCAGAGTGTGCTGTCCTGGCCCGCGAAGCATCATTGCTTCGGTCTTTGGGTGCCATCTTCGCAGGTCTTTCCCGCACATCCGCAAGCAAGTCGATTGGCATCTGACCTGCCAGAACTTCAGCCGCATCCTTAGATACTGTCTTCTAAGTGGAACAAACCCTGAGGCAAAACGCTTGTGCACCACTGATAATCTCTTGTTACTTATTGCAGTATCCAGTGCCCCTTCACAAACTGGGACACCATACAGTAATTAAAGCTATACTGGCCAACAGTGCTCTACGTTTCTGTCTGGGATGCTTTTTATTGGGCAGCAGCCTAAACACCGCTCGTGACATTCTGTCTACTTTCTCTCAGACTTTCTGCATGTGGATGCCAAAGTTAACCCTTGTCTATCCATACGTCAAGGTATTTTATCATACACAGCCTCAATTTTGCAACCTGAGAGCAGTACGGATATTTTTCCCTTTTTTATTTTAACCGTGACAAAGACCAGATCTCTCTTTTCGTTTACTAGATGGAGGCCGGCAACTTCCATCCAAAGTTGTACACTGTGGTATGAAGACTGGATAAGATCTATACCAGTTCTCCCAGCCTCTCTGAAACCAACAGCTTGGCTATATCTTCGGCGAATCCTACTAGGGTAACACCTACAGGATGGGGAACCCTTAATACCATGTCGTACATGAGATTATACAGGGTGGATCGTGACGCGGAACATTGCGGAACACCTCTGGATACTCTACACGCCTTTGTACCGTCGGCTGTGCTGTAAATTAACATGCTATCAGAGAGATATGATGATATCATCGCTTTTTGGTAGGAAGAAATATCGAGAACTTGTACCGTCTGAATTATCGTTATCCAGCTCGCACTATTAAAGGAGATCTTGATGTCTATAGCAACGAGGGGGTGTAATATTTGGTCTAGCGACCGGCTCGTTTGATGTGCATGGCTTCTCTCGCGGTAGCACAAACTTTTGCCAATGCATCTAACGTACATCTGCCTTTCCTAAAACCGTATTGGTTCGGCGACATCAACAGCTGCAGCAAGCCTCTAGTGAATCTCTTTTAAAACAACTTGCCCTGCGTATCCAGTAGACATAACGGTCTGTAGGAGCACGGGTCCTCAAGATTCTTCCTGGGTTTGGGAAGGAGGACGAGTCGCTGCCTCTTCCAACGCGATGGGAAGACGCCTTCCTAGAGACACCGGTTAAATGTATCAAGAAATATACCCATGTTTCCTCCAATTACTGCTTTCAGGGCCACATTAGGAAGGCCACCGTGGCTTGGGGCCCTATCAGTGGTAGTCCAAGAAAGCGCTCTCCCAAGGTCCTCCTTTGTAAAGAGTGGCAGTGGCTCATCTGTGGTTTTGAATGGGGGCGATCTCTGCATTCTCCTGGAACAGCGTGTCCACTATGCAGGTCACTTCTTCTAACCCTATCGGTGGGAGGGGGAGAGATTGCTTTTTGTAGCGCTTTTAACATCAAGCCGATATGGCCTTCCCCCCCGAGCAAGACCACAGTTTATCAGACATATTTCTCTCAATTCTAGAACCATTATTCAAAGGTGAAAATATGAAATCCAGTAATATATTTAAAATAATATTTTAATCGATATTATAGATTCAATCCCACTTTCGCAAATTTAATTTTAGTATCTTTCCCCAATAATGCTTTTTCAAGTTTTTCTAAGACTTCTATTATTGTTGCTCTTGATAAGAAGTCACTTGATTTACGAAATTACAAACCAATTTCAATTATTTTTTTTTCAAAATTATTGTTAAACAGTTTGTTTACGCCGTTTAGCGTAAAGTCGTTTTCATTCCAATGAATTCAAGGTTATGGTGTTAGCTCATTTCTATCACGCATTATTTCATTGCTGTTTAATATTAATGTATATATTAGACTTAGTGTTTTTTATTCTCAACCAATTTCAATACTGTCATAGTTCCTAGTAGTCTATTTTTCTTTGTCGGCTCTGATGTCATTTCTTCAACTTGCGTATTCAGAATTATTTTTGTTATGTCTTCGGTCTCGAATTCCAACACGTTCTCTCTAATCGTTCTTATACCAACACTAAGACACTACTCTTGTTGCCAACACACACTCTCTCCTGTTCACTGCCTAGCTGTGGCTTCCCCCTCCTTTCTTTCACGCCATCTTTTTGGCTGAGTTGAACAGACTTTCACAATGTAAAGACACCTTTTTACGTTTTTGCTCTTAAGATTTGTGCTATTCTCTTCATAACCTCCATACTCGCATGCTCGATGCGTTATTCCTGTGTCGGAAATTCTACTCGTCAGTTTTTCGTGATTTCACAGTTTTCTATGTTCATCCAGCCTCGTTTCTTCGTTAAGTTGTTCTTCAAATTCACTATATTACGTTTCTCCTGAAAGTGCTTCAATTACTACAAACTGCCATTTTTATCGCCGTCGAATCTTCTCGAATCGCAGATTACATTTTCCTCGATCCAACCTCGTTGCTACATAACTACTTCGTATTAGTCTAACTCTACACCACGTCTCACCCCTGCGTTCCTGATACACCACGGCGGACTACGCCCAGGAATTACTGTATGTATTCATTTACCTTCATTCACGAGTTCGTCGTTTACTAATATTTGTGTGCTACAGGCAAGTTTAATTTTCATTATTTATTACGTTTAAACAGTTATTTTATCAGTAAAAATTTGTGGAACATTCAGTTCATCGTACCTTATGCATTTTCTCTTTCAAGTGTAGTTCACAAAACCATTTGCTCACTTAAGTACAGTCACGACAGGTTAATTACATAAGGTGGTGTCATTGTTCAGCTGCAACCTATTTCACGTGCTTTATTAATTTCAATTCTTTAGTTATGATAATTAACTCTACAATTTATTCTTATATCTTATTAATCGCTGAGATTAATCAATCCATTTCTACTCATGAACTGTGTTCATTACTGCTCTAAAATTAACCTAAACCAATTTGTTACTGATGTGCAATTATGTTTTAGGACTTTGTAATTTATATTTTTCAAGAAAGCTTACTAGCAAAGGAACTCTATTTATATGTTTATTAATTTCAATTGAATTATTGTAATTAACTCCTTTTGTACTATAATATTATTGTGGCCTTTTTCTACGTTAAACTAGAATTACCGTTTTTATATTATTTAATGCTAAGTTTGTTGTTCATGAATCAGAAAAGGCCAGTGCCAATTAAGATTTACTGTAATTTATTTTTCTAAGTTAATGACATTTGTTCATTCCTAATTTTCAATATTACTGCATTTGTCAGCAAGGCAATAGTTTTTCAGACATATTATGTTTATCGAAGTTATGTTTTGCTAAATTTACAATTAAAATTAAGGTGTTTCATGTTCTCTTGTTTGCAGGCTTTGTTAAAAATGTGTATTTAAAAGTGTATATTCATGTATTTTTTCATTTAATATTATTGCTATGCTGATTTCATTTGATATTCTTATATATCATCAAATTATGTTATTTTCATAATTTCAATATTTTATAATTTCATGTTATTTTCATAATTTTCTTTTAGTTTTAAGGTTATAATTTAACATAAGTTCAGTTGTTTTCTTTCTCAATTAAAGTCCGATTTCTTTTGGCAAATACGAGCTGTGTTTTTTAGTTAACTTTACCCAACACAGTTTGTATAACAAACATGTTTACACGAAAATGTAACAACTAAATGTCACTACGTAACGATTAGAAAGTTTTTTCAATATAGAAGGTGTAAAATAATATAAAACTCATTTATTTTTTTGCAGCTATATGTAATTATCGGGTTTAATTAATCACTTGCAGTTAAAAAAAGGTTGACACTATTAGATCAATTGTAATTCCTTAAAGCTGGTTGAAGTCAAACACCATCCACCGCCAACGGACTGTTGAAATATTCACTTCAACCATTTTTGTCGAACTATTTTATTTTTGTTGAACTTTTGTCGATAAGGACTCTCGTACTTCCTGTGGTATCTGCCTGTAACACGTAGATGGGGGTTTACCTATTCTCAGAAGGTACCATTGTATCTATGTTTAAAATTTAATTACTTAACAGAATTAACGAATTTCACATTTGCAGTAGAAAAATCGTTCACAATATAAAGTTTAAGTATATAAATATAAATTATACTATTGCATTCTGCTTTTAAACTTTACAGTTACAGAATCCTAAATTGTTTGTATATTATTCCAATTGGTGCCCATAAGTGGAAAATTTCGGATGCCTAGTCTTTCTTGTAATCATATAATTTTTTCATCTGTTTATTTAAAACTTTATTTTATGTAACATTTCTTTTTTATTGTCGTGATTTTTTTCTAACTACTAATTAAAAAAAAATCCTAAAATTATTAAAACTGCATAATAAAAAGTACTCTGTACCGTAGTTTGCTGCTTAGAAATGCTATGTACTGGAACTATTCAAATTAACCCTTTGTAAATTGTAATTTTATTTACATTATGAATATTAAAACGTATTTGCATAAGTTGCTGCTTGCAAAATGTTTTTTCTCAAGATCTCCATTAATTATTAATGTTTAATTAAAAGTGTGATCTGGAATTCATATTATAGTTTTACTAAGAAAATAAAATAAAAATTATGCTCCATTAAATGGTTTTAAACTTTATTAACAATCAAAATAAATAATTGTGTACTTTTTTAACATTTGTTTTTATTACTATATTTTAAAACTCTCATTTTTACTTGCAAAATATTACTATTTGTACAAGTCGCTGAACAATTGGAGCCTTATGCCTGATTCCATTTTAAAATCAATTTATTTAAATCTTATAAGTTTCTACTTAGATTAACTTTAATTATCACTTAACTTTTCAGTATACTAATGGTATAACCAGAAAGTTTAACGTTAATAGGTAGATTCCGCCAGTTGGAAACTTTCAAATAAATGAGATTTACAGTTTTCAATTCAAGAAAAACTTGTTTAAGATACGTGAGGAATTTTATATATACACAAATTGCTTTATAAAGAAGAGTTAATTTTTTCCATAAAAATTGTGTTTTAGTTCAATGAACGTGAAAAGTTTAAGTATTTTATCAAACGTGGATTTTGTTTTTACGATACCTCTGCTGTAATATGTGTTTTAACTGTATATATTATCTATCTCCATCTTTATATGTATGCAGTTTTGTTAATTAAAATTATAGCTCGTAATAAAATATTGTTATTGTATTCAGACTAGCAGAATTATAACATTAAAAATAAATTTGAATAACAATATTACTGGTAAACATTTTAACAATATTATTTTATAACACTTCTGATAATATAAACAATAAAAATAGTCACAGAAAATTGAAAAATTTGCATAAAAAATAAATTTTCCTATAAACTTTGATAGATGATTTATATTATAAAAATATTTGTTATGAACCCATTACTTCTTGTTTAATGATTATAGTCAATTTAAATTTAAAAAACAAATTGATCTGAATGTTGGCTTTTTTTAATTACCTTTAAAAAGATTAATGATACTGAGTTTGAAACATAAATTTCTATTAAAAAAAAATAATATGTAATATATTTAAAATAAATAAACAGAAAAATAAACGGAATTTTTAACAAGTTGTCATTCATCGGCAACGGCTACTTAATCCGCAAACGCGTTCTTTCGCGTCAGTCAAGGTTATTCAGTATTATGGGATTTCTCAACACAAAGCTGCTTCCACGGAGCGGTGGGGAATACCCCACAACGACCAACTCGGCAGTAACTCCACGAGGTTAACTTTGACTATGAGGTTAGACTTTGGTCTATTTATGAATTAATTTGTGTTATTATGTAGTGCCGTGCACACGCACGTTAGTCATTGCATTTTTTCCTGTTTAGCATCCGGGAATCACTGTCAGGTATTACTTCAGAGGATGAATGAGGATGATATATATGAGTGTAGTCTTGTAATGTCTCAGGTCAACAGTTTCTGAGATGTTAATTGAAACCCAACCACCAAAGTAAAGCGGTATTTACAATCTAGTATTCAAATCCGTATAAAATTAACTGCCTTTACTAGGATTTGAACGTTGGAACTCAAGACTTCGAAATCGGCTGATTTGGGAAGACGCGTTCGCCACTAGACCAACCGGTGGGGTTTAGTCGTTGCCTGTTCTCGTTTTTCAACTGGACTTACGGCGAAGGTCACTTCTTATTTTACATTCTGACGGGAGTTCCTTTGTTCTTCAGTAGTAAGTTTCTTCCTTATGACATTAGCAGACATTTGATAAAGGAAAACTGATGTAGTAGATGGTTTGGATATATTATTGTTTATCGAGATTATTTCTTAATAATGATTGTTTAAAATAGTGAAAGAAAGTCAGAATCACTTTGATATGCCAACTAATATTTATTTTATGTTTTTAAATTTTGAAGAAAGTTAGGTAGGAAATTTAAGATAAAATTAAATAATAATCCCGTATTCCACACAGCTTTAAGTCACGCTTTTTATTTACACTGCAATACTTTCCCTAGTTTTTTAGTGAGGCTTTTGATACTCTTAGACAGCTTAGAAAGCTGATTTATTTAATAGCCTTCGCAAATTAATCTCAGAAACAAAACTAACACCTAATTGACTCACAAAATGGAAGTAATAATAATAATAATAATAACAATAGTAGTTTCATGTTACTGAATATACTAATTTAGAAGTGGGTGTTAAATTTAAAAGTAAGAATGTTATTGGTCATTATTTGTTTTTAAATTGAAGTAGGCATAAAAGAAACTGGAATTTAACAAAAACATTTCGTAACATTTTAAGTCACGTATTGTTCTTCTTTACTATAAGTTGAAAATTTCTTTAAATAAAAAAGAAATTTAAAAAATCAAAAGTTTTCCTGATTCTTAGACCTAAAGCTAATAATTTTTATTGTAAATTTAAGATTAATTTTGTCTTTACACAGTTTTAAAAACTTGAGAGTAACGTTCCAATATGAACGAACTGTAAACTCTTTTATATAGAATTGCTATAAGTCAGTTTAGTTGAACTATTATTTAAATTACGTTGATTATTTCAATTAATTGTTTTTGTTGTAACATATCATGGTTACGATAATCAAAATTGAATATTTCATGTTTGATTAAAATGAAAGGAATAGAGTTCAAAAATATCGGTTGCAAAAGTTACGCATTTACCATAATGCCTGCTGTTCGGAAAATGAAAATGAGAAAGATAATCGAAAATTTTAATTTCAAAACTAATCAAGTAAATTATAAACAACTAAAAGTTTTTTATTGATAGATTATTACACTGGCTATTATTCATGTGTACGGATTCACGGTTTAATGGACAATGTGTTTGTGTTTCATGATTTTGACAAATTTCATATTTACAGTATAATCTTGAAGCGCAATGTAAAACAAAAAGATTAATCTCTCTGGCTTAAAAAAATAAAAAAATTTCGTTTAACTTCAAATACGTACATAAAAGTTAATGATTTTTTCTTGTTAAGTAGTCGAAATAGTGGGTAGTTTTAAGCAGAATGAGAGAAGACAAAGCTATTTGTCAAAAGTTTGTCTGTCTGCTGCAGAAGAATTGTCGGCATTTGATGAGGAGAGGAATGGTGTTTCTGGTAGGGGAATAACCATTGCTATATGTGTCTTGTTAATACGTATAGTCAATCCTCAACCGGTTTTTGCTTATAACATTACCCGACCTATCCAGACCATCATTATTGGCAAAACGAAGAAAAAGTTTAAAAGTAAATTTAACCCTATACAAAAACCTTTGATAAAAAGAACAGCATAAAAACTTTTTCTTTTCTGTTTATCTGACTCCCTCCCTAATTTCTCTTCAACTACGAACTCTATCCTACTGTTCCTCCACACTCGTACCGACTTTCACGCGAAACTTACGTCTGGGTTCATTTAAGGAGAAGTCACCTTTTTTTTACTATTTTTTATCTCCCTCTCCGAATTTCCTTCTTCAACGTATTTACTCTTGTAATAATTTTATGTCTTTATAGGTCTGTGACACCTTGTTTGAACGTTTTAGAATATAATCTCTCTTTTCTTAAATTATTTCAATTATCGATATCATTCCACTGTTTAGAAATTAAATTAAATAAATTTTCTTTTCGTGAAAATATATAAAATTACTAAAAATTCGCTTATTTTAAAGGTGTTTTGCACTTTTTACAGTACTACTAAAATAATGTTTTATCTAATTACTGGTATTTTTATTAATGAACTTCATTGTGGGAAATGCAACTATTATTATTATAGTACTATTATTATTATTATTAGTACAATTATTAGTACTATTATTAGTATTATTATTATTATTATAGTACATTATTATTATTGCATTTAATCTTTCCTTGTTCGTCAAGGACAAACGAATGGACTGTATTACGTTCTGCGAATGAAATGTAAATTTCTGTGAATGTTACAGAATTTTACATCAAAGAAATCTATACCATATTCATTATAATTAATTATAAAATACATATCAAGTGATAGAATTCACTTATTGTGCTATAAGGACAATACTAGTTTAAGTGAGAGTTAAATGACCAAGCTTATTTATGTTGTAAATTTCATATTTCCTTTTACACAATCTATTAAAATGGCATTCTTTGCATAAGAAATTAATCTATATAATGTTTCCTTATTCACGATTTAGTAAAAATAATTTTAAAGAAAACTTTATTACCAATAACATTTACTTATATTCTTATTAAATGTGTTCTTTGACGAACACTCCTAAATCTAAATTCAAAAATTTTGCTTAAAATACGAAATAATATATAAAATAAAAATCATTGTAAAATATTTCAATAATTTTGTTCTGTTGGTGTTAAATACTAATTTTAATTAATTTATCGTGAAAATCAGTATTAATTAACTATCGTTAGATATCACACGCATTATTTTCTGTAAATTATTCAAAAATATTTTTGCTTTTAAACCGAATCGTTGCTGAAAAAATAATTAATTTAAAAAAAAAACAATATCTATCTCCATAAAAAGAGATAAAATTATTTGAATGTAATTATACAATATTTCGAGACTTTCAAATAAGAGCCTTATTTTTAATAAATTGCCATTTTAATAACTTACGTAACCATTTAAAATATATTTTGTCCAATTTATTTATTATAAAATTAAATCGTGTTTTTTTAACAAGAACAATATTACTCCGCTGTTGACTTTTTAATAAAATATTATTATGAATATGAATAAACAAACTGGATATCATTGTTTATCATATAAATATTTACTGTACTTAAATATCTTTCATTAAGATTATACTGTAATTTTTTTCAATTTATTATTTGATTATCTTCCTTTGTTTACACAAGTACTGTTTCTTGTTTTTATATTTTAAATTATAATATAAATTTGAAAAAGTTTAATTGAATATTTTGTGAAATATTATTTCGCTCTGATCCAGTTTTTCAGGGAATTCCTTTCTCTGTTAACACATATACTAGGGCAGTTCCATTTTTATACGTGTGATAGCATGTTTACCTGTTTTTTATTACAATAAAAGATTTACCTACTTAAAACCTTTTCTTATATTTCTTATAATATCTTCATTGTAGTTCAAATTAGTATAAAATATAACTTGGGACCTCACCGTAGCTTCAATTCAAATTCAATTAAATCAATTTCAGCTGAATTTTGAATATTTATATTCAATGTTCCGATATTTTGTGTTTAATACACTCAAATTGCTTGTAGGGATGTTAACTACAATCAATGGAGATTTTTAAAAGAATATATTTTTCTACGTATTGACATGTATAAAATTTATATTGACAAATTTATTTCATTTCGTTTATTAGTGTAAAAATATTTTTTTTTTTTAGATTTTACTGGATATAAATAATTGCGATTTACACAAAAATTTCCATGTTTTATTATTTAAATAAGTTTTCCCTGCTGTAAAAAAATGATATTTTATTTTTAAATTCAATTAGAAATCTATTTTAACATTTCCCATCACCTGGCATTTCTTGATTCTATAGCATAGTTCATAATACATTACAATCAATGTACACCATCCTTCAATTATCATAAGGAAATTTTACAAAAATTGAAGTATTATGTACGTTTTTAATCTTTTCACTAAATATAAAGAACATTTTTATCTTTAAAGAATAAAATTTGACGACGAAAAGTAATCTTGATGACAAAAAAATTTAAGGAACATTTCTTCATGTACCACTTCATCAATATATAGTAATTATATTTTTACTGAAATTCTGCATTTGAAAATTATAACAGGTTGAGTGTGATCCGTAAATAGAGAAATAATAAAATAAAATTGCTAGCACAAAAAAGTAGAATAAGTTGAGAAAGTAGAAAAGACAAGAACAATAAGCATTGTCTTGAGTTCAGGTAAGAAATTTGAGTAGAAGCGGGGTCTTTTATGAAGCAACGAAGCTACTTCTGTTGGTACTACTCCCACCCGTCACGAGAGGGTGGAAGAATATATACTTTCCATTAGGCTTAATGACTGCGTGGGGGGGGCCGACCAACTGATCCCAAGAGGTTCCCCTCTCAGAAAGGGGAACGAGGTTATACGAGGAGAAGTGATAATGACTCTCTCATACAATCAATCAACCACAGAGAACCGTAGACTCAACACACACGAGAGAGTGTGCGCGCTTACAAACACACTCAGAACCTACGCATCACTAGTCTCATACCACGCATAATATCTTTACACAACACACCAAATATTTTATACAAATTATGTGGTAGGCTGCTTTCATTTTTAACCTCAAGTTTTATTTATACAAAGAATTCTTCTAATACGATCATTATTATCCTCATAAATTTATATATATATATATATATATTATGCAGGCATAAAACTAGTCTTTCGGGGTACCATTTCGGCTTTTTTTCGTTCTTGCGGGCGCAATTTTTAACCGATTTTGATGCGACTTTGTCAGGTGAAGTAAACATAGTAGACAGAGATTCCTCTCGAGTTTGCCGCGAATCGGTTGACATGAACGGTAGTTGCAGGCATGAAGTTAGTGTTTCGGCGTACTATTTCGGCTTTTTTTCGTTCTTGCGGGCGCAATTTTTAACCGATTTTGATGCAACTTTGTGAGGTGAAGTAAATATAGTAGAATAAGACTCCTCTGGAGTTTGCCGCGAATCGGTTGACAAAAACGGTAGTTGCAGGCATAAAACTAGTCTTTCGGGGTACCATTTCGGCTTTTTTTCGTTCTTGCGGGCGCAATTTTTAACCGATTTTGATGCGACTTTGTCAGGTGAAGTAAACATAGTAGACAGAGACTCCTCTCGAGTTTGCCGCGAATCGGTTGACATGAACGGTAGTTGCAGGCATGAAGTTAGTGTTTCGGCGTACCATTTCGGCTTTTTTTCGTTCTTGCGGGCCCAATTTTTAACCGATTTTGATGCAACTTTGTGAGGTGAAGTAAATATAGTAGAATAAGACTCCTCTGGAGTTTGCCGCGAATCGGTTGACAAAAACGGTAGTTGCAGGCATGAAGTTAGTGTTTCGGCGTACCATTTCGGCTTTTTTTCGTTCTTGCGGGCGCAATTTTTTACCGATTTTGATGCGACTTTGTCAGGTGAAGTAAACATAGTAGATAGAGACTCTAGAAGATAGAGACTATATATATATATATATATTATTAACAACCTTATAAACACAATTGGATTGAGCGTTTCTTGTATTGCGTGTTTGCGTGCTTGCATACGCCTCTGTGAATGTCAAGTGCTGATTCAATTAAAAGCATTATATATTTATATATTTCTGATATATTAAGTAAAAATAAAAATTTATTATTCGACTAGGTTTAGTTGAAGGTTTAAAGGTTTGCCATAATAATATTAATTTATTTTGAAATAAAGTTTCTATATGTTTTTTTGCGCATAAAAATTTCCCTTCGTCACAAGCTATAAGAGGCCAAATTACATTACTACATATTGTCATCACTCGTGTTGTGTTTTATGTCTGTTTTTTGAGAAAAATTAATCGACTAGATTTTTTGTCAATAACAATTATTATTGCTAACCGTATTAGGAATTTTTTCTGGAAAAGATATAATTAATTTATTTACATATTAAAATTTTAAAACTAATTGTTGATTATTTCCGATAGCACATATATTTCATTTTAAAAATATTTACTAAAATAATTTTTTAAAAAATACCCAGAATAGTAATTCATATAAATTTAAAAAAAAATCATCATCCTATAATTAATCATTTTGGGAGAAATTCGCAATAAAAAGATATAAAACAGGTAAGCAGCATATTACAAGATCATGAAAAGTAACAATCTCAAGGTTTATATAAATTAAATAGAATAATTTAATGTAAAGTTATTTTTACATACTAAGGTGTCAAAAACAGTCTAATTCAAAACAAAAAAATTTTAATATATAATCAGTAAAATCGTTTTAACCAGAAATTGACTTTTTTCGATAAAATAAAAAACATAAAAAAATATTATTTGGGCAATTATTGCTTTTTCTTGTTTTTCCCTCTAGATTGATACTAACTTAGTCATAGAGATGGAGGAATGATTTTAACTTAGATGTGGAGGAACCCCATTAGGGCACCTAGGCACACTAACAGGTTCCGCAAGATATCATTAGGTGCGTACGTGTTCCTGCGCACTACCGACTAAACCTCTACCTCCCTTGGAAACCGCTTATGTAGCATTACTTCAGGAAAAGGGAAACGCCCGCTCACACAATCGGACACCTCAACCAAAGGAACACTAATACACAAATAAACACCGATACAATTAGACGTTCAACACAAAGGTACAAAACACAAGCAACACCAAGACACAGCAAAGTAAAATTACGCCCACACACACGGTCGGCCGTCACAGGCAAACATCAAACAAATTGCGGTACACATATAACGAATCTTCGCACACACAGCAAAGATCATGTACACTCTCAGGTACTTGCCACATACATTTTTGGTTTTTTTTTACTACTTTAGAGCAACCGGTAACCGCCTAGCAGACGTTACTTAGGTCGGTTTCAAATGAAGCGACTGAAGACTTGGTCTTCCTTTGTGCAGCTTGAAGCTGATCTCCCGACGGGGTGTCTCTTGAATCATTAAGACATCACGACATCCCTCCCGGTTACCATGGTGATTCTCCCCAAGACGGCTATCCTTCCCTTTTGTATCACTTATTCTGGATCCGGGTATGTACCCCACTTATACCCCTCCTGAATCGCGCGCCTCAAGGGTCCTCAATGCGTTATCAAAAACGTTCTGATCCAGCCATCTGCTGGACCCGAACGCCCTCAGCAAAGGGGCTCCCTCCCTGGCCCTGCACGTGTCCAAGATTTGACCCCCTGGTGACAGAATCTTTTTCGCCAGTTTTCCACTGTTTTTATTCATTTATTTTTTCTATGTTTTTCTTTTTTAAATTCACATTAGTCCACTTTGACATCTAGACAGTATACTTTCATTAGCTACAATCGTCGAAGATATATGTCATTGCCCATCAGTGAGATGAGGTACACTAACATGTGTAGCAAGATTTATTTACCAACACAATTCAGTATACATAATACATACAATCTAAAGTCACTTAACATTACAAAAGGGATGAAATACAAAAATACATTAAATTTATTATACATATTTACAATTATGGAGCTCTATTAGTAGGTCATACTACAACACATAAATGGTGTGCACCAACATATGAAGCACAATAAAACAATATAATAACAGTACAATATAATGATACAAATAATAACAAAACAACAGCAACATTAATAAACAATGCTAGGTACCTAGAACAGCCTATACAGTAAATCCTAATTACTCGCAAACAAGCACAATACAACTTATAAGAAACATAATAATACATGATAAAAAATCAATAAACAAGGTACAATACAATACGTAACATCTTAATTACAAAGTATAAAGTGTAGAGGCATCGTCCCTGATTCATACCTCTGCGCCTACCCATGAAGCATTTCTCATAGTGAGCTTCATCTCGTCAGGATGCAACATATACTTACACAAACACAACTTACCACATACTTACACAGAACAAACCAGGACGTCCACATATTAAGCTTCAGAAGATGGGAACTTACCTACGGGCCTGTCTCAGCGGAGTGACCACGGCTTCATTGCATCTCTAGGTTTGACTTCTCTAGGTAATCTGTAAGTTTGAAGTCGCTATGACATATGTTATTATAGCCCAAGTATTCCAATTGTTTTTAGTAGATTTTGTGAGGATTTTATTAAGCTGGTAAAACGTATTTTAATTTCATTTTAAATGAAAACTAAATAAAAAGTCGTATTTCAACATTATTTACATTGTTCTTCTTATAGAATCCCTCTATGAATCATAAGACATTGCCGATGGTAAGTGGGCTTGAGTGCACAGTGATACAGAGTTGCTGGACCGAAGGTGCAACTATACGGAAGTGGTATCTGTTGATAGCCACCCTAAAGAATGGTTCCTGAAAGATGGCAGCAGCTCTTTCAGCAGTGTTAAGAGCGTATGTCAACAATAATTAAACGCTCATATTAACTCAGTCTTTGAGAACTGCGCAGCTAAAATTAATGGAAAATATCAGCTGTTTTTTTTACCAAAAAATGTAACTTTCTGTATTTTCATGAAAAATAGACGGATGCGCCTTCCTGGATAAAATATTCCCCCGTTCGGATCTCTGGGTGGGAACTGGTAAAAAAAAAGAATCACCAGAAAATTAAAAAATTATTTTTACGAGTAGGAGCGTGGAATTTCAGAAATCTAAAAAACGTTTGTAGGTTAGGAAATTTAAAGAAGGTAATGGGTAGGGTGGGTTAAATATAGATGTAGTAGGAATTAACAAGGTTCAGTGGCAAGACGAAAACGACTTTACATCAGGTGATTTTAGAATAATTAACTCAGTTTTATATAAAGGACAGGCAGGAGAGCGATGAGCAGGAAGATAGGGAAGAAAGGAGAGTATTTCAAAATGCATAGTGATAGAATCATATTAAGGGTAAAATCAAAGCCTAAGACGACAACGTTTGTAAACGTCTACGTGCCTACAAGTGCCCATGATGATGATGAGGTACAGTGTGTGTACGAAGAAAATGACGAAGCAGTTGAACACACAAAAGGGGATAAAAATGTAATAATAATTGGAGATTGGAATGCAAGCATTCGAAAAAACAAGGAAGAAAATATTGTGGGTGAATATGGGCTGGGCAAAAGGAATGAAAGAGGGAAATGACTTATTGAGTTTTGCACGAAGAAAAAATTAGTAATTACCAACACCTAGTTTAAAAATCATAATAAAAGAATATACACTTGTAAGAAGCCAAATTATACAGCAAGGTATCAAATATATTATATCACGATTAAACAAAAATTTAGAAATCAGTCCATCGACTGCAAAGCTTATGCCTGGAGTAAACATTGATAGCGAACGTAATTTAGTGATAATAAGTTGTAGATTGGTGTTTAAAAACCTGATGAAAAGCTGTCAGATGAACCGGTGAATTTAGAGAAACTTGAGAAAGGGGAGGTAAAGAAGATTCTGAGGAGCACATCACAAGTCTGAGTAAAATATATAAGGTAAAAGTATAAAAGAAGAATGGGAGAATATTAAAAAAAAAATTCGCAAAATCAGTTGAGGCAAACTTAAGCGGAACAAGAGAACTGGTAGAACACCTTGGATATCAAATATGATATGTTGCAGTTGATGGAAGAACATAGAAAATATAAGAATGTTAGTGAAGAGGAACTATCGACAATTCAGAAATATTATATACAGGAAGTGCAAATTAGGGAAAGAAAACTGTTCAGAAGTAGAAAGAGAAATGATCATTGGTAAAATAGACAGAGAATACCGGAAAGATAAAGAGAATTTTGTGGTACATAAATTAAAATCTAATAATGTGTTAAACATATGCCGATTTATAATACGAAAGAAAAGCTCGATAGATGGGTGGAATATATTGAAGAGTTATATGGAGGAAATGAATTAGAAACTGGTGTTATAGAAGAAGAATAGTAAGTCGAAGAGGATGAAAAGGGAGATACAATAATGAGATCAGAATTAAAGATAGCCAAAGTGAAACTCCTAGCAATAGATGGGAAATCTTGGAAAGCTGCATCAAACCAGTCAAATGACTGAAGAAAAAAAAATCACTAATTGGACATATCCCACAATTAGAAATGAATCGAATAGAAGTGAAATGAGAAAAAAATTATGTTTTCTTATGTACAGAAACTTCCAGAAGTAGAAAAAAAAAATACTGTTTTATTAATTTTTGTATACGCAGGTCAAAGAAATTTAAGAATAATTATTTAATTATATATTTTCTTACTGATTATATTTCATATGTATTATAACGAACACCTTTCGGGTAGAAAACTATAAAAATATTAAAAAGAAATAAATTGCAATTGTATTTCTTTCAAAATTATACATGCATGGTTGTGTGTAGGTCAATCGGATATACAAATAATTATTAAAAATATATTTTATTGCAAAATACTTTATCCAATAATCACGATTCTTTTTCTTTTAAATATAAGTGAGAAATATTATTATTTGTATTTTATCATTTTTATATTTCTGGAATATACTTCCTTCAACGTCAAGAGACATATTTTTGTTTTTTTTTCTAAAACAAAAAAGTTATACGATATTCCAGTATAGCTTTAATAATTTATAATGAATATATATATCAAATTAATTAATTTATTAGTTCTGTTAAACAATAGAATAAACGTACTTCATTAAACTTTAATAATTTTTTAATAATTACAATTTTAAAAATTGTAATTTTAATTCTTTAACTTCTTCATTATATGATTATTACAATTTTTAGTTTTACTTATCATTACTTTAAAAAAAAATTATAGTATTCTAAACAATTTTTTATGTATTGCATTTAATCTTTTATTGATATAAATAACTTTTTTTTAAATGTATTTGCTTCTACTACTATTACTCTTTTCAGATAATTACATATTTTTAAATAATATTATTTAAGAGTGCGTATTATCTGCTGTATAAAATAATTTTATATACTTCAGGCTACTAGATTAATTATATAAAGTAAGTTATTTGATGTCATAGATATTCAAAATTATCATGTGTCATATGTGTCAGGGTAGGGCAGATGATATGCACTAGGCTTCTTGTGCAGAATATTATTGATGGCTCCAAGCACTACCGAATCAACTATATTTCAACGTTAACAGATTCTGAATGTTGTCTCTGGCCTTCCGGTTGTTATATTCTAATTAACCGGTTGTTGAGTTACAATTATACAGTCACAGAATGGCGTCAATCTATGGATGCAATAAACTGCATGTGTGTATTTATTACACGAGCAAGAGATGCAGTTGCTTTCGGATTCCAGCTCAAGAAATTGAAACTAAATATCCAAACACTCGAGTAATTTGTATGAATTAATCAGCCAATTTATCAGATAAAAGAAAAAATATTACTTTGAATCAAGAATACGTTGTTAGACGAGAAGAGAAAAATTAGGATTAAAAACAATAAAATAAAATATATGTGTAACTTAAAAACTAAATTACTGAAGAACCTAACAGTGTAGGTAGATTTTCACTACAAACTAATTATCAAGAGAAGTCTGGTAAGATATTCATGAATAAACATTCTAAATAACTGTCCTAATCATTAATTCATTCTAACAATGTTATTATTTATAACTTCTACTTACACTATATACGCTAAGATTGTATAACCTATTTGTTTCGACGGTTTTACGGAATGTCTTTTTTTTTTAATGATTAAAAATTAGTTTTCCACCATTAAAGGGTCTTAGACTTTATTTTTTAAAAAAAATATTTATATACTTTCTGCAGTTTAGTAAACTTTTGTGCATTTTAACCAATTTAATACAACACAGATTATTACGAAATTATATTACTATATTTTAATTTTGGAGGCAATATATAGGTGAAACTTTACGTCGATCGCGACCATTCCCGTATTTTTATAATCCTATAAACATGTATAATCCGAATCCGAATTCGAGATCAAAATCCGAGATAAAATATTTTGACACATATTCTTCCCTCTATGAATCATGAAACCTTATCGTTGGTGAGGTGGCGTGAGTGATACAGAATAGCTGGACCGAAGGTGCAACTATATCGGAGAGGTATCTGTTGAGAGGCAGACTAAGGAATGATTCCTCAAAAGAGGGCAGCAGCTCTTTCAGTAGTTGTTAAGGGCGTAGGTCAGGATGGCTTAACGGCCATTTCAACATCACTCAATCCTCTGAGTATTGCGCAGCTGAAAGCAATGAAAAATTACAGCTGCTTTTCTTCTATATAAAATGTAGCTCTGCATTTTCATATAAAAATGATGGAGGCGACATCCTTCGTAAAATATTTGAGGACGTAAACTAGTCCCACGTTCGGATCTTCGGGTGGTGACTACTAAGGAAGAGGTCACCAGAAAATTAAAAAATATCATTCTACGAGTGGGAAATTTAAAAAAGGTTGGTCGTTAAAAATTTAAAGAGGGAAATGGATAGAATAAAAATAGATGAAGGAGGAAAGCGAGGTTCGGTGGGAAGCGGAAAATGACATTTGGACAGGTGATTTTAGAATAATTACCTCAGGTTCAAATAATAGGCAAGCAGGAGTAGATTTCGTAATGAACAAGAAGATACGGAAGAGAGTAGAGTATTTGATAATGCATAGTGATAGAATCATTGTAATAAGGATAAAATCGAAACCTAAACCGACAACGATGTGCCTGTAAGCGCCGATGATGATGATGTGATGATGAGGTAGAGTGTGTATACGAAGAGATTGATGAAGCAATAAAACACGTAAAAGGAGACGAAAATTAATAATAGTTGGAGATTGGAATGCAAGCATTGGAAAAAGGAAGGAAGGAAGTATAGTGAGTGAATATTAGCTGGGCAAAAGGAATGAAAGAGGAAACCGACTTATAGAGTTTTATACGAATCATAATTTAGTAATTGCCAACATTCAGTTTAAAAATCATAATAGAAGAATATACACATGGAAAAAGCTAGGTGATACTGCAAGGTATCAGATAGATTATATCATGGTTTAGAAATCACTTCATCGACTGTAAAACTTACCCTGAAGGTGGCATTGATAGCGACCATAATTTAGTGTTAATGAAATGTAGATTGGAGTTTACAAACCTAAAGAAAAGGTGTCAGATGAATTGGTGGAATTTAGAGTAAGTTAAGGAAGAGGAGGTAAGGAAGATTTTTGAGGAGGACATCGCAAGAGGTCTGAATAAAAAAGATAAGGTAGAAAATGCAGAAGAAGTATGGGAGAATGTTAAAAAGGAAATTCTTAAATCAGCAGAAGCAAAGTTAGGCGGAACAAAGAGAACTGGTAGAAAACCATGGATTTCAGACGATATATTGTAGCTGAAGGATGCACATAGAAAATATAAGAATGAAGAAAGTAAAAGGAACTATCGACAATTAAGAAATACTATAAACAGAAAGGGCAAACTAGCTTTAGCTAGTTTATTTTCATCTATTTTGAGCTATTTTTTTTTCTCTGTATTAAATTGGGATAATGTTAGGGGTAGCTTTATCTTCTGTTTTTGATGCTTTAAATTATTAGCTTTTAAGTTTATTTTCATCTATTTTGAGCTAATAATTTAAAGCATCAAAAACAGAAGATAAAGCTACCCCTAACATTATCCCAATTTAATACAGAAAAAAAAACAATGGTTTAAAGAAAAGTATTCAGAAGTGGAAAGCAAATGAACATTGGTAAAATAGACAGAGCATACAACAAAGTTAAAGAAAATTTTAGGGTACATAAATTCAAAAACCTAATAATGTGTTAAAAAAAAGTACACCGATATATAATACGAAAGGCAACGTTGATAGGTGGGTGGAATATATTGAAGAGTTATGCACAGAAAATTTCTTTGAAAATGGTGTTTAGAGGAAGAAAAGGTAGTCGAATAGGATGAAAATGGAGAAACAATACTGAATCCTGAATTTAAGTGAGCATTAAAAGATTTGAATGGCAAAAGGCTCCTGGAATAGTCGGAATACCTGTAGAATTACTGTGCAGTGCAGGTGAGGAAATGATTTATAGTTTATACAAACTGGCGTGTAATATGTATGAAAAAGGGGAAGTTCCGTCAGATCAAAAAGAGTGTTATAGTCATGATAGCAAAGAAAGCAGGAGCAGGTAAATGTGAAGAATACAGAACAATTAGCTTAACTACCCATGCATCAAAACTATTAACTAGAATTCTGTACAGAATTGAGACGAGAGTGAAAGAAGTGTTAGGTGAAGATCAAAATGGTTTCAGGAAAGAATACGGACAAGGAGAGCAAATTTAGGGCTCAGAATAATAGTAGAAGGAAGATTAAAGGAAAACAAATAAATATACTTGGCGTTTATAGACCTAGAATAGGCATTCGATAACGTAATGGAATAAAATGTTCAGCATTTTAAAAAAATTAGGGTACAAATATAGAGATAGAAGAGCAATTGCTAACATTTACAGGTACCAAACCGCAACAGTAATAATTGAAGAACATAAGAAAGAAGCCGTAATAAGAAAGGTAGTCCGACAGGGATGTTCCCTATCTCCGTTACTTTTTAATCTTTACATGGAACTAGCAGTTAATGATGTTAAAGAACAATTTAGATTTGGAGTAACAGTACAAAGTGAAAAGATAAAGATGTTACGATTTGCTGATGGTATAGTAACCATCAGCAGAGATGATTAATGATCAGCAGAGATTAAAAAGGATTTAGAAGGAACAACGAACGGCATAGATGAAGTCCAACGCAAGAACTACCCCATGAAAATAAACAAGAACAAAACTAAAGTAATGAAACGTAGTAGAAATAACGAAGATTGAACACATAATGTAAAAATAGGAAGAGAAAAGATTATGGAGGTAGAAGAATTTTGTTATTTGGGAAGTAGAATTACTAAAGACGAACAAAGCGAAGCGATGTAAAATGCCGAATAGCACAGGCGAAACAAGTCTTCAGCCAGAAATATAATTGGTTTACATCAAAAATTAATTTAAATGTCAGGAAAAGATTTTTGAAAGTATATGTTTGGAGTGTCGCTTTATATGGAAATGAAACTTGGACGATGGGTGAATGAAGAGGTTTTGCGGCAAATAGGTGAAGAAAGAAACATTTGGAAAAATATAGTTAAAAGAAGAGATAGACTTATAGATAACTTATTAAGGCATCTATCCTGGAATAGTAGCTTTAATTTTGAAGGGACAGGTAGAAGGAAAACATTGTGCAGACAGGCAACGTTTGGAGTATGTAAAACAAATTTTTAGGGATTTGGGATGTAGGGGGTATACCGAAATGAAATGGCTAGCACTATATATTGGAATATTGGAGAACTGCATCAAACCAGTCAACTGAATGAAGACAAAAAAAGACACATATACAGACAAAGTTACTTAATTCAATAACGATCTTCAATTCGTTAAAAATACAACTACAAATAATATACGGGTGTAAAAGAATTTTAATCCGGCAACTTTTGTTTCTATTGCCACCAAATGACTTCGATGGTACGTGGCAACTTAAAACTTTATGGTAGTCGTGAAATAGGGCTGTTGTAGCCGAATGGCTTCGACGGCACGTTGTAATTTAAAATATTGTGGTAGCTCTGAAAGAGCTCTTTGAGGTTTCTGCAATGTTGGCTCTGAAAAGGGCCGTTTCTGCCTTAGCTCTGAGAAGAGCTGTTGGATCCGGAAGCTGATCTCCGGCTAAGTCGACTCGGCGATAGGCGGAGAGTTGCGACTCGTCCATTAAAATCAGACCGGGCTTCTCCTTAGCGGCAATTGGGTCCCCATTACAGCGTGGCAAAGGTGGCCCCTACAGCCCCGCAGTTTCGGGTTTGTCTCGGTGGTCTTCCAAGGGCTTGGCCTAAGTGGTTCTTCCCGAGTGATCTCTCGCTAGGGTGGTTCCTCCTGCTGAGTCCGCCGGCCAGAGAAATTGAAGCCCGCCGAGCTGTAGCGGGATGGTTGCGTTCGTCCGCGACCAGCGGCTCCCTCAGCGGGCCGGCCAGGGCTACTGCTCGGGCGATGTTGGCATCAGCCAAGAGGTTCCACGTTGAGCCGGCCAGGAACCTTCTTCTGTCTTCTTTCATTTTCTTCTTTTTCCTTTTCTTCCTCTTCTCAAAGCGATGCTTGACGATGAATTGAAAATTAGCTCTGGTGTATGCTCTTTTATAGGAGTCTGTGGGTGAAAGGGTTGGTGCGCCCGCTATGGTAGGAGATCTGCGCGATCAGCTACGTGTGGGAGTGACGCTGTGCAACGTGTACGTATACTGTACTCCTCTTGATATCTGAGTTGTTAGCGCTTGCGTCCGCGACATATGCTAGGCAATATATGTAGTCAAAACTATTCATAAATAAGTAGGTACGAAAGTAAGTTACTATTTACAGTTAATACATTAATTAATAAATGTATTACTACACGGTTATTTAATACCCTTATTTTAAAATTTACTGTAAAACTAAAAATACCCTTTCCATTATTTAGACCAGTCATTTTTGCCCAGTTTCGTTACTATCTAACTTCCATTACTGGAAGCTAATTATATTGATTTAGATGAAGAGTTGTTATTTCAATAGTTGATCATGAGAGTTATTTCAGAGTTGATTTAGATTATACTGGAAGCATATTGTTATATTTTCTAATTCATAAAAATATAGAAGTTATAAAAATTTCCCTTTTAAGTCTTACTTATTTAAAAATATTACAATAGTTTCCCAGTTTTTATTATTCGCAATTCAATTAATTTATGTTCATGATTGAATACAGTTTTCTAAAGAAAGTCTGAAAGAAGTTCCATTGTAAAAAAGTTACTGTTTTAATTATTATAAAATGTAACAGTGTCAAAATTAAGGTGATGTTTTCATATTCTTTAATTTGAAATGTGGCCCAACACGGAAAAAGTAATTCACTACTAAGCAAATGTTTGACAATTTTAGCGTCTTGTATAGTTTTATACACTTCTCACTGATTTAGTTAACATAACAGTAACAATTCCAAACCATTTACTTTAATAATTTTTACTCAATCGGAAAATAAAAAAGATTTCATGAAACGTGCTTAAACTTCCTCTTTTCTACTTGACGTAATCGATTGACCTAGTCGTGTTTCAACTGAGCATCTAGAATCATGTCATTAAACACCAAGAAAATATTTTCGAGAAAACTGCGGTTTCCTTCTATCATCGCTTATACAGCTTCCAAAAATACTTCAGTTTTAGCCATAGAAAAGTATTTTATTTATTGCATAAATGCTTTTCATATGTTGTTTGTATGTTTTTATGGCTAGTATGTATAAGTACTTAATTTATTTATATCAAATTCTTCTTGTTATCGTTAGATACGATTGGTATTAACAATTATAAAGAAATAAACTAGAATCAACCGTTTTCCTGTTTTAAAAGTAAAAGGTATAGAAAATCACTGTTTGAAAATAAATATCTATCAGGAGAAAAAAGTAGAAGGGTAACTTGGAGATGAAAACTGTTGATATTGAATTGAATGAAAAGAGAAAATAAATAAAATAAAATAAATTCATAAACATAAACACGATACATTGAGATTTTTTCTATATGACTGTCTGCATCATTCATTCATACTTATTAGACTTGAAAGAAAAATGACCTGTTTTTCAATTTTTGTACCTTAAAACTGGTTCTTGCTTTGTAAGAAAACCTCAAGAGTTGATACTATGCTTCGGAGGATAATAAACGTAACATTAATAAATATTTAATCGTGATGATAACCTGAACATTTTACTAAAATAATTCAAAGGAAAACTGTACGTTTACATTTAGATGGATTGAAAACCAATTTATTTATTTGAAGAAAATTTTTCACTTATTAAAACCCACAAAAAATGTCAATTTATGAGTAAAATAAATACTGCGTTATCCCTAATTTAAATTATATATATTTTTTTTACTTCTTAATATTGCCTTAAAAGGCTTGAAGCTTGTGTGTGGGATATGAAAGCGAAATTTTGTTGCCTATGAAAAGTTTCATGCCTGACCGGGATTGGAACATTGGAACCCCGGACCTCTCGATGAAAAGCCTAGACGCTACCACTCCGCGGCGGAAATCGGCCTTTAAACATTAGAAAGAATACAAATAATGTACATTAACGCTTAGAAATGTTGGGCACAAATTTGGAAACGGAGGTAATTAAAAAAAAAAAAAAAATTACTGTGTCGCTAACTACACAATAACCAGCTTTGTTAACACAAAAAAAAATATTGGTAAAAAACTTTTAATTCTAGGTAGTTAGCCAAAATACGCGATATAAATTTTGCAGATAAAACTATAACGTTATACTTCTAGTTCATTATATACCAAGAAACTCAGCCTTGCATTTTTTTTCTAAATGGTTATTCAGGTAGATAATAAACTGTATAATATTACGTTCTTTAATATACTATTATACAAATATGTACAATCCTTCAAATTCTCTTAACTTAATATTAATAGAAATTATAATTATAAGTGGGCATACAAACTTTATCCCACCAGAATTTGCCTTCAATATGAAGTTGATCTAATACACTTCAAACGAAACTACTGAATTATTAGCCAAGTAATTCGAAAAACTATAAAAATGGCTAATTATGCGGAATGCTCCAAAAAATAAAAACAAAATAACAGAACTTGATGGTTACCTAAATTTTGGAACTAAAATGAATTTTTCGTAAAAAATATCTTTCAAAATAGAGTAGTAATTCTAAAAACATTAGAAAAATATAGACAGTACAGCATATGATAATGGAATACGTTACATAATGATCAGAAGACTAAACATTGCTACAAAACATATTTCTTCTTAAAAATGTACCGCTTGCTACGTTCCGTAGCTGGAATGTCAATGGGTTTAATGTCAGCGATTACAGAGACTGCTTCTCTCGAGACAGTTCTGTAGTCACCGATAACAGCTAACAAGAGAAGACCCTGAGCTCGCAAAAGAATGCCCCTATAACATTGGAATTGCAAACGTGAGCCCAGACGGGCACAGCGTACAACATTATGGCCTCACAGACACCTTTATAAAGAATACGCATAATACGATAATTCAACCCCCAATCGGGATGGATGACCCTACGGACACCAAAGAAGGCATCGATGGCCTTCTTTGCAACAAACTATAGGTGCACCTTGAATTTAAACCTCTCATCAAGGATAACATCGAGATACTTCGGAACGGTAACATACCTAACCAGAAGGCCGTCCACACAACCTGCGGGTGACGGGTCGTGGCTAGAAGACTTTCAAGAAGCATCATAATGATTTTCTCCGCACTGAAAACCATCTTATGCTGAATACTCTACAACATGCGAACCTTACATTTCTGCGTCGCTCTGAACTTCATCTCGGCACGCGAGTTGCCCTCGACCAGCAGCAACCCATCATCGGCATAAGCTACGATGCGGCTAGCCACTGGGCATCCGCAACCGCATGAGAGAGTCGAACTCAACGACCCAGACGAGTGGACTTAAAAAACTGCTCTGCGGTCATACCTTTTGACAGGGTCTTTCCTACTTCCGACCCGCTGTCACGAAGGACGACGGTTCCGTCGCTGAAGTAGCTTGAAAGATTTCTAATTTCATTTAGCGTGCACCCCATTGCTGAAGTTAAAACAAGACAGAGGGCCACCACAAGTTATTGCGTCCTCTGTGCTCTTGCCGGGGCAAAAACCATACTTGTCGTCCATCAGCATATGGTTAGAAGTCAACCTTGCATCTACATGAACGAGCATAAGTAGAAAAATAATGTATCCTTTTTCTGTGTATTATTAGAAAATCCCTTACATGGGGATACACATACAAGATTTGAGTGCTAAAAACAAGAAAGCCCTAAACATTATTAAATGTTTATTATCGAACATGAACTGGAGCTGAGAAACAAAGACATTACAGCGATTATGTTTAGCATTCATTCATTCGAAGCTCGATTACGGGTGTATTGCATACTCATCCGCTAGAAAGTTACATTTAAGAGAGTTACCTGTCATATATAATCATGGAATCAGTCCAAGGCGCTCCGATTACAAGTTTAATGTCCGGTAGAACTCCGGTTACAAGTTTAATGTCTGAGACCAGCATAACTACACTACAGACGAAAGATTTAACGGTTAAGATATGCAGCAAATATAAGGGCTCTTCCCTTGGGTCTTTGCATATAAGCTATAAAACTGTTAATAATAATCCTTTGCCTGTTTCATATAATCACTGCGCTATTCCCGACCAGCCGGAATATGGTATCTGAGTTAAGCAACAAAACACGAAATTACTTTGCCGATTACATTAGCAATTATTTTTGTGAGAAATATCAACATGGCGATAAATATAACATTAGATGTCGCTTGTGAAAATATTAAAGAGAGATCAGCAGTGATCATACAACAGAAATTTTCAACAGTCATCAGTATATGAGGGACATATGAAAATTTACAGTTATTGTTCTAATCCTAAACGTGGTATTGAATCCTATATATACATAAATGGAGAAGCTCATTCGTGGGAACTGCTAAACGTAGGAACTATTCACACGGAAATGTTCACCGCTATACAAGAAGCTGATCGCTAATTAAAACATTTCTAAGAAGAGAGAGTGTTTATTCCGAATCACTAAGTACACTAACTACTATTCGTATAAAACTTATTGAGGACAAATTTATTTCATAAATCCTACCCATTTCATATAACATTAAATGAGTGGGATAGCTATGTGTATTTGTATGGACTCCAGGGCACGCTGGTAAATGAAAGTGCAGGCGAAGCTGCCAAAATGGGAACAATTTGTCAGAATACAGATATGATCCCTATTCGAGTAGCAAACATTAAAAATCTTGTACCAATGACTATTAGAAACAGGTGGAATAGTGAATGGAGAAGACTAAACACGAATCTAAATTCTATTCTTCCATATTAGATATGAATATTTTAGAAAATACAGAAATCTTTAAATTAAAAAGTAATAATAAAACGGTCGTAAACGAACAGATCCATAATCAAGCGGATGTCCTTTTAAAGAACCTCTATTTATTGAAAATCGGAAATAGTTAAATAAAATGAAAGGATAAGCGTAACCATTAATAATAATGAAACAGGAAAGATAATACTTGAAATCAAATTTCGAGAGGGGTGTTGACTAAACGCTGTATAAAGGTTAACAGAAATTTAAGGTACCAGTTCTTCAATAAGTTTTGGTAATGGAGTGGTTCCGAAACGTGTCAACATGTGATAAAGAATGAAACTAATAAAGGTAAACAATATTCGATATAGAAAATGCATTATATGTAATAAACCGGTTAATAATCTTAACGCATCTGATGGAAGAGTGTACAATATATTAAAACCTCAGAAAGAGGAACAGACTAACATGTAATATTGCTGCTGATATAGAAAATGGCAAAGAAGGAAAAATAGTTGCTTGCCTACATGTTAGCAAATTACTTACTCGTTTACCGTAAGCATACGAAGTCAGTATGTCTTATATTTTACTAAACTTCTGTATGTGAAGGGACCCTCAGCCGAACTTAGACAGACCCTATATTACATAATAATAAAACTTTCTTTGTGTGTTCTGTTTTACTGTATTTTAATTTTTTAGTTTTATTTTGTGTTTTGTATAAATGTAAGGGCCTTGTACATCTTGTAAGTGTTATGTATGCGTTTAGTTTCATGTAACTTTTATTTTTGTGTTTTTGTTAAAATGTAAGGATTTGTTTCCTTTTTTGTTTAGAAAAAAGATAATGACCATAGCAGTTGATGCAGGTAATACCTAAAATAAAAGTAATAATAATTATCAATATATTTCATGCGATTACTTTTTTCTTATAAATGTGCTTGGCTCGTGAGATCTATTATTAATTGTTTTCTAAGAAGAATATACGATATTTGAAGAATCTATAAAATCAAGCCTAATATTAAATAAAATAATCATATGACAAAGGACTTTCATGACAAAGAAAAGGTCGCTCATAAACATATTGATGTATTTATTTGTTCCAATTTATGTTTGAATATTGATGGGGATTTCTTTTTTTTTTACTAACAGGTTTATGTTTTCATTACAGAACTATAATAGTCCTAATGTTTTGAAATGTGACAGTTATTGAACTTCATGCATATTAAACACATTTAAGGAAATGTTAGGTTTTCAAACAGAGTTTTGACATTTCTAAGGAATTGCTAATGGAATAGTGAACTCATTTTAGTGTTCACACTTTTGGCTTTAGTGTTGGTAGACATTATTTTAGTAATGTCTGTTGATGAATTTTACTGTAAACATTGAGCTTACTTTGACAGCGGTAAATATTGTTTTCTTAGGTTGATATAATTTTCTTTTGTATCGACGGAACATTGACGATTGAATTTCTTGTCTTTGAACTTAATTTTCTACCGCCTTTATTTTATTACCGACCTTTTTTTTTATTGTATAAACGTGATGTTTGTTAATTTAATAATTTTGTAATATTATTAATATTTAGAAATACAATTATATGATATTTCTATTATTTTCAAATAAATCTATTTTCTTCTTTTTTTTTCTTTTCCTAATGCGTCTGTTCAACAAGTAATCGATAAGCAATTCTTCCCACGGCTCTATGAGATGAGGAAGATATGTACCACATGTAAATGTAGTTTTGTACAGAATCAGGCCGACCATCTCTGAAATTGCAGTTAATTTAACCCAACCAGCAAGGTACACAGGTATTCACTGTCTAGTACTCTAATTCGTATAAAAGTAACTAAGTTTCACTAGGGTTTATACCTGAGAACCTTCGACTAAAAATTTCATTTATTTTTATTTTTAATGAGGCATATTTGATTTTACATTTTAACTTTAATTTTAATATTTAATTTTAAATTAAAGTAGTTTGTTTGTTTTGAAAATAGAAGATTTTTTTTACAAAATGTTCTGTTGTAATTTTAAAATAGGCTGTATTCCTTTAAATAACATAAGCAAGAAATCAATTTTTTTTTTATTACTATTTTTGATATAGAGCATTATCAGTGCTGATGGTAGAAGTACCTAATTGCTGGTTGATGAGAGTAGATGATTATGATAATAATAATGAAAAATGCATTTTGGCATTGTAGATCTTTGTCTCTTTTAAAACGATTTCTACAAAAATCAAACCTAGAAGAAATTTATGCACTGAAATTGATAGGGCACTACAACTGTAAGATGAAACAGGCTGTAAGATTAACCGATATAAAGGAAAAAGAAAAATATACGTAACGTATTTGAAATTAAAAATGAAATAGATAATGCATAATAATCATATGCAAGGTTAGTACAGACACATTAACCAATTTAGAGACACTTAGGTCTAAAACGTGTAGTCGGTTCAACCTTCTAGTATCATGCCCATCGTTTAGTAGGTTCAAAACCAAATAATTTATGTGGTAGTTAATCCGTAATTGTATTTCCTCCCGCATGGACCGTATTCCTAAATAATCCGGAATCTCAGTGTTCCTTGTTAACCAAGGTTCTCTGTTATACATCTTGCTAGCTTAGTCTGAAACCGCTGTAAGATGTCAACATTTTTTCTGCTTGTGGGGCCATATAGTTCAATCCAATAGGTCCAAAAAAGTTATAGAATTGTTAAGTATACCATCAACTTCTTAGACAAGAATAAACGAGAACGTATGTCCAACAACCAGATTTTGCCTTGAACTTTATCTTAAGTTGCCTTCTCTCACTCTTTTAAAAACTTTTTAAGTTAGTCGGCGACCGAGGTTTAGATCTACGAACCTCACCTAGGTACCTCTGTGGAATTAAAATGCTATCATTGTGGATCCATGGGCAGTCCCCTTTACTCATTTTGAATGTTTCACGGTGTTCAGATTCGTTTTCTTTGCCTCTTGCTAAATGTAAACATCTCCTGTCTTCTTCTTTCTTCTTATTTGTTAATGAACCAGCCGAACTTATTTATCGTTAGAATTACTTATATGAACTTAATTTTGCTTTAAGATGTATTATCAACATCATTTAATCTTTATTGTTCTAGCTTGACATATTTGAAATGTGAATAAATATGAACTTAACTGAAAACGTAAATTAAACTCATTGCAACGTTTAATTAATGCAGTGTAAATTTTTAAGGTAAATAAAGGAAGTGATTATTAATAATCGGTTACCCAGCGATAATTAAATATACAGTTTACGCAACCAACGAATTGCTCCGCGGCTTAAATTGTTGTACATTAAATGTTATCCTCCGAGCCGAATTATTAAAAAAATACGGAAAAGACCGGATAATTAAATTATTATGAGAAACATGCTGCATTTGAAGTTCTAATATTGTGATACATATAAATACACTGCAGCTTGGCAAATTCAATCTTCATTGGTGATCTTAAATAATAACTAACTTAAGAATGAATGAAAATATTATTTTGGAGTTTCCTTCACTACATTGAATCTGGGTTTGTAACTTACTTTAACATTATCTATATAATATACGTGTAAAATAGTTTTACTTTGTTTATTTTCTTTGGCATATTAGTTATTGTAATCATTACGTACAAAGAACAATTATTAAGACAAAGAAAATCAATTTATAACAACAAGGCTAGTTATTATAACATTGTCAGATTATGAAAGGAAAGATTATCAAATAAGGGTTCTCCAAACTTTACAATTTCTTCAGACCAGACGGCACATCCTGAAAAATCTTAGTAGCAGCACGTTCGGCTTCAATAAGCGCGGAAAACTCAACGTTAAACCCTGCTTTCGTAATGCCTCATTGTCAAACATTTTCCGGGCACCAATATCATAAGAATTCCAAGAGGACCTCACCGTGATTAATCTCACGCAAGTACTTAACACAAATACCATCTTTACGGCTAGGGTTGCAAGAGATCCGTAGAAACCCGCGCCACATTAATCTGAGCGATCTCTTCACAAGGAGCCTTCGCTACTTCCGCAAAACTCCTTCTTGGCAAAGAAGGGGACAGAACGCGACCCATTTTCTCTCTTAAAGAGCCACACGAAACTCGTACATCCATGCAAGCGACCTAACAAATACGCCCGTCCGGCCACATAATGATCAGTTATTGTGCGTAGCGATCGCAAGAAAATCTCTAAGTCACCAACGGCCGCACCTCTTTCACGCTTTTCCTTTCGCCTAGTCCATTCAACCAGCGTTGTATAACACCTTTCAAGATCCAAAACAACTTTCGAATAAGGAGCATCAGCCTCAACGCTAGCATCAGCCAAAACATTATCTGACTCGTCAAGAGCCACCTTTTCCACTTCCTTTCCAGAGGATACGACCAATAATTTCGCCATACCACCATACGTAACAAACCAATAACACGAAAACAGAAGTGAACATCAAACACCATACAACAAAATAAATTCTATAAAAATATTTATAACATAGACTAAAGCAGCAATAACAAGAAAATTAAAAATCAATAGTAGTAGAAAACGAAATAGTAGTTAATAAGCCAATAACATGATATTAGAAGCAAATAAACAATTGTAAAATAAACCAAAAAAATAAACAACGACTAGAGTCCATATTAACGATAAATAAAAAAATCCAAATTTTACACATCCAAATCCAAATTCACACAAGCCTGCAAATACTCAAAAAAATTATATGAATTATGATTATTATACTTATTATATTGTTTTTATTGTATTACTATTTTTATAACTTTTCATTTATTCCTGATCACTATTATATATTATATTGATAAATATAAAATAAAAATATAATTGGTTTAATTTGCACTACTTAAAAAAATTACTTATATATTCGTCTGTAGTCGGATACGGTAAAAAGATGACTCAAGATCAAAAACAAAAAGCCATTTCTTCAAACGACCGTCCAAATTTGTTACAAATAACTGTTAGTTGAAAATTACCGCTCCGGATCAGCTGCTCCTTATTTTATTTTTTATCTAAGGTTTTGAATTCATTTTAAAGAATCATGTGTACTCTCACATGAGAGATAGGAAAAAGTATAGGATTTAGGCTATAATAAAAAATTTGACTTTCAAGCGGAAAAAGGACAATTGAAGGGATACAAATAATAGAAAAAATCATGCGTAAATTTGAAAATCAATTATGTTTTAGGCTCACAATACACGATTTAAGCAAGTAATCTTATTCAGCCTCACAATGTATAGTTCTAAATAAAATTAAGTGTGGAATTTCAGTTTTGAAACTGTAATTAATTATTACTAAGATTAAATTGCTACTCACAAAGTTGGCATGAAAAAGAAAATATTTAAAACGAAATCTCTACCAAAGCAAGCATTTTCTGTGTTACAGTGGCGTTACTAATGTTTTTTTTTGTCTTCAGTCATTTGACTGGTTTGATGCAGCTCTCCAAGATTCCCTATCTAGTGCTAGTCGTTTCATCTCAGTATACCCTCTACATCCTACATCCCTAACAATTTGTTATACATATTCCAAACGTGGCCTGCCTACACAATTTTTCCCTTCTACCTGTCCTTCCAATATTAAAGCGACTACTCCAGGATGCCTTAGTATGTGGCCTATAAGTCTGTCTCTTCTTTAAACTATATTTTTCCAAATGCTTCTTTCTTCATCTATTTGCCGCAATACCTCTTCGTTTGTCACTTTATCCACCCATCTGATTTTTAACATTCTCCTATAGCACCGCAATTCAAAAGCTTCTAACCTTTTCTTCTAAGATACTCCGATCGTCCAAGTTTCACTTCCATATAAAGCGACACTCCAAACATACACTTTTCAAAAATCTTTTCCTGACATTTAAATTAATTTTTGATGTAAGCAAATTATATTTCTTACTGAAGGCTCGTTTCGCTTGTGGTATTCGGCATTTTATATCACTCCTTCTTCGTCCATCTTTAGTAATTCTACTTCCCAAATAACAAAATTCTTCTACCTCCATAATCTTTTCTCCTCCTATTTTTACATTCAGCGGTCCATCTTCGTTATTTCTGCTACATTTCATTACTTTTGTTTTGTTCATTTTTATTTTCATGCAATAGTTCTTGCGTAGGACTTCATCTATGCCGTTCATTGTTTCTTCTAAATACTTTTTACTCTCGGCTAGAATTACTATATCATCAGCAAATCGTAGCATCTTTATCTTTTCACCTTGTACTGTTACTCCGAATCTAAATTGTTCTTTAACATCATTAACTGCTAGTTCCATGTAAAGATTAAAAAGTAACGGAGACAGGGAACACCCTTGTCGGACTACCTTTCTTATTACGGCTTCTTTCTTATGTTCTTCAATTGCTACTGTTGCTGTTTGGTTCCTGTACATGTTAGCAATTGTTCTTCTATCTCTGTATTTGAATCCTAATTTTTTTTAAAATGCTGAACATTTTATTCAAATCTACGTTATCGAATGCCTTTTCTAGGTCTATAACGCCAAGTATGTTGGTTTGTTTTTCATTAATCTTCTTTCTACTATTAATCTGAGGCCTAAAATTGCTTCCCTTGTCCCTGTAGTACTTTTCCTGAAACCAAATTGGTCTTCTCCTAACACTTCCTCCACTCTCCTCTCAATTTTTCTGTATAGAATTCTAGTTAAGATTTTTGATGCATGACTAGTTAAACTAATTGTTCTGTATTCTTCCTATTTATCTGCCCCTGCTTTCTTTGGTATCATTACTATAACACTTTTTTTGAAGTCTGACGGAAATTCCCCTTTTTCATAAATATTACACACCTGTTTGTATAATCTATCAATCGCTTCCTCACCTGCACTGCGCATTAATTCTACAGGTATTCCGTCTATTCCAGGAGCTTTTCTGCCATTTAAATCTTTTAATGCGCTCTTAAATTCAGATCTCAGTATTGTTTCTCCAATTTCATCCTCCTCAACTTCCTCTTCTTCCTCTATAACACCATTTTCTAATTCATTTCCTCCGTATAACTCTTCAATATATTCCACCTATCTATCGACTTTACCTTTCGTATTATATATTGTTGTACCATCTTTGTTTAACACATTATTAGATTTTAATTTATGTACCCCAAAATTTTCCATTTTACTCCTTGTTACTAATAATGTTATATATTATTTTTACTATTCCCGGAACATGTTTGTTACCCGATAACTGTTATCGTTTATTTAGCAACATATAACAATATTTTCAATCGTTTTTGCCAATGTTTACCCTTAACCCCACTGTTGAGTTAAAATAATGAGTAATATTAATAATTGTTAATGAAAACCAAGTAATAAGTATGAATTAATAATAAACTAAACGAATAATTTGAAGATTATTTTTTGAGAAATCTATCCTACAATTGAAAGGACTAATAAAATTTTTACTGTATCAGAAGGTTATATGATAACGTATAATTATATACGAGCTTCTAACGTGTGCCAGTTAGAAATTTTATAGTTATATATTTAGTATAACATATCCATAACAGATAATTTAACGTATGTTACATAATATTTCCTGATTTTATTTTTATTTTTGCGAGTATATATAATACTCGTAGAAATTGTAAAATTAAAAACAAAAATTTTTTGTTGCTCTTCACTAATTTTATTAACAAACCTTTTCTATTGCAGTAGATCAACAATGCTAACTGATAAATTTTGCTGCTAAATTCATGCACTCCTACTGTTGCACTTTCTTGACATTACTATTTCTACTGATTTAATGCATTTACTTTGTTCTTTGTATCCAATTTTAAGGCTTTACCATTCTGTATTTAAAAACGTTTCTTTGTATCGAAACAGCTGTTGTGTTTAAATAAAACTAGTGAAAATCAAAATATATATATTGTTTCTAGTTTTAATTATTTTTTTGTATTTTCACCAAATAAAGTCATCATCCATTGATTATCAGCAATACTATTGAGAAAACATTGAAATTTATTCTTGTTAAAATTTAGAAAGACGAATATATTTTTCTTCAATCCAAAAATCGTATTCAAAACACTGGAATTACTAATACTGAATTTTATACGATAAAAAATGTTATCATTGAAAGTATTTTTTTTTTATAAACTTTTACTTTATATTTAAATGTCAGGAAAAGATTTTTGAAAGTATATGTTTGGAGTGTCGCTTTATATGGAAGTGAAACTTGGACGATCGGAGTATCTGAGAAGAAAAGATTAGAAGCTTTTGAAATTCGGTGCTATAGGAGAATGTTAAAAATCAGATGGGTGGATAAAGTGACAAATGAAGAGGTATTACGTTAAATAGATGAAGAAAGAAGCATTTGGAAAAATATAGTTAAAAGAAGAGACAGACTTATAGGCCACATACTAAGGCATCCTGGAATAGCCGCTTTAATATTGGAAGTACAGGTAGAAGGAAATAATTGTGTAGGCAGGCCACGTTTGGAATATGTAAAACAAATTGTTAGGGATGTAGGATGTAGGATGTAGAGGGTATACTGAAATGAAACGACTAGCACTAGATAGGGAATCTTGGAGAGCTGCATCAAACCAGTCAAATGACTAAAGACAAAAAAAAAAACTTTATATTTGTGCGTTGTAATGGTTTCACTAAAATCGACTTAGGTCAGTACTTAGAAAGAAAAGAATCTCTCCTTTTGTAATTACTGACATAAGTACATATGGTATATATTTTTGACAATAATTTCTGATATATTTTATTCAGTCTGATTATAATATGCGCCAAAACTTTCGAAAATTCTTAGCATGATTAAATTTATAATTTTATAGTTTAACCTTAATTATAGTTTATAATTTAAAAAAATGCAGTCAGTTACTCACTCGTATTTTGTATATAGAAAAATTCTAACTAGAAAAAAATTCTAAAGAGAACTGTAACTAATATTTTATTGCAGGGTCCACCTATTATTCGTAAAAAAAATGTTATTACAATATTTTATTTGGTTCCTCTTATATAGAGAGATATTTGGAATTTTCCTGTACGAGACTTTTAAAACATCATACATTTATACAAACAGATATCGATATTCTAATGTGTAGTTTTTTGTTCTTAAAATCATCTGATGTAATAGTCTTATTGAAATTTTATCAAACAAATATAGGTTTTGTATTTTGAAGTTGGGGAATGGATGTGGCATTGGAAATCGTAATAAACTTAGTAATTTTAGTAATCAGCGATACAAGACTGAAATTAACAACTATGTCACTGATGTCTTTTCCCTTGAACGAGTCGACTCAAATGTTTACATTTCCTTCGTCAGTCACTATGTATTTTGATTTCAAGCTAAATGATATCGATTTGAACTTAAACATGAAAAGGTAAACTGAGAAAGCATGTTGAAATTAATTTTACTAATTTAAAAAAGTATTTTAGTTGTGAGTATTATTTCTTGATTTCAGTTCCGGATTTAAATAAATAATTTAGATAATTAGAAATACTTTAGAAACTGGTAAAAATTTGACGTGTATAATTAATAATCTAACAATAATATATTTATTATATTTGTAGTTTATCTATAATGACCTGATATATAGGAACTCATTTCTTCGTTACGTTACAAAACCACGCAATTTCACAGTTAAAACCAAAAACTTAAAGTGAAGTTGATTATTCAATACCAAATATTATTATTTAAGACGTAATCTTGTAATTTTAATTTCGTTTTTTTTTGGAAATAAATCTAACTTTCATTGAGTAATTTGAAAACGATTGTTGAAGCATTCGTTCTGGAATTATGTTACCATAAAAACATGTTTGCGTCCATTTAGTTAATCATTACCGTCTTCTTAGTATAGAGAAATTAAATGTAAAGGTATCACTATTCCAACAAATTAATGTTTCTACGATCTTATATAAAACAGTTGGCACTATCTATTAAATGATGAACACAGTTGAATATTAGCAATTTAAAAATGTGCATTGTTTACTGCAATTTTGTTAAACTAAAAACAAAAATATGTTATGTAATTTTTTTTTAAAAACACGTAACCAGTAACTTTTTAGGGATCTTCTTTACATATATAAATTAAATGGGATATATGAAATCTCAGAAAAGATTCTCAAAAAAACATACTAAAACTCAAATTCGACTAAGGAAATATGCCTGACCTAAGTAGAATAGATAATACGTTACTAAAATTCTGTATTTCAAATAATTAACTGTATATTGTTTGTATCGTAATAACAGTTTTAATCATTTATATTCGCTAAAGAAATTCCTCAACTTTTATGAAATAATCACATAAGTATTTTATTTGTGAACTATTTTATAAAACGTGTAGTTTTTCTGCTTGATTAAATCACCTTTCGGCATCCTTTATTGAACCAAAAGCGAAAACACAGTGAGATATTATAATAAAACAATATAAATATAATTAAGTATAAAACTGTGTGTATATGTAGTTTTATACTTGACTGTGACTGACATCCAAATGTTAACTCGTAACCACCTTCATACTCATAGTCTGGCCCGTCTATGGAGCAGTGGCCCATCATACTTGTTTGCGACTCTTTACCTGTCTGAGAAATTATTATATTCTCAAAAAGTTTTATTTGTAGTGGCATCAACAACATTTCATTTTATATTTTTAGAATTACACAATTGCTAGTGAAAAAGATTATAAGTTCGCATTAATCATCATAAACTTTATTAAGAAATCGATAAAAATATGAATTACAATCTACGACCCCCAAAAAATTATACTGTAGCGTTTGCAGAAGAAGATTTTTAAGCTAAAATATGTTGCTATTTAAGAAATTCTTTTTATATAGTTCATCAGAAATAAATTTTTTTGGGACAGTATCATCTATACTATTAAAAATACATATTAAAATTCGTTCTGTAAATTTCCAGTATTTTTTTTTATAACATCATAGCCCAAGTCAAAGGTGTATATTATACATACATGTATAATATATAACTTTGTCAACAGCTAGAATTTTAGTTATAACTTTTTAGAAGATCTTCCAACATTTTTTTAGGCAGATAAATAAGTTAAGCTGACTTAAATATTAACTAATTTCTTTTTCTAAACTTCAGTGTACTACGTGTACCCGATCTTCCTTCAAATGGTCTTTAAAAACAAACCATCAAATCGTGACTAAAAATATTTTAAGATGAATGACAGATTTTTAGCTTGTGAAAATGCCATGGCAGGTTTAATGCAGGTAGCTGACATATGACGGAATTTAAAACATTCCATGCTGAATTTGATTGCTATTCTTTTTTTATTGTTTACTTCTAAATTAGTACAAGGTGAAAAGATAAAGATGCTACGATTTGCTGATGATATAGTAATTCTAGCCGAGAATAAAAAGGATTTAGAAGAAACAATGAACGGCATAGATGAAGTCCTACGCAAGAACTATTGCATGAAAATAAACAAGAACAAAACAAAAGTAATGAAATTTAGTAGAAATAACAAAGATGGACCACTGAATGTGAAAATAGGAGGAGAAAAGATTACGGAGGTAAAAGAATTATGTTATTTGGGAAGTAGAATTACTAAAGATGGACGAAGCAGGAGCGATATAAAATGCCGAATAGCACAAGCTAAACGAGCCTTCAGTAAGAAATATTTGTTTACATGAAAAATTAATTGAAATGTCAGGAAAAAATTTTTGAAAGTGTATGTTTGGAGTGTCGCTTTAAATGGAAGTGAAACTTGGACGATTGGAGTATCTGAGGAGAAAAGATTAGAAGCTTTTGAAATGCGGTGCTATAGGAGAATGTTAAAAATCAGATGGGTGGATAAAGTGACAAATGAAGAGGTATTGCGGCAAATAGATGAAAAAAGAAGCATTTGGATAAATATAGTTAAAAGAAGAGACAGACTTATAGGCCACATACTAAGGCATCCTGGAATAGTCGCTTTAATATTGGAAGGACAGGTAGAAGGAAAAAATTGTGTAGGCAGGCCACGTTTGGAATATGTAAAACAAATTGTTAGGGATGTAGGATGTAGAGGGTATACTGAAATGAAACGACTAGCACTTGATAGGGAATCTTGGAGAGCTGCATCAAACCAGTCAAATGACTGAAGATAAAAAAAAATCTTCTAAATTAAGCAAAATTTTAAAAATTGAATGGCTTATGAAGAAAATCGATACGTCAGATTTTTCTGAATAAATATAGTTGATAACTCGCAGTCAGTAAAAATTTATTTTTTACCGTTTATCTTATGCTTCCAACAAATAATTCGTTAAATGAACGTACTACAATGATTCAATCCAATTTTACATTTACCAGTAATTTTTTTTTACTGCGTTTAGGAAACATATTATGATCACAGAATTCTCACCAGATTCATTGTGATATCCATTATGCTAAAGAAGTCGATAAATGACTTTTGGCTGTTTTATTTCATTTTTATAAGAAGGTTTTTCATAACTATCGCGGTAACTTTCACCGAATTTTTTTAATAATAATTAGTGTGGGTTACCAATTAGTAATTTGAAATAAAATTTATATAAGTAAAACTAGAATAAAAGTCTGAATAACAGGAAATATACTAAAAAAACGGAAAGAAATTTTAACTCCGACAGTAGAGAAACGAAAAAATGCGGTGTATGTTCACGATTTTCTCGGTTTCTTTGCAGCTGTCACTTGGTTATTTCACCGAATTATTTTCAAGTCCCTCCGAAGGTTTTGAGCCGTAAATGTCATAAATATTTAATATTTTTAACTTTTATTTTGGGTAATTTTTACATTTTTTTTTATTTTATACTTGTTGGAGGGGTATACACATTCCAAAAAAAAGCCAGATGAGCTTTCTATAGAACATTTGGATGAAATCGGTCAGATACGATTAAAAAATAACAATCAAAAAGTCTAAAGTTTTACAAATAGTGAAATATGGAAGCAATAAAAAATTTTGAGGATAGATAAATGTTCAGTAAAAGTGATTTGAAAAAAGTGAATTAATAGAGAAATAAATTAATACAGAAATTACAATGCTATTATTTCTGTTTCGTATTCAGAAGAGAACTTCATGTGAACTGTGTATAGAAAACTAAATAATAAAAAACGGAACAGATGTTACAGAAGGAAAATATGAATTTAGGAAAAGCAGTGGCACAAGAGATGCGATCACTTAAATGAATATTGACGGTACATAGAAAAATGTAATGGAATAAATGGATGTTTTATGTATGGAAAGGGGATTTTATTTTATGAAATCGGATAAACTGATAGAAATATTAAAATCTTTGTAGGAAGATTGGAAAAAAAAAAGATGAATTAGGTAATAGTACCTGAATCAGAAAACAGTTATGAAAATAGGAGATGAAAAAGTGAATGTTTTGACCTAGTTAGATTAACGATAATTTTTCCGCTTTTCTACAACCTTTATTTTATAAGTAACCTAAGATTAAAAATTTTCTATAATAGACTAAAGCGATCAGGATAAGAGAAGGAAAAAAATAACTTTTTTATATGTAATTAAAACAAATATTAAGAAAAAAGTGACCTGAATATAAAATATAACAAATGAGTCTCTACACAAAAGAAGGAAGAATTGAGCATTTAAACAGTTAATTGTGAAGTGAAAATTGAATAAAACCTTCAACATTAATATCAAATAAAGCCTTTGATATTAAAACGCTTTTAGTGTTTCATTTCGACTAGCCTTCTGTCTTTTTAATTTTTATGTAATACTATTTCTATTTTGATTTTATTTCAATAATAGCTTAACCTTGAGAGAAAACTTATAAATGGTATGTTTAACTTAAGTGTATTAATAAATTGTTACGTCATCTACTGTAGCCCCCAAAAAGCAAAAACCATAAACCATAATCTACGGAAGTTACAAGGCTAATATTTCTGTAAATTTTAAATAGAAAACAACAGTTATTTATTTAATAGATGTTAAAATTCGTCAATGTGGTCATTGACCGATTTTAACATTTCAATTTTCCTCTTACTAACAGGAATGTTCAGTTGTTCATTCAAAAGTTGAATTTGAAATTTTGTCATTTTTTAGGAGTTTAAAATATATGTGCTGCATAGAGAAAGAAAATTATTAAAATAACAGCAACTGATTGTTGCTGTTATTTTAAGCTTTGACAATATAAAATGCAGTTAGTTGCGGTTCAAATTTTGTTTAATTTTCATTGCCTTTTTTAAAAATGTTGATAAATCATTCAAGTTTATTAATTAGAATTTTCTGAAAATTAATTTGTTGTTTTTCAGTTCATATGTTTAGATTTATATTTTTCAAATATTGCAATATGATAAAGGAAACTGAAATAGTTAGGTATATATATATATATAAATGTTAAGTTCGTTTGTGTACGCTTCAAAAACTCAAAATGTTCTGCACCGATTGAGCAGAAATTTTAGCACAATATATATAACCTGTTCAAAGATTGTTTTCATCTATTTTTAATAAATCTATCTATCTATTTTTAATTTGTACATTTGTAATTTGGAAATATAAACAAAGGAAAACCAATCAGATCAATGCAAGATGGCCGCTATCAAACACAACGACCAAATTTCTTTGAATTATATTTAACAGCTAAAACATCATTATTTTATTTTTTTAAAAAACACGATAAAAAAAAATTTAGCACGATATATAACCCGCATCATAGATTGTTTTCATCTGTTTTTAATAAATCTATCTACCTATTTTTAATTTGTACAGTTTTTTAATAAACAGGAGGCTAATAAAACAGATGTAAATGTAAGGAAAACCAATGAGATCAATGCAAGATGGCCGCTGTCAAACACAACGACCAATCACAAAGAGCCCGTTTGGCCGTTGCGAATGTAAACAAAATCACAACTGATTAAGTAACAAATTTCTTTGAATCGTATTTAACAGCTAAAACATCTGTATTTTATAAAAAAAAAACACCAAAACAAAAAGAAAAGCCACCAAGATGGATGACTTACAGTAAATAAATTAAAACACCCAACTTTCTTATAGCCCAGATAGACTTAAGACTATGCAAACAAAAAAAATCGAAATAACCAAATACACAGAAAATAATATTCCTACATAATGACCAAAGAATCCTTTGTTAGGTTGAATATTCACTTTTGTCTGAATTTACAGAAGGCATTTACAACGAAGCATTGATAAATATTGAAGATAAGTGCTTAGCTAATGCAAATAAAGTTCTTAGTCATTTGGGATTGCCAGCACCCACCCGAGCTGCGATTACTCCATTTGATGTGGATTTACGCCGTAAACAGAGGTACAACATTGGTGATCTTCAGTCATATGTCCAATCGAACATTCCCAAATTAACGCGTGAACAGAAAGGCATTTATGATCGCATAATGCAAATGATAAGTGACGGAGTTGGGGGGACCTTCTTCTTGGATGCGCGAGGAGGAACTGGGAAAACATTCCTTATTAGATTGATTTTAGCAGTTCGATCAAAAAATAACATAGCCTTAGCTCTTGCTTCGTCTGGAATAGCGGCGACATTGTTACCAGGTGGAAGGACTGCGCATTCAGCTCTGAAGTTGCCATTAAACATGCAAATCATCGAGACTCCCATGATGAAATATTTCCAAAGCACCCTGTATGGAAAAAGCATTACAAAAATGTAAATTCATTGTTTAGGATGAATGCACGATAAAACATAAAAAATCGCTGATGCTCTTGATCGATCGTTACGAAATTTGCGTGTAAACGTTCAACCATTCAAGAATGCTTCGATATTGCTCGCAGGAGAATTTAGGCAAACATTGCCTGTAATTTCTCGATCGACACCAGCAGACGAAATAAACGCTTGCCTGAAATATTCAACACTGTAGCGACACGTACGTAGATTGCAGTTGACTACAAATATGCGTGTCCAGTTGCAGAATGATCCATCAGCTGAGGTATTCTGACGACAGTTACTGGACATTGGAAACGGACAGCTGCCAGTCGATGAGACGTCTAGACGAATATCATTTCCTGATAATTTTTGTAATCGAAAGAAGAACTGATCGAAAAAGTATTTCCTGATATTTAAAAATAAACATAGAAATCACGATCGGCTCGGTGAATGAGCTATCCTTGCCGCAAAGAATAAAGATGTCTATCAACTTAATAATGTTATTCAATCCAGCATTCAAAGTGAGGAAATTACATATAAGTCGATAGACACCGTTGTGGAAACAGATGAAGTAGTTAATTATCCAACGGAATCTTTAAACTCACTTGATCTGCCAGGGATGCCACCACACATATTAAAATTGAAAAAAGGTGTGCCAATTATCCTGTTGCGGAATATTGATCAGCCAAAACTCTGCAACGCACGCGACTTGCAGTTAAGAAATTGATGAATAACGTAGTGGAAGCAACGATTTTAACGGGGGCCTTTCAAAGGTGAAGGTGTCCTCACTCCTCGAATACCCATGATCCCGACCGATACACTATTTCAATTTAAAAGATTGCAATTCCCAATTCGATTGGCATTTGCAATCACAATCGATAAAGCTCAAGGTGAATCTTTAGAATTGTGTGGTTTAGATTTAGATGCGGATTGCTTCTCACATGGGCAACTGTATGTTGCGTGTTCACGAGTCGGCAAACCAGGTAGCCTTTATAACTACGCAGACAGTGGAAAACCAAAAAAATATTGTATATCCACAAGTATTGCAAAATTAAACTTCTATGAAACGTATGCTTTGTTTTGTTTCTCATTTCTCATCCATACAACCACAATGTGCCACAGCGAAGTGTGGCGGGTACAGCTAATATATATATGTATGTATTATTAACGTAACTTATTTCTACATCAATGTTTAGGTTATTACTTGAGGAATCAGCTGAATCATCGGTGTACTCCTATTCTGAATTTTATGGATGAATATTATTTTAAAAATTTATCTTATCTCTATGTGCTTATTTTTTATATTAAATTATTAAAATTCAAACTATACTTCATAACTGCCAAATTGTCAGTTAATTCGATGTCTGCGCACGTTTATGAGTCCAAAATCTGGTTCCAAACGTTTTGCTTAACAACCCATTTTGTATACTATAAGGTGTCATTTTACACATATGACATCAAGAATCGTAGCCCCGCTCATAGGAGAAAGAGTACTACGTTCCTCGGATATACGTTCTCTAGACATTCGACTCTCAACCTTTGTAGTGATAGGACATTTTTGTTCGTGCCTTCAAAATTCATTTCTCAAAAGACTGAGTAAATTTTCGCCTGTTTACACATAGTAATTATTTCATATCCGAATGTTTTCTGAATACTTACCTATTCTGTGTTTTATATGCGACAACATTTTACATATTTACCGGTAGAGCACTTTAAATTTTTTATATGTTTATGATTTTTGTTGTCAAAAACTGCACAAAATATAGTAATATTTTTGAGCGTTAATGACGCAATTTTGTAATACATTATTGGTAAATTACAACATGTGCTTTTCTTTTCTTCCAGGCACTATCGGAGACAGAAACCTTTGCAAATTCTACGATGAAATACTTCGCTTGCTTGAAGATACTACCTATGACGTTGAGACGGAGGATACCTCTTATGAAAAAGATGATGATTTGGAGTTTGACGTCGATAACAGTCATGAAGATCCAACTTGGGAGACAGATGATCCTATGAATGACCGAGATAATAAATAAGAAAGACTACAAGAAGTTCGAAAAAATCCTGCTAGAAAAAAAACGTTTAGAAGACAGACAGAAAAGGAAGAATATACAACCTACCACATCTAGCAAAAGTAAAAGAACGAAGGAGAAAACATTGTTCCGTAAGAAGGCGGAGAAAAAAACAAATTCAACAGTACTTAATTTTCCTGGATAAACAGTGAAAGTTGTATAGAACAAGCAAAAAAGTGAAATGTTTGTAACTGTAAAAGTTCAGTGGAAACAAGAAAAATACCTAGAAAGAACATTTTTCATATTAGACCACGCCCTATTCCTCAAGGTTAAAATAAACTTGAAACCTTGTCATGCCTTTATCTTTACTTTACTGTGGGTCAAGATTGTAGCTACTATGTTAGCAGCTACAATCTTGACCCACACAAACAGTGAAATCGTTTGACAAAGGCAAAGCTACATGGAAAATAGTAGTCCTACCCTTGCAGATGTAAGTTTACAGAGTTTACCAAAATGCTTTTTTGGAATTACTTGTACTGTTTGTAGCTTTGAAAGACAACCATGTTTCCTCTTTGAGCCCTCCTACTGTAGAAATATGTACAAAGCGACTATGTCAGAGAAGCATTTCTAGTTTTTGGTAACTGTCTGTACTTTGATAAACAAGAAACTAAGGAAGAACGATTATTTGGAAATTGGTTTGCACCTGTATCGGAAATGTGGGACGTACTGATGAAAAATTGTGGGAAAAACTACCAACCAAGTATATGTCACAAATGATGAACATCTGGTAGGGCTAACACCTTTGTAAAAAATTTATCAGGAATTATCAAGGGATTTTAAAAATAATATAACAATAGATTTGTAGTACCAAATGGTTTTGTCGTGTTTCTTTGATTGAAAACATGTTCAAAGAGGACAAACGATTAAGAAAAACAAGCCTGATTTTTTACCCCGATGCATTGACAGGAAGTTTTAAGGCAGAGGTTCAAACTCATCTATTTTCTTGTTTCGTGATGATGTAACTGCAGTGTCTTTTATCCCTAAGAAAAACAATCTTCTGCTATTGATTTCGACGTTAGGATGGTGAAAAGTCTGTTTATAGCGAAACTAACAAACCTGTGCTGTAAAGAGCTTTGGCCAAATGTGTCATGCCATGAACCACGACAGGAAGACAAAAAGTGAAGTGTGTGTTTCTTCTATAATGTGATGAACGTTGCGTCCATCAACAGCTTCGTGGTCTTTTCCCTCAAATATTTTAAAAGAAACAAGAATGGCAAACTTGTTCTTCACAGGCTCACGCCCATAGACAGCTGTGTGAAGAATGGCAAACAATCAGTCTCTAAAAGACTACAATCATTAAGTCTCTGAAGGCATCTTTGAGCTGTGTTCAGAATGTTGAGGCAGCAGCTTCAAAAAACTTTCACAAAGAAAAGGTGCGTAGGAGATACTGCAGCGTGTGCTCATACATAAAAAGGAAGCACACAATAACCTACTATCTTTCCTGCAATAAACCGACTTGTGGAGAACATCAGGTGAAAGTATGCCGTGGCTGTGCTGAAAGTTTCAAAAATCACTATAAAAAAGATAAATCTAATCTTTAATATATTTTAAGTATAATTTTCTTTAAAGTACCCTCTTTTGTGTAGATTTTACCCATATTTATCCATGACTCAGTTCAAAATCAATTTACCTTTCTAAGGTTAAACAAAATTTTAATTGTAGCTAACTGTATTTTCATTTTGAAAAATCTTATTATCATGTTCAGAAAAGTATTTATCCCGTAGATGATAATAAATCATAATATTTCTTCCCTCTCCTATTATGACAATCCAATCTTCTTTCAATATTAAATAATCGTCTTGTTTTTCATATTTTATTCAATCGTTTACCTCTTTTTTCTTTTTTGTTTTGTCATATTATGTTAAAAGATTTGGTATATAAATGTGGTAGATTTTTGACTATTTTCGTAGATTTGTACTTTGAAATTATCCTAAATAAAATAAACCTTTTACGGTGTTGTTATTTATAACAATTTTTCTGTTTTTTCTCTGTTATGAATTAATATTATTTTTTAGAATAAAAAACGTATTTGTTCACCTACCCCTTTTACCTCAATAAATCCAAATATATTTCGTTTTAATTTATTAATTTTTCTTCTCTAAATTAGCAAGTTTTTTATTTGAATTTCTAACATTCCATTCTTTGACTTGAAGACAATAATTTCAGTATTATCTGAAAACTAATTGTTGAATAATCTCTCCGGGAGTACCATAAGACTTATGGCTCCTCGGGGGAGCCATAAGACTATTCGGCCCATGCTTATGCCATAATATTTTAAATGAATGAAGAAATTAAAAAATTAAAATGTTCAAAGTGTAATTATAATCTGGACCATTCAAATGTGCATTGCTGAAACCTAAATAAAAATAAAAGATATATAATAAAATATATATATCTTTTTTAATCTTTTCTTGGGGTTAAACACAAATAATTAAACTTAAGCGTTTCTCTGTAAACCAATATATTTAATTTACAAATTTTACAATTTCTGATGACATTAATTATAAAGATTACCTGTAAACAAAAGAACCAACATTCAAAGTTTATTGTTCACTATGTTGATCGCCTCTTTTACAAACGAGTGTTTTGTTAGTCTAATTCATTTATTCATAATCACGCAATATGTTTATTAATTTCTTATTCATTTTATCTCCTGCACCATCAGGTCTCTAACTTACCAACCGATCAAACCTTTGCGGTTAATTCAATCGTATTAAGGTAGTAATATACATTCCTTACAACCCCCCCCCCCCACATGAGGGTAAAAGTTTGCTACAAAATTTTTTCTCGCTATCCGTAGTATTTAGGAGCTGGGGTAAGAGTGGGATTATGAAACAAATATGATTCTGATATTTTGTGACCTTTGTCAAGTTATATAATTATTTTGATATTTTCTTCAAAATTTTGTACGGACCAATCTTTAATACATCTATTTTTTTCTGTTTATGCCATTTTCATTTTAAATATATATTAGGTTTCCGGCGTTGACTCCTACTTTTTTCGGTTTTTCATCAAATTATTTTTATTGTAATTAGGTCTGATTGTCTTTCATTTAGGCCATGATTCCCAAAGTGGTCCAATTGGACCCCCAGGGGTCCACGGGAGACTCGACGGGGGTCTACGTTGGCGTGACAAAAAAATTAGGGTTCACAATTCGTAAGCGGGGGTCCACGAAAATTCATCTGGTTTCGATAGTGAAGAACTAAAATGTCGGCTTGACTTTGCGTATCAATCTAGGCAGATAATGTTTTGAGAAGCTCAGCGACTGTTACTTGTAAAAACTTGCATATTCCATATTCAGTACAACTAACGTGGGATATCTTGGGTTTATAAGCCATCTTAAAAGAATTATACCAGAGGTAACTGCAATTCACTGTGTCATCCACCGACAACACCTAGTAGCGAAAAATCTGAGTGATAGATTGCACCAATTGCTTCAACTTATAATTAATGCTGTTAACAAGATAAGAAGCAACGCATTGAATACGCGTTTATTTGCCCAATTGTGTGATGAAAATGATGAAGACTTCCAACAATAGCTCTTACATACTGAAGTACGCTGATTGTCGAAAGGTGCATATTTAACAAGATTTTACTCACTTTTTGAATCAGTTTTAGAGTTTCTGGAAGGTAAAGATTCAGATTTAAAAGAAAACCTGATCACTTTGAAAGCTGACATCGCGTATTTGACAGATTTGTTCCAAAAATTTAATGACATTAACTTAAAATTACAAGGGGACAATCTCAATTTAATAAAAACAAAGGGTGTAATTTCAGCTTTTCTTGGAAAATTTAAATTTATGAAGCAAAATATTAGTCGGCGCGTATTTTCCCAGTTTTCAAACTTGTCACAGGTAGAATGCCTTGATCAGGATACTCAGACATACGTTAAACATTTAATCGCCCTGCATGATGACTTCAAAATCAGATTTGAAGATATTCTGACGATGGAAATACCACCACGGATCATAAATCCATTTGATGGAACGGAAGTGGAAAATATGATATTACAAGAGGAGCTACTCGAGCTTAGCACTAATGAGGAGCTGAAGGTGAAATTTAAAAGAGGGTATTCAAACATTTTGGCTGCTGGCAGAAATACTAGAAAAATATCCTGGACTGTGGGGAATTGCGAGAAAGCTTTTGATAGCGTTTCCCTAGTCATATCTTGTCGAAAAAAGTTTTAGTGTCGTTACAAACCTTTTATCAAAAAAAAGGAGCAGATTCAATATCACAGAACGGAGAGATTTGCGCTTATTCCTAACAAAACTGAAGCCAAATATTGATAATTTGCTGTCAATCCATCAAGTACATCCCTCCTATTAAAATTGTAACTATTTTGTGATTGTCATTGTAGAAGTTATATTACGCTATTAGGTTTAATTTTAATTATATTACGACAATTTTATTATATTACATTGCAATATGATAACAATAATAATTAATAGTGTGATGATTACATATTTGAATAAATGCAACACAAAAAATGTACTATTTTTCTTTTGCTTTTTACCACTCTGAATGGGAAGTTTTCTAAATAAAATAAGTGAGAATCGATTGCTTTCTTGTGCTGTGAGTAGATGTCAAAAATGTAAAGTTGGATGGAAGCATATTTTTTGATCGGCCAACTTTACTTTTTTGACATCCAGTCACAGCGCAGTCAATCAAAAATTAACCAATCAATTATCACTTTTTTTTGGAAGCTGTTAGTTCGTGGAACTCAGCCGTAACGCATATTTTCACAGTTAGATCTAATCTTCACATTTTCCGTCGACTGGAAATATGGTAGAAACGTAGCTGCTGGGGGTCCACCGGAAACAGCAAAATTTTGAAAGTGGTCTATGAGAAAAATAAGTTTGGGAACCTCTGATTTAGGCCATTGTCCTTACAATGTAAATATCATTGTTATTATCTTTTCCTCTAAGAAGCTTTTGAAATCTTTGGAATTTAATTCTGGGTATGGATCTATCCAAAGTATGCCAATATTATTGTCTCTCAATGCAGTTTGTGTTAACTTCATTGAATTTTGCGTTTTCGATTTTAAAACTTATAAGCAAACCTTGTGAAATGGTCTACTAGAAGATGTAAATATTTCTTCGTGGATAAACAACTACCAAAACCACCGATAGTGTCAATAGAAAGCATTTCAAAATGCCTTCCTGCAGGACACAGATGCGACATTAGATCAATCTTATCGCGCTCTCTTGATTTGTGTTTAATTCAGATCTCTGTTTCTACAAATTTTCCTTATATTTTTTGCTTTGTTTGTGATCCTATTTCGTCTTGCATCTGTTTTATTCCTATATGGCAGAAATGTTTGTGCGTGTTATCTATAAACCTTTTACAATAGTAAAAGTTTTTCTTTCTTTCTTACCTTTTTACAGTACAGGTTTAAGATCAGTCTATTACCGTTATGTTTTAAATCTTTTTTTCCTTTTTGATCTTGTAGAATATTTTGAACCTTTATTAAATTTACAATTTCCATATTGTCATCTCCATTTTCAAGGACTACTAATACTGGATTTCTAATTAAAAGTCTGCATCTAAATTAACTTTACCCGGACGGTACATTAGTTCAAAATTATACTGTGATGAATAATAAGTTAGATCATCCAATTACTCTTCAGTTTTAGCTTTATTATTAATTTTTTGTAATGGCTTATGGTTGGAAAAAACTTTGAACAATCTCCTCATGAGTCAGTGCTACGGATATTTTATCGACTCCTTTATAACGAAACATTCTAAATAAATTGTTTTTTTCATTTTTTTAGATTCATTTTATTTCTTCAAATAGTACGCCACGGGTTTTTTGACTACTCCTGTTATTTTTCATTTGATTGTGGTTGTTTCAACGCAGCTCCTACATCCTGCAGATTTAATATATGGGGAAAACACTACTATACACTCAAATATAATGAAGATAAAATAAAAAAAATGTAAACAATTCAGTAATAGAAATGGAACTAAATAACAAGGTTAAAAACTAATAGTTACACTATTAATTGATTAATGTAACTTTTAATATACTTCATTGATTTTTGCTTAAAATTGAAAAATAAAATTGATTTTTTAATTAATTGAAACGCACACTGCTAACATTAGTTCCTCGGAACAACAATCAATAGAAATCTGAAATCCGCGAGACATCGGAAAGAGAGCAAGAGTTTACAATTTTTTTTTAGAGAATAGTAGGAGAATTTCTCTAGAAAATAGCATAATATTTGACAAATACAATAAAATTTATCTGATAAAAACAGAAGAAACTATGACTTCAGCGCCGGAGACATTATAAAATCCAGTCTATTATAAATCTAATACTAAAGTCGTATTTTGAAGTTTTTATTATTTACTATGAATACATCAATGTATTCTTCTACATCTAATATTTTTGTTTTCACTGTTATTAACCCGTTATGTTTACACCATTAATTGTTCTCAAATTTACTCTTCTTGGTAATACTGTCTTTCATCCTTAGTAGTTTTGAATTTATCAATGAAACATTTGAGCCCGATTCATAAATACCAAACTCCCGATGTTTCATTTAATATTACTTTGAGTTTAATTAATAGTGGAATTACCAGTTTTTTAGGATCCTTGCTATTCAGTTCAGGGTGGAAGCATGTTCCTTTGCATTTATCATTACAATTTTCACATCGCATTTTTTCTAGTTTTTCTTTGTTGGTGTAGCTTTTATTATTTATCACTTCAAAATCCTTCTTATAAACAAAATGTTCTAATTTACCTGTTTCGTTGTAGAGGTCTTCGGTGTTTCCTAATGCCTCTCTATCAATCATGTCAGCAAAAAAGTTTGATCGACCAGCTACAATAACATCTATTAATTTTCCAGTGTCAATTGAGTTCCGAACTTCCAACAATCTTTTCTTCTTTACTGCATATCTAATTTAAAAGCTGTTTCGTATCTGAATTATAATTCATATATTACTGGAGTCCTACCTTTATCATTAACCACAAACATTATTTTTTTCATTTCTTCCATTCCGATTCAACTGTAAATTTTAATACCAATCTACACAAGCTTTCTCTAGAAAAAACTTCAAAATATTTATTTTCTTCTTATCCTTAGTTATATCGAATCTATTACACTCTTTTTCAAATCCGTTAATCAACTGGTACGTATTCGACACTTTCCCATAAAATCTCTGAATTGGAAATTCGTTTGCTCTTTTCCCTGTATTTCGGGTTTCAGATTCTTGTTGATTACTTTGAAGTAATGTTTCTAACATCTTTACCAATGGTTTTCTGAGGCAATAATATTAGCAGTGTGTGATTCTGTTACTTTTTCTTCAAAGTAAAAATGAGGAATTGCAAATTTCCCCCTTCGTCTAAGTAAGTTTTTAGCATTTCTGTAGTTGTGTTAATCCATATCCTTATCCTTTGGTGTCTCTTTTTGATTGTGTTTTTACTTTAACAAGTGCTCGTGTATCCATAACTTTAGTAACAATATTGGCTGGGTGTTCATTTGGGATCTCGAATGTGCGGCCATCCGGTTTACATATTAAGTTTATACACAGGACATTAATCTTTCCATCTCCCGTGCTTCGAATCATAAAATCGAATCAACGTTTATCCATTCTGAACTTTCAATGAGAATATTGTATATTGTGTTTTATATTTTTTTATTCTTTTCTTGGGGTTAAAAACAAATAATTATATTGAAGTGTTTCTCTGCAAACCGAGGTAAATTCTATTTATTTACATATTTTACAACAATTACATTAATTATAAAGCTTACCTGGAAACCAAAGAAATAACATTCAATTTTATTATTCACTATGCTGTTCCCCTCTCTTATAAATTCTTTTACGAACGAGTTTTTGTTACTCTAATTCAGTTAGTTCTAATCATGCAATATGTTTATTAATTTCTTATTATTTCTATCTCCTGCACAATCAGGTCTCTAACTTACCAACCCATCAAACTTGTGGAGTAAATTCAGTTGTATTTAGGAAGTAATATACCTTCCTTATATATATTTATGTATAGATAAATTTCTTCATATGTAAAGCAGGGCTTACTTGAAGAACAGATCATTTGGTTTTTATTCAATGAAACAAATTTTTTTTTGTTACTTATCGTATAATAAAAATCTGATAATTTTTTTTGTATGTATATTTCTATTATTAAATTAGATATTTAGTTAGAACAGTAGGCTAAGTAAGTAGTTAAACAATTATCACGTGATTAAAATAAAATAAGGATTTTTTGGTAAGTAGTTTATGTAGAAGATTCACTAAAAGTAACTTGTAAACCACAGATTAACTTTCACTTGCAAAAACCGAGTGCTGCTTTTTCAGGATATGCGATTCACGAGCTACGAATTGCCATCTTATACATTTTCCCAAATAATTCCTGTCTTTTTATCGTCCTGACCTAATAACATTTTTCATGCCATTGTTTTCGAAGAATCGCCGAAAAACAGACAAATGAATATACTTTTATGAGTGCATATCATAATTATTTGGGGCAATAGCATACCTTTAACTTAATGTTGTGGGAACTTCGTCACATTTTATCAGTACAGTAATATTTTATCAACAATTATCAAATATTTGAAAAGGATTATTTTTAACAGCCAATCAATCCTTTGTCTATGGAAAAATATTTGATTACCCTACTCTCTGAGAGATGAGATGCTACTTCGACTCGGAAAGTCTAGCTCAGAAACAAGCTCTTTTTATTAATAGAACAGTTTATTTGTTTATAATGGTAATTTTAGACTACATAAATATTTTAATGACGGTTGTAGTAATCAGTTACCATTGTTAGTGTGACTCTTCTCCTTTTTGAAAGTGCATCGATCATGATGGAAACTTCAAGACAGAAGTGAAACTTTACGATAGAGTTGTAAAGTGGAACTTTGCGATTCCTATCACCATAAAAGTCTGGAAAAAAAGTGATACAGGTTGGTTTGTGGTGTCAGAGGGTGAAACCAAATCTTGAAACCATAATTTTAAGCTTAGATTATTTTATTACTCAGGTTTCTCGTGTAAAAATAGAGGCGAGAGAATATGACGGATAAACGCCTTGTCTAAAGAATGGTAGATTTTAATGATACTATGAAATTTTTACGTATCTCTTTATTTAGTTTTCAATTTTAAATTTATTAACTGGATGCTATGCTATGCTAATTTCATTTATTTAACTGCATCGGTGTAGTTAGGCTAGCCAGAAGAGGAGGTGAAAATAAGTTCAGCAAACTAAATCTAGTTGTCAGTTACACCAACACTAAAATATAATTACGACCGTTAAAATGTTACAATTAACAGTAAATATAATGAAGAGTTAATATAATTTAATTATATTTACTCTTCTGAATAAATTATTTTTTTAATAATTATAATTATAGCCGAATTATTAACACGTTTTTGCTAGGTGTGCATTAATTACAGTTTTTATCGGCGTTCAAATTATTATTTGTAAAATAAAACAAAAACTTATACAGATAGTAATTAATTTGCCAACGTATAATAGAAATAAAGTTTGCTTGATGTTGAGCCTGTAATACGACGTAAACTCGTACTTCCCTTTACTAATTCTACAGTTGTATGCATTTGTTGTTGAGGCACTTGTTTTAGCATTGCATCATTCTCTAGAGAATAGGGTTAAATCTACCTTAATAGCCACGACTTAAACACACTGATAGAAACCGCTCCCGTAACGGCAGAGGGAGAGAAATAGAGGAGTTAACTAACATACCTCGAATTACTTACTAACTTACCTCCAAAACACCCCTTAAATCTATGACCCCTTCCCCAAAGAGATCCTAACTAATCACAAACTAACGTGAAACTACAACACGAAAGTTTTAAATAGTGTTCTGTTTTTGAAATTTCAAGACAGAAAATTTTTTAACCAAGTGTTTAATGATGAATTAAAACTAAAATCACAGTATAAAAATTTAGCTTTTAGTAAAATAATGCCGACAAATACATTTAATAAAATAATATGGAATTAATATATTTGTTACATTTATAACGTTATTACATTTGATATATGTTTTTCTTTAAATTTAGTCACGAAGCCGTTGTGATGGCTCTCGCTACTTTTTAAATGCCTTTGAGATAAAAACTTATATTATTATAATGCAACCAAGATGGGAATTTGAACACAAGGAGAAATTGCATTATAATAGTCTTTCTCAAAACTAGCACTTTATGGCTTCTTACCACGTCACAAGCTGCTACAACCTTCAATAAGGAATATTTTATTTCATGATTTTTTTTATTTCTAATAACGCAGAACAAATAAGTTTCTTAAAACTTTCTTCTAATATATATGTTTATTTTTACTTACAAATTTAAAGTTGCGTCATATAGTTTCACGTTTAATTAAATTTTTACAAGTGTATATTTTTATTGCAAAATTTAATTGCTTATAGGGTTATAATGGAAAAAGTTACTTGACTTTAGCCGTGATATAAATTTAGGCTTTCTAATATACCAGGAAGCACCCTTATAATACAAAAGGTTTAGTCTCAATTTTGACATAAGAATGCTATTTTATGAAGAAATACAAATAACTAAGCAAAAAATTCAATTGAACTAAAACGTTTTTTAGCTGAACTTTAATGGAAAACTATTTTCTTATACGCAATTCAGACCATTAATATTATATTTTTATTATTACATTCCATTTTGTTACTAATAACTGGTTCACCTACAGTTCAGATGAGATACTCTCAGTCTCGTCATAGGAGATCACAATCCACCCGGATGATCCTCCCGAAATCTCTTCTGGATGCCCAGACTATAGGACTCCGGAGGAGACAGCTTTCAGCTTGATGCAGCATGGATGCAACTTTCAGTCTGCATCCATTTATGTATCAGTTAGCTGCGCCCTTTTTGTTTTTACGCTCTTAGAGAAAACGCTTTAGCTCGAAAAGCGTTATTATCCTACGGTTTATCTACATTCTTTTCACTACTTGGTGGAATCAGTTCCTTTTTCTTAGCAGGTCTACTGAACAGCGTTTTAGTACTTCAAATCGGCAGAAGTTTTTGAAGTCTAGTTATGATGGATGTACCCAGAAGAAAAATTACGCTGAATTAAATTTTCCTAACAGTACAATCAATGAGATCGGGATACATTCAATATGCTAAAAACTAGTTCTATCATTAGCATAGGCAAATCATATCTACATCTCAATTTCTCCAGGAGGGGAGAAAATCCCGCCTCGTAGCGTGTCAGGTCGCTACACCACCCTCTCCGTTCCTTGTCAGTAATGACTTTAACGGAGGACATCTTCTTGCGCTCAAACTGATCACATTCCACAGTGTTCAGCCCGGCCACGGTGAGATGCCACCGATGCAGATGCCCCGAGGGACATCTACATCGCTAATTCGCCACGAGAGAAAGTAATGAGTTCTGCCTTCCGAAGAAGACAGCTGACACCTAACGCTACCACGTTGCCCTCAGGAACTAAGCAGAAGCCTAATTCGCGGAGAAGAAGACCCCGCGCCTACCACAATCAGCCTAAACTATACTACTACCCTAGTGCATAGATGCATCAAGAATGCCGCGACAGCATATCTATCAGCAGATTCAGTCACCGCAAACGGGAAAATCATATCTACAGCTATCACCAACAAACAGTGTTTGACGTTTCAAATGAATAAAAATGTGTTATTAACTATCCTTAAGTGTTTTATCATTAGCCATCCTTAATAATATGCCCGACTTTTTCAGAGTAACTATTACTACTGCCAGCTTTAAATGAGTTCAACTCGTTTCACTTTTCGAGACATAATATTCAACTCACGAATGTGTACGCTTTCACTTATGTGTCTCAATTTATAAATTTCCTTAAAAGTTCGATTTTCTTTTTCAAGGTTTGCATTTTTACTGTAAGCTCTTGCAAATCCTCCTTTTTAGCGACATGAGCTAACTTATCGTTCAGAAAAACCTGACCGACCCCATCGATTATCTCCAATTATTTGGTCAGCAATTACATCCAAGGTATATCTTTTCACATATTTCTGAACTGTTTTTGGAGAACTCCATTGACATTTTTTAAGCTTTTTATCAGTAATCATGTAGCACAATAATAGAAAAATAAAATAAAAGCTAATGAAAACCAGCGACTCAATCAGATTTTGTCCATGTAACAAATAAAACGGGAATTCAAAGAACACGATAAAATAAGGTATTGCTTAAAAAGATTTAAACAAAGAAAATATACCACCCAACATTTTAGATTAACAACAACACAAAGTGACTTATAGAAACCTAGCCGTACCTCTACGATAAATAGCAACACAACAAACACGTCCATTTGACAGCTCGACTTTATCGACAATAAAGTTTAATACTTTGCAGATTTCGCTTTGAATTATTCGATACTATTTCAACAAAATTAGGGTTCAAATACAGAGATAGAAGAACAATTGCTAACATGTACAGAAACCAAACAGCAACAGTAACAATTGAAGAACATAAGAAAGAAGCCGTAATAAAAAAGGGAGTCCGACAAGGATGTTCCCTATCTCCGTTACTTTTTAATCTTTACATGGAACTAGCAGTTAATCATGTTAAAGAACAATTTAGATTCGGAGTAACAGTACAAGATGAAAAGATAAAGACGCTACGATTTGCTGATGATATAGTAATTCTAGCCGAGAGTAAAAAGGATTTAGAAGAAACAATTAACGCCATAGATGAAGTCCTACGCAAGAACTATCGCATGAAAATAAACAAGAACAAAACAAAAGTAATGAAATGTAGTAGAAATAACAAAGATGGACCACTGAATGTGAAAATAGGAGGAGAAATATTACGGAGGTAGAAGAATTTTGTTATTTGGGAAGTAGAATTACTAAAGTTGGACGAAGCAGGAGCGATATAAAATGCCGAATAGCACAAGCTAAACGAGCCTTCAGTAAGAAATATAATTTGTTTACATCAAAAATTAATTTAAATGTCAGGAAAAGATTTTTGAAAGTGTATGTTTGGAGTGTCACTTTATATGGAAGTGAAACTTGGACAATCGGAGTATCTGAGAAGAAAAGATTAGATGCTTTTGAAATGTGGTGTTACAGGGGAATGTTAAAAATCAGATGGGTGGATAAAGTGACAAATGAAGAGGTATTGCGGCAAATAGATGAAGAAAGAAGCATTTCGAAAAATATAGTTAAAAGAAGAGACAGACTTATAGGCCACATACTAAGGCAACCTGGAATAGTCGCTTTAATATTGGAAGGACAGGTAGAAGGAAAAAATTGTGTAGGCAGGCCACGTTTGGAATATGTAAAACAAATTGTTAGGGATGTAAGATGTAGAGGGTATACTGAAATGAAACGACTAGCACTAGATAGGGAATCTTGGAGAGCTGCATCAAACCAGTCAAATGACTGATTTTTTTTTATTTTACTCTCATTACTTTATTTCCTTTTTACTAGTGTTAATTAATACGAGTAATTTCTGGCCCAAAAATCTTTTTCATTAATTCTTATTATAATTATTTTACACCTTATCCATTTCGTAATTTAAATCATTTAAAAATTCTACCATATCACGTCTTCGTGTAAGAATTTCAAGACCTAAACTTTTTGATAATTATGTTTATAGTAGTTCCCATTTCGAAATCCAATTGTAAGATCATTTTACCTCCAGAATATTTAACTGAAATTAGCAGCCTCTAACTGAATTGCTGAAGAAAAAAATAAGGAAAACTGTCTTAAAAAATTATTACCACTAGTTTTTTATTGCTTTTCAGATGAGCAGTAATCAGATCGTTATTTCAGGTTAAAAGTGAGCTTTGAGTAAAGAGAGTTGAATTTTTGTTGCTGGAAAGGGATACAGCGTTTTTCTAATAAGTTTTATTTACTTATATTTAAATTTATTTATAATTTATTTCTATCTTTGCTACTTAGATCTGCAGTACTCTATCGAAGCAATGAAAAAACAAATTGGTACAAAATACCTTGTTTCATACTTATCAGATGTAATATAAATTTAGGAATACTAAAAAGTCAGTAGTAATGATTCGTACAATTAGATTTTTGGTAATATATTCATAAATTTAGGCACAATTTGCAATAAAAACATTGCGAGAAATAATGTTTAAAACTGCTTTTATAATTAAGCCAATAGAAAATATAATAGTGAAAAAGATTCAGTATTACTTTGAAAAGCTTTTGTTCCTATTAAATAAAAATAATAACGCCTAAAACCTCTTATTTAAAAAATTTTTAAGTTATTATTTTCAAAAGTTATAACATTAATTATATAAGACACCAGAATACCGAATATAATCGATTCAAAACAATAAGCTCTTCAAACTTTAATTGGAGTACTCCCTATTCAAACAGTTAGGATAGACACTTTGACAGTTTTGACGGTGACAATAAATCATAAATATAATAATAATTGAAAAAAGTAAACACGATATTTGCATTATCCTTTAGAACTAATTCGAAAAATTTTTCAAGATAGGTTGTCCAAAAAAATACAAATAATTATAAAATTATTTTAATTTTTTCCCGTTTTGATAACAAAAAATAGAAGTTTATTCCATTAGTATTATTATTATTATCCTCCATAATATAAATATTTCTTTACTCTTACTGCACGTCCTAATCACCTTCTACACATTTAGGTCACATCTGAACAATTCTACAGTATAACGGTAAAATGATTCAGTAGATATTTTAACAATAATCGGTTAAACTTCATAAGCTCTAATTTATTCACATTATTATGAAAATAAAAAATCGAATGCCGAGAAAGAAAGATGAACAATCCTATTGATAACGAAAAAAACATTACTATGTTTCGTCAATAGTTACGAGTATGATTAAAGATATTAACTTTCACACCACAAGAAAGCTGATCCACTCTTCTATCAGTGGTTTTACTTAATTATTTCTAAAATATATTAATCGTTAAAAATTACGGAAAAAAAATTACATAACTAATCATTTTATGTTGTTTTTGTTTTATACTTCTTAGAAATTATCCTACGGTAATCCCTTTAATAGTGCGTCGTCAAAATCTTTTGGACTGTATTGAGAGTAATTTGCTCCTGTCACAATGTTAAAGGGGGGGAGTAGCATATACAACTGTGGTTAGTTTGCCATCATGATAAATGCCTATGTTGAAACGAAATGTACGTTTAATCTTCAAATATAACTGTTAAAGGATTAATACGGCTCAACATCACAAAATTAACCACTTTCATGGATTATATTGTCCTTTCTACCTCTGTTTTGGTGATTAAACCAAACGCCAACTAATAAATCCCTTCATATTAACGTCACGTTAAAAGTTGCATATATAAACGTAATTATGTATACCAAACATTATCCAATTAACGGAAAATTTCCAGAGTATTATATTAACATTATTAACAAGCAGAATATTTTTTTTTTGAAATAAATAAATATGAATTGAATAAACAAGTCCGTTTTTGAAAAACTTACTCATTGCGACGGTCTGCTTTTATACTCTAACTTACTTAATCCATACTTATGATTTTACTCCCAAAAAAAAAGCAAATTCTGTGGTACTTGGCATAATTTTTACATCTAAGTTAATAATTTATCGTTATCTTATTTTCAAGTTTTATTATAATTATCTTCATCTAATTTTGATTCAAACAAACGTCTAATTACCAAGCAACAAATTCATGACTGGTCCAGTTTCAACCTAGTCAATTTTTGGATTATTTCTTCAGTAGAAACCTTGAAAAACAAAGTGGACACATTACTTCGTTTTCTGAAACCATTCTGATTTTCTTGTCTTCAGCTTCTGTACTTTAAATTTGTTAGCTGGTTCATGAAAGTATTATATTATTTTTTTGTTACATTTCAATAAAATTTTTCATATATAGAACCGTTTTATCATCCTACTTTACGTACCAAATGACTTTCCAAATCTATAAATCATCAGAAAGCAATATCATTTTTATGGTACTGCTTTCTTTTTTATGGTAGTAATTAAATGTTTTATGAACAACTTTTAGGTTCATAAAATCAGTATATCAATGTGCATAGTCTATTCCCTCCCGTTTATTCAAAACAAGAGAATAATTCCGAAACTATTATTATCAATGACTTATTTCATTTTAAGTTATTATTTAAAGACGTAATAAAGTTTTCTGACTCTCAAAACAGAGCCTCTTTAATATCGTTATCAATAATTTCTTCTATTTAGAACTTTACCTAAAAATTTGTATCTTTTGTTTACTTCTTCTACATATCCCTTGATTTAATAGTAAATACGGACGGTAGATGAAAATGTAGAAAAATAAAAGATAATATCTTCCAACCGAAATCAAACTATTATCAGAATTGGGGATGAAAAAATATTTGGGAGACAAAAAGGAATTAAAAGTGCCAAGTGCGCTCATATATATATTTATTTTAATGATAAATTATTTTTGTGTTCCTCCTGGAAGTAGAAGTATCCTTCTTACCAATCGACGTCAAACTTTGGACTGATCAATTTTCTAGATTAACCAGGAATAAAATTATATTATTTACACTTAAAGTAAAGGTCACAACATTTAATTTAACTATAGTCCTAAGTATGTTAACTTATGCTCTATGAGAAACATGCTTCAAAAATTCATGTTGAGTCTCGTTTCTTTGGATCCAACTTAATGGTATTCATCTTACAGCTGACATTAAACGCTAATTCATTTTTATAACGTTTTCCAAAAATTATTTGGTTGTTATACTTGATTTTACATGTCTACTAGTAATCTATAACTAGTAACCTTATATGTATCTGTTATTACCTTAAGATATGTTCTGGTTAAAACGTTTGCTTAAAGTAATATAAAAATTACTTTTTCCATTTTTACACTATGTATAATGAACCCAAAACATACAGTTAGCACTTTCTCTCCACAAGAGTACGTATTTAGTCGGCGGAACTGAGCGAAAGACAAATATTAGAGAACACTATGTTTAGGTGTCAACTAATAATTTAATGGAAACTGAATATAATGAATGATAGTTTTAAAACATGATATGATTTTCTGAAAATGACCCGAATCTAAAAAAAAAAAAATTAATGGTTAATTCATTTAACGGATTCTGTAACTATTCCGAATATACTTCTATACTTGTTTAAAATTTCTAAAGTACTGCTTGAATCAATCTCTACTTTTTATTGAATATAGTTTTCGTCATTTGTTATTGCCTACTCGTTCATTAGTATATTTTGTTCAGTATTTTATTAAAAAAAACCGTAATTCCTTTACTTAAACTTAGTTGCATCTTTCCATCTTATCTCAAAGCGTCTAATGTATTGAGCATTAACTTATCAAATTCCTGATTTAACTTGTTTAGTCTACAACTCTTAACTAGGCTGATAACATTGCAGGTTCCACCTCAAAGAATTCTTGGGCTTTTATGGTTTTGAATTATCTTCTCTTCTAGATCCGATAGTCCATCTAAGGGAATATTTTACTGCCAGAATAATTTACTAATTTTTTTTTGTCTTCAGTCATTTGACTGGTTTTATGCAGCTCTCCAAGATTTCCTATCTAGTGCTAGTCGTTTCATTTCAGTATACGCTCTACATCCTACATCACTAACAATTTGTTTTACATATTCCAAACGTGGTCTGCCTACGCAATTTTTCCCTCCTTCCTGTCCTTCCAATATTAAAGCGACTATTCCAGGTTGCCTTAGTATGTGGCCTATAAGTCTGTCTCTTCTTTTAACTATATTTTTCCAAATGCTTCTTTCTTCATCTATTTGCCGCAATACCTCTTCATTTGTCACTTTATCCACCCATCTGATTTATAACATTCTGCTATAGCACTGCAAAAGCTTCTAATCTTTTCTTCTCAGATACTCCGATCGTCCAAGTTTCACTTCCATATAAAGCGACACTCCAAACATATACTTTCAAAAATCTTTTCCTGACATTTAAATTAATTTTTGATGTAAACCAATTATATTTCTTACTTAAGGATCGTTTACCTTGTGCTATTCGGCAATTTATATCGCTCCGGCTTCGTCCATCTTTAGTAATTCTACTTCCCAAATAACAAAATTCTTCTACCTCCGTAATCTATTCTCCTCCTATTTTCACATTCAGTGGTCCATCTTTGTTATTTCTACTACATTTCATTACTTTTGTTTTGTTCTTGTTTATTTTCATGCGATAGTTCTTGCGTAGGACTTCATCTATGCCGTTCATTGTTTCTTCTAAATCATTTTTACTCTCGGCTAGAATTACTATATCATCAGCAAATCGTAGCATCTATATCTTTTCACCTTGTACTGTTACTCCGAATCTAAATTGTTCTTTAACATCATAAACTGCTAGTTCCATGTAAAGATTAAAAAGTAACGGAGATAGGGAACATCCTTGTCGGACTCCCTTTCTTATTACGGCTTCTTTCTTATGTTCTTCAATTGTTACTGTTGCTGTTTGGTCCCTGTACATGTTAGCAATTGTTCTTCTATCTCTGTATTTGAACCCTATTTTTTTTAAAATGCTGAACATTTTATTCCAGTCTACGTTATCGAATGCCTTTTCTAGGTCTATAACTGCCAAGTATGTCGGTTTGTTTTTCTTTAATCTTCCTTCTACTATTAATCTGAGGCCTAAAATTGCTTCCCTTGTCCCTATACTTTTCCTGAAACCAAATCGGTCTTCTCCTAACACTTCCTCCACTCTCCTCTCAATTCTTCTGTATAGAATTCTAGTTAAGATTTTTGATGCACGATTAGTTAAACTAATTGTTCTGTATTCTTCATATTTATCTGCCCCTGCTTTCTTTGGTATCATGACTATAACACTTTTTTTGAAGTCTGACGAAAATTCCCCTTTTTCATAAATATTACACACCAGTTTGTATAATCTATCAATCGCTTCCTCACCTGCACTGCGCAGTAATTCTACACGTATTCCGTCTATTCCAGGAGCCTTTCTGTCATTTAAATCTTTTAATGCTGTCTTGAATACAGATCTCAGTATTGTTTCTCCCATTTCATCCTCCTCAACTTCCTTTTCTTCCTCTATAACACGATTTTCTAATTCATTTCCTCCGTATAACTCTTCAATATATTCCACCCATCTATCGACTTTACCTTTCGTACTATATATTGGTGTACCATCTTTGTTTAACACATTATTAGATTTTAATTTATGTACCCTAAAATTTTCCTTAACTTTCCTGTATGCTCCGTCTATTTTACCGATGTTCAGTTCTGTTTCCACTTCTGAACACTTTTCTTTAATCCACTCTTCTTTCGCCAGTTTGCACTTCCTGTTTATAGCATTTCTTGATTGCCGATAGTTTCTTTTACTTTCTTCATCACTAGCATTCTTATATTTTGTACGTTCATCCATCAGCTGAAATATATCATCTGAAACCCAAGGTTTTCTACCAGTTCTCTTTATTCCGCCTAGGTTTGCTTGTGCTGATTTCTAATAATGATTACTTATAAGGATGCCATGAAACAAAACAATTTAATTCTTATTATTATCGACTTTAAATAAATTATAATCTGAAGCGTCCATTCATTCGCTAAAATTTACATGGATTATCCATGTTTAAAAATCATAAACTTAACTTTCTAAAAATAGAGCTCTTATAAATATACTCTAAGTAGTGTACAGCTTTTTCTTACATTTTTATAAATATTTTTTATTTTACAAAAGGAAAGACATGTCGTCCTACATTTACGAGAACTTTATTCACAAAAGTAAATTTATTTTCATCAAGTTATGTCACAGAGTTCAAAGAAGTAATTCCAGTATTGAAAATTGAAAGTAATGAAAAAAATTCTACGAAAATATTAAAAAAACCATAAATTAACTATATTGACTACTTAACTTATACAACTACTTTTCTGACAATAATTTTTGAAAATATTTCATATTAACACACAAAAATTTAAATTAATAAATCAAACGGTAAATTTTATTGTTTTTTATAGTTAATACTATTACCGAAAAATTACAAGGTATATTTATCTACTTCAATAAACGAATCATTACTATTTTACTAATTGATTAATTTAACACCAGGCAGTCTATAATGCTGATAATGTTTGTTTTTGGTCTATTTTCAACAATATCTGACAAAGCGATATTATTTTTATTCATTGATGTGGTACTAATTGCATTACTGGCAATACTGGTATTCATTATTTTAAAAATAAACGTTTCAATTAGTATAATTAATTATTTTACTTTTTGTTATCATTAATTAAAGAAAAGGCGATTATTATTATTAATTATAATAATTGAGATTATTACTATTTTGTAGATATAATTTTCCATAATCGTTATATAATTAACAAATACAGTATTTTAGAATTTTTGATTATTTATATTTTACATTTATAAACGTATTTTCACGGTCATTGTAATAATATATTGTTGATTATATTTAATAACTACTAAAATTATATTTTTATTGTTATATTTTCATGAGAATTATTATTATACTTTTTATCTACATCCGTTAAAATAAATTAAGTTTTTAAAAAAAAAAAATATTTGTTACGATCACATTTTTTATCCAGGTTATTTTAAATAAGATAGCAAATCGCATGATAGTTTTACGGGCTATAATTGAAAGCGTACCGTTTGTTCAGTTATTTTCGCCCATAAAGATATATTATAGCAACTTCTTGTAATTTAAGCATGAATTTTTGAAAGGTATATTGGGAATCAAAGGCAAAAAAAGATTGCAGATAATCTTTTGTGAACTATTTTAATTTTTTATTTTATTTTAGTACGATCACTTTTTGTGGCCTGTTATTGTAGGTTTCATATTTAACTTAAAAGTGCTCTATGGTTGTGTGGTTTCCGCTATGGTTACCTAAACCCGCCATTTTCACTAACTTAGCCTAAAGTTAACAAATTATTTTAATGTTAATTATAATTAAGTTAAGTTGAATTAAAATTCACTTTTATTTACTAAAATACAAAATTTTTTGTATTTTGTCATATTTTTTGCCAAAATATGACATATTCAGGTACAAAAAAACATTAAATATATTTGATTAAATGTGATAAAAACACTTTATCCACCCATCTGATTTTTGGATAAAGTGACAAATGAAGAGGTATTGCGGCAAATAGATGAAGAAAGAAGCATTTGGAAAAATATAGTTAAAAGAAGAGACAGACTTATAGGCCACATACTAAGGCATCCTGGAATAGTCGCTTTAATATTGGAAGGACAGGTAGAAGGAAAAAATTGTGTAGGCAGGCCACGTTTGGAATATGTAAAACAACAAATTGTTAAGGATGTAGGATGTAGAGGGTATACTGAAATGAAACGACTAGCACTAGATAGGGAATCTTGGAGAGCTGCATCAAACCAGTCAAATGACTGAAGACAAAAAAAAAATAAAAAGTGATAAAAACAGTTATAATTAATAAAAAAAAGTTGGTTTTGAAAATGTTATACAATGTTATACGATCCTAAAAATTACCCAAAATTTTAATATAAACTTACAGTATACTTTTAAAATAAAATATAAAAATAATCTGCCTTACTTGCTATTTTTAAAATTAACAAGATTTGCAAATTAAATGAAAAATATTTTCACGAAAACGATCAGTTATCGAGTATAATTTCTAAACACACCCATTTACCTCCTGCCGGAATATATTATCTATCTACTACTATTACTATTATACTACTACTATCTATATTATCTATCTACTCACTTACATTTACCCATAATAATTTTCTGATCTCCATATACTATCATCTTTCATGGTATACCTCTATCTAACTTGTGAAAAAAAAAACATAAACCCAAATTTTTATTACGTATCATTTCTCCTTGTAAATATTCACTTAGGTTTCATCCACATGATTAAAGAGGAATAGTAAAATTTAACATGGCACAGTGTTTGTTCTCCATACTTATTATAAATTCTTGGTGTTGAATAGGATTGCCTTCGAGTAACATATCCACGAAGAACCGTATGTTCATAAAAATTATTTAATAAGTTTTAAATTATTATAGAATGATTATACAAGTTAGAGGCAAAACATCTGTTTCTTTAAGCACAGAGACATTATTGTTTGATAAATTATCATTATAAAAAAATACCAGCTGTTTAACTGATCTTCTTTGCAACGTATGGATTAAAATTAATTATTTAAAATGACACGTACATCTATGATCAACGTCACTCAGTTGTTAAGGCAGATAACCTATTAAGCTTATCTTTTATTAGAAAAAAAAAACCTTTCAAAATCCGAAGGAAGTAATTTAAACAGAAATTCCAGCTACATGCGATATGCCTATCTACTAAAGAGCAATTTTTATGATGAATCCAACCAAAGGCCTTAATTCATAACCCCTCTGACACATATAGATGTCTTTAATTCTTTGCAGGTAATTGTTAGCCCTAGTACTTGATCAGTTTTTCTCGTGAATATAAATGTATTCTAATATTTTTTTAATTGTCAAAATAAATAAATAAAACAAGAATGCTTAATAAATAAAGTGCATTATTACACAGTATTTTCATTAGTAAACCACACTTCATTTTCAAAAACAAGAAACGTATGTTTTATGATAGATTCAAAAACATACAGGAAAATTGAGTATTAAATCTAAGTGGAAGATAAAGTTGCTGCAAATGAAATTGTTGATAATTATTTAACTAAATTTTCTACGTCTTCAATTATATGTGCAAATATTTAAAAATACCAGCTATACTTTTACAAAACCAATCATTAGAAAACGTTATATTGTGAAATAACTGTATACATTAATATTATAACTTCAGTTTTCTTTCTTTTTCCTGTTTAGCCTCCGGTAATTACCGTTCAGATAATATTTCAGAGGACGATATGTATGAGTGTAAATGAAGTGTAATCTTGTACAGTCTCAGTTCGACCATTACTGAGATGTGTGGTTAATTTAAACCAAACCACCAAAGAACACCGGTATCCACGGTATTTTTACACGGATTCAAATCCGTGTAAAAATAACTGACTTTACTAGGATTTGAACGCTGGAACTCTCGACTTCAAAATCAACTGATTTGGGAAGATGCATAACTTCAGTTTTATTTTAATTTAGTATCTCTAAAAGAAGTATCCCAAGATCGGTAGAAAATACCTTAAACCAAACGGAATTAATTATTATACTATGATTAATAATGAAATTAACCTATTTGGTTTCCGTGTTATAATTTCAATTTCATATAAAGCAATTACAATATAACATTCAAAATTTAATAAATAATATATTTTTTTTTAAATATAAATTTCCAAATATAACAAATTTATTTTTATTTAGTCGTGTGTGCTATTAACATAATAGAATTTATTTAAATTTAGTAATATTGTGAACATGCTTAAAAAAGTAGTAAAATTTAAATTTGCATGATGAAAGGGAAACCAAATTTATTATTACGACGACAGAAAAGAAATGAAGGCGGTTATATCAAATAGATGGAGAAAGCTGGAGGTTAATAACAAATAAAATGTAAGGATCAACGTTCACATCAACCAACCAGCCGTAAAATAAGAGAAATTATTGTTTCAAATCGATAGCATAATCACAGGAACTATTCATCCTTAACACAATTAACATGCAGTGTTACATACGGCCGATATTGTGCATTTGCGCTTAGGAGGGGTTCAATTATTAAATATTATCAATTATTATTATTAACACAATGAATAAAAATATAAAATTTTGGGAGTAAGGATGTAATTAATTTAATAGTATATAAAATTTATAAGGACGTAAATGATTATTTTATTTTTTATTTTAAGCATTTTTAATTAAAAGCACACTGTCAATAAGGTATTACTCTCTATAACTTCATATTTATTATTAATTTAATTAATAAAATTTTAACAAATATAAAAATCCACTTGTAATCTGCATAAAACGATACGCTTGGTAAAATATGATACTCAACTGTAAACATGTAAAGGGGGACACGTAAAAACGTTTCCCCCTTTCTGAAGTATTTTTAGGTAGGATTATATTGAGGTAGTACATCTTGTTGTTAAACTCTATTGATTTTTTCCCTAAAGTTTCAGTTAAGTGTCGTAATAATCATTTAAGATTAAGTGTATGATAATTTTATCAGAATTTCCTTTTTTCGTTAAGTGAGTAAAATATATCTTCCAGCTGAGATTATTTTTGATTAAAGGAACTAGGTAATTTCATACGGTATTTATGTTGACCCTCCCATCCATCCACATTGATATATCATCCTTCACTATTTTCTAGTGCGTTCTGGTTCATATTTGCATCTATACCTTAATAGTACAAAACATTTATCGACACAATATCAAAAACTGAATCAGGAAACGAAAAATAAATCGGTATAAGAATAAACAAGGACTCGAAATGTGCTTTTTAAATAATGAATTAGGAGAAATGCATTTCTCCTTAGCAAAGCAAAATAAGGAAAACATCAAGCGGAAAGAAGTTTTTGAATTTTACAGATTTTCTGAAAAATGTGACAATCAATATCATTTGAAACCGAAATGGCCATTTTACAAAGGAGACCAGTAAATCATAAAATGGCGGGAACACAATGAGTGGGGGGAGGAAAATAAATAACACGTAAAACAGTAATATAAGTTGTATGAAACAGTCTTTAAAATTTTAGTCATCACATTATATTTACTGTAAATATTTATTTACCAGTAAAAGATTAGCAGTGAAGTTAATAACTAGTACATTAATGTTTGAAAAAATGGATGCGTCTTTGGAAAAAAATTTTATAAATGCTAAAGACACGTCAGTACTGATCGATTTGATTTTGATGAAGAATTTATTGATACTTTTTGAAAGACATTTGTAAATTAGGATAAATAAGGAAACTAAGTGATAGGTAAGTTGTAAATAAAATTTGAAAGAACAAGTAATACTTTTTGTGCGATTTAGTTTGGCAAAATATAAAAATCTGTTAATAATTTATAAAAAAGATTTATCTAATTCATAATACTTATTTGATTAATCAATCCTTACTCTACGAAAGTAAAAAAGATAAGGTAGAAAATGTAGAAGAATAATGGGAGAATGTTAAAAAGGAAATTCTTAAATCAGCAGAAGCAAACTTAGGCGGAATAAAGAGAACTGGTAGGAAACCTTGGGTTTCAGACGATTTATTGCAGCTGATGGATGAACGTAGAAAATATATGAAGGCTAGTGATGAAGAAAGTAAAAGGAACTATCTGCAATTAAGAAATGCTGTAAACAGGAAGTGCAAACTGGCGTAAGAAGAGTGGATTAAAGAAAAGTGTTCAGAAGTGGAAAGAGAAATGAACATTGGTAAAATAGACGGAGGATACAGGAAAGTTATGGAAAATTTTGGGGTATATAAATTAAAATCTAATAATGTGTTAAACAAAGATGGTACACTAATATATAATACGAAAGGTAAAGTCGATAGATGGGTGGGATATATTGAAGAGATATACGGTGGAAATGAATGAGAAAATGGTGTTATAGAGGAAGAAGAGGAAGTTGAGTAGGATGAAATGGGAGAAAAATAGTGAGATCTGAATTTACGAGAGAATTAAAAGATTTAAATGGCAAAAAGGCTCCTGGAATAGACGGAAAACCTGTAGAATTACTGCGCAGTGCAGGTGAGGAAGCGATTGATAGATTATACAAACTGGTGTGTAATATTTATGAAAAAGGGGAATTTCCGTCAGACTTCAAAAAAAGTGTTATAGATATGATACTAAAGAAAGCAGGGGCAGATAAATGTGAAGAATACAGAACAATTAGTTTAACTAGTCATGCATCAAAAATCTTAACTAGAATTCTATACAAAAGAATTGAGAGGAGAGTGGAAGAAGTGTTAGGAGAAGACCAATTTCGTTTCAGTAATAGTATAGGGACAAGGAAAGCAATTTTAGGCCTCAGATTAATAGTAGAAGGAAGATTAAAGAAGAACAAACCAACACACTTGGCGTTTATAGACCTAGAAAAGGCATTCGCTAACGTAGACTGGAATAAAATGTTCAGTATTTTAAAAAAACTAGGGTTCAAATACAGAGATAGAAGAACAATTGCTAACATGTACAGGAACCAAACAGGAACAGTAACAATTGAAGAACATAAGAAAGAAGTCGTAATAAGAAAGGGAGTCCTACAAGGATGATCCCTATCTCCGTTACTTTTTATTCTTTACATGGAACTAGCAGTTAATGATGTTAAAGAACAATTTAGATTCGGAGTAACAGTACAAGGTGAAAAGATAAAGATGCTACGATTTGCTGATGATATAGTAATTCTAGCCGAGAGTAAAACGGATTTAGAAGAAACAATGAACGGCATAGATGAAGTCCTACGCAAGAACTATCGCATGAAAATAAACAAGAACAAAACAAAAGTAATGAAATGTAGTAGAAGTAACAAAGATGGACCACTGAATGTGAAAATAGGAAGAGAAAAGATTATGGAGGTAGAAGAATTTTGTTATTTGGGAAGTAGAATTACTAAAGATGGACGAAGTAGGAGCGATATAAAATGCCGAATAGCACAAGCTAAACGAGCCTTCAGTAAGAAATATAATTTGTTTACATCAAAAATTAATTTAAATGTCAGGAAAAGATTTTTGAAAGTATATCTTTGGACTGTCGCTTTATATGGAAGTGAAACTTGGACAATCGGATTATCTGAGAAGAAAAGGTTAGAAGCTTTTGAAATGCGGTGCTATAGGAGAATGTTAAAAATCAGACGGGTGGATAAAGGGACAAATGAAGAGATATTGCGGCAAATAGATGAAGAAAGAAGCATTTGGAAAAATATAGTTAAAAGAAGAGACAGACTTATAGGCCACATACTAATGCATCCTGGAATAGTCGCTTTAATTTTGGAAGGACAGGTAGAAGGGAAAAATTGTGTAGGTAGGCCACGTTTGGAATATGTAAAACAAATTGTTAGGGATGTAGGATGTAGAGGGTATACTGAAATGAAACGACTAGCACTAGACAGTGAATCTTGGAGAGCTGCATCAAACCAGTCAAATGACTGAAGACAAAAAAAAAAAAAAAAAAAGATGAATTTTACAAAATTAATTAGATTTCCGTGACCCAGTATGATGTTTCTACACTAAGTCATTTCATATGTAGTTTTCAATAAACATAAATTTACTGAAATATAATTTTTATTTTTTTCTGATAAAATTAAGATTGCATTATACTTCTCTATTCAGGTAACACATTATTTTATAAATGAAAAAAGTGTATTTTAAAAAACGTTTTGAATATATTTTTCATTTTCTTATATAAATAAGATTATTAAATTAAGCTATGATTTTCAAACAAATCATTTGGGATTAGTTACAGCATAACCATAAAAGGTATAAACAATTATAATGTAGTCATAAATAAAAATATTTCACAGTATAATTTTTTAACAGCGAAAATAAAATTACTCATAAACGACAATCAAAAATTCATAATCGTGTAAAAATTGAAAAAAAAGTGAGACTAGAACAACAAAGAATTTACAGAGTTGAGAAAACAACACCAGAGTAAATTAAAACACTCAAGACAATGTTAATCAGAACCACTAGCTTCAAAAACACCGACCTAACGATAGATTAGAACTTGATGGTTTGTATCACTCACAAGTAAGACTAGAAGAAACATCAGAATAACGCCAAGCTAGTTTGGAATGCGATCGTTTACTTCATTTGAAATCCTTTTTACTCTCGGCTAGAATTACTATATCATCAGCAAATAGTAGCGTCTTTATCTTTTCATCTTGTACTGTTACTCCAAATCTAAATTGTTCTTTAACATCATTAACTGCTAGTTCCATGTAAAGATTAAAAAGTAACGGAGATAGGGAACATCCTTGTCGGACTCCCTTTCTTATTACGGCTTCTTTCTTATGTTCTTCAATTGTTACTGTTGCTGTTTGGTTGTTGTACATGTTAGCAATTGTTCTTCTATCTCTGTATTTGAACCCTATTTTTTTTTAAATGCTGAACATTTTATTCCAGTCTACGTTATCGAATGCCTTTTCTAGGTCTATAAACGCCAAGTATGTTGGTTTGTTTTTCTTTAATCTTCCTTCTACTATTAATCTGAGGCCTAAAATTGCTTCCCTTGTCCCTATACTTTTCCTGAAACCAAATTGGTCTTCTCCTAACACTTCCTCCACTCTCCTCTCAATTCTTCTGTATAGAATTCTAGTTAAGATTTTTGATGCATGACTACAAAATTCATCTACAATTTCATTTCACAAATAACATAAAACTAAGACGCCCAAGCAACCAAATTCAGTGATCGGGTAGAATGGGCAAATATTTGACTTCATAAATTTTAAAATCATCACAACTAAATGGAAACAATCAAACATAATGGAATGCCAATCTCGTGCAATAATATTTTGGAAACGTTGTCAGAATTACTTAGATTTGTACATAAAATCAATTATTGCATAATAATATATTTAATAATTTGGCCCACTTTTGGAGACTGCCAGATGTGGCCAGTGTCTACACGGCAGAACTCACTGCAATTCAACAAGCTCTTCGCTACACTGAACACTATTGCGAAGAGGGAGTGCTAATATGTTCCGATTCATTAAGTGCACTCGTCGCAATTCGGAACAAGAACATTAAGGATGTCCTAATTGCAAACATCGTGTCCATTTTATACGTACTAAAACAACGAGGACAGCGATGCGTATTTGTATGGACTCCGGTGCATGCTGGTATTACAGGTAATGAAATCGCAGACGAAGCTGCCAGAAAGGCAACAGTCTGCGATGATCTGGATGCATTTCCTGTAAGAGTGGCAGATGTTAAAAACCGTCTAACAAACATAGTAAGAAGCAAGTGGAATGCTGAATGGAGGAGTTTAAATACAAAATTAAACTCGGTAAAAACTTCTCCTTATAAATGGAAAAGCTACTTTAAGTTGACTCGCCGTGAACAAGTAGCGGTGATCAGACTTGCAATCGGTCACACGCGATTAACAAATTTATATTTGTTAACCGGCGAAGTGAGACCAATGTGCGGTGTTTGTAATAAAACACTTACAATCAAGCATCTAATAGAAGAGTGTACCATATATGAGGACCTCAGAAAGAGGTTCCGTCTTAGAAATAATATTAGTGCTGATCTGGATAATGGAAATGAAAAAAATATAGTTGCATTTTTACAAGCCAGTGGACTTCTTAAGAGTCTATAAAATGAAAGTTTAAAGCTGTGATAAAAGATACTCTAAGCGGTAGTTTATATATATATATATGGATAAATTATATATATATATATATATATATATTTATATATATAAAGAAAGAAATGGTATTGATAAGTTTGATTATAATTTTAATTTCATGATCTTTTGAGAACCTTATCTCAAATTTTAATATCGGGGCCCTTTACACCCCGTAAGTGTTTGTGATTGTCCTTGTCTTTCATGTGTTAATGTTTATTGTGAAGTTTGTGTTTTTAAATAAAATGTAAGGGCCCTTTACACCCTTACATATGACGATCCAGGTGGTGATAGTAATTTCTTTTCAAGATTGTGACGAGAGCTAATGACCTTAGAAGTCGATGCCCGTAAAAATTCAGATAAAAAAAATAATAATAATAATTTGTGCATCATAATTAAAAATAAAATTTTCAGTCCGCGCCTGTTTGTATGGGTATGGAAATTTTATTTGCCCTTTCTTAATTTGCTTTCGACATACTTTCGGTCTTCAAATTGTAATAAATGTTTAAAAAGTCTATATTTACTTGCTTACTAAATCCTTCTATTTTATGGATTACGGGTTTAAACTGTTCTCTACATTTTTACAGGAAGTAAATTTTTATTTTCAGGCAACAATATAAATGAACTAGGTTTCTACATTGTCTTACTGAAGGGAAATTTCAAACTTGTGATTGGTAATTTGTAATTTCTTTTTAAATAAAATACAGCAGTAATGCAATCACAACTAACAAGAATGTTAAATTTTTAATATATTTTAATTGAGAATAAAAGTTTAGAATACGAATTTCAAAAGAACTTCTTCAGATACAAGAATTTAAAATTATATCATGTATGTTTTATGGCAAACGGTACTTTCGGATCAACGGATTAAACAAAAATATTTGTATTATATTGGACTACCCTCACATGTTAATATTACGACATAAGACTCTCTGTCAAGAATGAGATTTATAGAATCTGAAAACGCATTGTTGATTTTAATCAAACAAAATTTTAAATAAAAAAGCATCTTCAGTTTACTAGTTACAGTGTATATTACAATTAATCGGGTGAGGAACAAACCGTTTGATCTAATGTGAAAAACCCGTTTGCTTTCATGAAAAAATTTAAAAGTCCTGTAAAGCTAGTAAACATTGCTAAGAATGAGTAAATGCAAAAATATGTTGATCTTTATTTGTTTATCCTTAAAACAGATGGGATACTAATTTTGGACCCCCTCAGAAAAACCTTAATTGTTGAATTTTTAAGTAATATTAAAACTATTTGAATTTTAAGGGGCAGATTACGAGCATTAGCCAACGTTAATTACTTTTTAACTTATAAATAAATATAACTATTTATTTTTCTTTTAACATAACTGCTACTTTAACAAGCATATTATTACACCAGAAACTTGCAAAATTAGTTTTATTCTGCAACGTGTAATATCAATTAAAAAAATATATATACCTATTTCTATTATATTAAGAATTTAATGTTCATTTCTATAAAAAACAACTTATTAAAAATTAAATTTTATTCAATTACTCACGTATATTATTTTTATTCGTATTCGTCTGGTCAATAAATCTATACTAAAATATTCTCTGAAGTTATTTACATACTCGGACAATAAAAAGAATTTCATAATGAATTTCTTATTACTTATTTGTAGAAATAACATATTCATTTAGAAAGCTAATGAGTAAATACACAAATTTAATGATACTGATTATTTAAAACTTTAATTAGCAAAATTACTACACAATTAAATTTAATAAATGGATTTCTAGACACAACACTAACAATAGGATCATAACGAGGCCTGTGTCATTTAGTTCGATACAACGTAAAAGAGTGAGCGAAACGCCTACAGCACAGAAGCACATTTAAATACTTTGCTAGCAATTTGTTTATATAAATCGATATGCCTGTATTGGAATTAAATAATTAAACCTTAAAAAAGTTACTATGCCTAGGCAATTTCGTATTATAAATAAACATATACTAAAAAATAAGAAATGAACATTGCCTCTAATGTAATCGAAATAGAATTATACATTATACGACCTAACAAACGTATCAATAATTTCCGTAGTACAACTCTTGTCCTTACACGATTTAAAAATTAGAAAAACAAAATAACTATTGTGTAAGTTCTTTGTTTTAAAATAAATAAAATTAGTCAGTTAATAAACAAAGCAAAATATTGTTTCATTACTATGCAACTAGCCCCAGCTGGCAATTGTAACGACATTCTAATTTCAACAAAAGCAACCAATCCTTTCCAGCCCCTGCCATTCAGTAATTCAGTAACCTTCTGAACCTCCATATTCTCTCTTCAAACTTAGAAAATCTTATCACATCATGTTCTGAGCGTCTATTATAAAATGCACAATCACTTCTTATCTTAAATTGCATAGCAAGCGTAAGAGCTGCATATCCTCTCTACTATAACATTTTAACCTGGCATCAATGGAGTATGAAATTGTTACACGGATGTTGTGGTGGGTCAATATAACCCGTGTATGTAATGTACGAAATTATCATGTTTTATTGAATATATTCGTAATCTTTGTCATTATAATGCATATTTTCACTATGATCTTAGGAATAAAAGAAAAAAAAATATTAATTACAGAACATTTATTCAAAGAATGAAATTTTTACTTAAATTCACACAACATTAACAAAATTGAGATCCTTAGAGTTTCATCACTTTACTACACTAAAATATAGTCTTTTCAGTCACACATGGCACTTAAATTGTACCTAACTAATATAACTGTGGAAAAAAAAGTTTAACGAAACTAATTTGAATCCTCATTGTTTACGAAATCACTGCAGAAAGTTATGATATGCTCAGGGCAAATATATTTGTCACAACCTCGACACATGTGTTTCGTTTTACGATATCTTTGGACAGGGCATACTTGTCATCTTTTGCGGGCATTAGGTATTTTAGCAGAAGGTTCTTCAGGTGATGCACCAGTAAACTCTTTGATACTCTTACGCATTTCTCGTGGCAAGCGATTCAAATTTTGTCGGTTTTTCAAATGATCACTGACGAGCGCAAGACCTAAGCATTTAAAAAAATGAGGTCGTTTTTCCATTGACTTATTATTGTTTATCCGGTGTATTATAAGACCGTTAATAGCGCTAAGTTCATCACCGACGTCCATCCGACATTTGGTTGAGTTATAGTAGGTGTTAATTTAAGGTTTTCGTTTTTCTCCGGTTGAATCGTCAATCTGATCATCACGGTGCAAACTCGACATCAGCAAAACCAACTTATTTTTGTTAGGGATATGAGAAACGAGAGTAATATCTTCTTTAAAGCCAAATTGGGATGAAAACACTTCAGCGTTACGAGTTTTAGTGAATTCAGGAGGGATTTATCTTTTGTTTTTACGCAAGGTTCCAACTGACGTTAGGCTGTGTTCTTTGAGCAGATGCTGGACTAGTTCGTAACTGGTGAACCAGTTATCAAATGTTATATTGTGGTTTGATTTCGAAATGGGTAGCGCAATGCAATTCAGAATATCGTATGGTTTATTACTTGCAGCAAATGGACCAGGGGTTTGTTTTCCAGCATGTATTTCAGAATTCAAAATGTAGTAATTTTTATCATCCACCAAAGCTATTATCGTGATGCCATACTTTGCAAATTTTGATGGTATGTATAGGCGAAATCGGCACCGGCCTTGAAAATCTATTATCACTTCATCACTTGTAAGACAATCGAAGGGGATGCACGCAGTTTTGCAATTTTCGACAAATTTTTTGAATAGTTCTCTGATCGGTGCTAAGTCGTCAATTTTCTTCCTTTCTTCACGGGAAGTCTCCTCATCAAAGCACAAGCAGCTTTGTATAATATGGAAACGTTGTTCAGAGATCATAAGTCTAAATATTTCGACTCCTGTGCCATCGGACGCCCATAGGTGACTCAAATTCTGTCTTGCTGAACGAATTAAGCCGGCAATATATAACAGGCCAATAAAAGCTTTGAGTTCTGCCATGCTACATACCTTCATATAAGTGTGCTTCGACAAATCTGGGTATGAAGCTATTTTGCGTTCAATGCGTGCATTTATGTACGTCAGAACGTTTTGTAACATATCATTACTAAAAAACAAATTCCAGCATTCTAATTCAGAAGTTGCAGATTTTGACTTTTGTGACACACCTGGCAAATGTGTGGCAAATTTCTGTTCTAGTTCTTACATTCCGTCTAAAAGGTGTTTTCAACCAAACTGTTCCATCTTTACCAATATAGCGTGGACGTATCTCATGTCGTGAAGATGATTCTGGAGAAACAGGACGCACCTGCTGTGGCAGCGTTGAACGATTTGCGCTGGATTGCAACTGCGTTTTAATTTCATGTAGCGGGACATTATCGTCATCACTGTCTGAACACTCCTGTTCCATATCGCTTGGCTGGCTGCAAACACTCACGTGATCCTCTTTATCCACATTATCATTATCAGAGAAGCGTTCTTCTCCATCAGATTCCTCAAGAATTGACAAAATTCTTTGGTTCCTTCTATCATGTTTTTAACTACCTTGAAGCAAGGAAAAAATAGTAAAATCAAAAAGATGTACATAAAAACATAAAAATAACTTAAATTAACACCAAATAACAATTCAGTAATAAAAAATTATACTTCAATAAGGCGGGAAATTGTTACGTTAATTGTGAGGATGGGTTATATTTACTTTTTTTGACAAATGCGCGCGTTTAGCTCCCACCTAGGTCACCGCTCGACTGATTTCTTTTCAAACCCGTTTAAAACACAGCGTTGGCTCCAGCTACTGAGAAGAATGGCAACTTCCGATGCGTATGTAAATATATTTGCGTATATATTTGCGTATATATGCGTATGTAAATATTTTTAAACACACTGGGTCATTTTGACCCAACCTCAATGATGCCTGGTTAAATGACACCATTCTAATATATTTAAATTTGATATTTAAATATTATTGACTTTTGACTTTATTTAAGTTACCATTAAAGTTATTCTCATTAGTCAAATCTAAATTTAATGGATACGTAATATTAAAATATAATCCCTCCGCATTCAATCTTTACTCGTAATATGCGTGTTCTAATTGTGTTACTTCATGAAACAAACTTTCCAACTTAATGACTCTCAATGACAATGGGAGGACTTTTCGGTCCTCCCTATAACAATTTGATACCATTCTTTCTTACACACAATCTTACAATCTTGTTGTAACCTCTGATAAATTCACAAACACAATTGTAAACGCAAAGGTTATTACCTCACACATCAAACGGACAGCAATCAGGAATGTGAGTAGTAAAATCTTCATCAAAAAGTGTGCTGTAAGAATCGTAGCTGAGATTTGAACCCGCACGTTTCATGTTGACTAGAATATTAGTGAATGGATTCTACTCCATACTTACTGAGCAGTAGTTTTCATAAATTTCATGTTCAAAATGCTAATTTTGTGTATTCATGTAATGTTTCTTTAGCTTTTTTTATTTTATTCTGTAAATTTTTTAATTTTCTCTTCAAAAGACTTTTTAAATTATAATCACAAACAAAACAGTCCTTATACACTTTATGTATAGTGTTCAATATTATACGTGCTTATGCGGTCGGGTTATACCAAGATAAATGTCTCTGGCATTTCATCGAAATTCAGGATTATTCCACTTGAAAAAGTAGTAGTTACAAACGTTGAAAATTTTTCTGTTGGAATGGTCCACTTTGTATGATAGATATCATACAAGTGTTCATGACCATTATTTAGAACTGCAACTTGACTAGTGGCAAATGTATAAAAAACAGGTTTACGATGCTTTTGACTAACTCTTTTCAACAAAGATCACTTTCCTAAAAAGGTATGGATATTAAGGAACATAACCGATTGCTTTTATATGTTATGGCGGGTAGATATTAAGAAAACAAACATTTTTTGCATTAATTTTATACATAGATTATAAGTCTCTCTTTAACCCAATGGGTTGGTCTAGTTCTGAACTTATCATCTCAAATCGGGTTTCGAAGTGTAGAGTTGTAACGTTCAAATTCTAGTGAAGGCAGTTACTTTTATACGGATTTGAATACTAGATGGTAGATAATTGTGTTCTTTGGTGGTTGGGTTTCGATTAATTACACATCTCAGGAATGATCGACCTGAGGCAGAATGAGACTACACTTCATTTACATTTATATATTTCATCTTCATTCATTTTTTAAAGTACTATCTTTCGGTGGTTCCGCAGGCTAAACAGAAAAATAAGAATTTCACTTCCTCTTTTGATAGAGGTCATTTTTATATTACTCGCTTATATAAAAACAGTATAAATTAATTTTTATATTCAAAATGTATTTATTTAAATACATCTCCATTTATTTATTATTTTTTACAACTAAATATATAGTGTCATATTTATATATATGACACTATATAAATATAGAGTCATATTTAAATGAATGAAGAATTTTCTGCATATATATATATATATATATATATGCAGAAAAATATCTACATACTAATATGCATAATCACGGGTTTATTTGCTTCAAATATATAATTTAATATTTATATTACTGCTTTTGCAAGAACAATCTAATATCAATAAATAAAATTTTGGTTTTTTTATTGGTTATTATCTCCAAATGATATTCATATTACTATTATTAGAGAAGAGCCTGACGCTACCACGCAGGCTAGCTTAAGGGCTTTTTAAGATGAAGAAAAGGCGAGCTGGATTTGGAAATGAATAGCACTGTGACAGTTTTATATCTACAGATCGAACCTGCATTGTTACCAGATAACTTTTTCTTTCTTTTTCCTATTTAGCCTCCGGTAACTACCGTTTAGATAATTCTTCAGAGGATGAATGAGGATGATATGTATGAGTGTAAATGAAGTGTAGTCTTGAACATTCTCAGTTCGACCATTCCTGAGATGTGTGGTTAATTGAAACCCAACCACCAAAGAACCCCGGTATCCACGATCTAGTGTTCAAATCCGTGTAAAAATACTGGCTTTACTAGGACTTGAACGCTGTAACCCTCGACTTCCAAATCAGCTGATTTGGGAAGACGCGTTAACCACTAGACCAACCCGGTGGTTTGTTACCAGATAACTGCAGCCAATGAAATCAACGCAAACTTCCCGGGGAGAGCACGCGCACACCCGCCATGGAGCACCTTTAAAAAATAGCTGGCCGTGCATTTTCTATTTTGATTTTAATTTTTTTAATTTTTATTTATAATTTTTTACTATAGTTTTTATTAACTTTTTGTATTTAATTTTAATTTTTTTTTAGTTTTTAATTATTTTTTCATTTTTCACATATGTTTTTTTGGTAGTGGTGCTGGTGGTGGATCTTGATGTCAGTGGACAGGGAGGATAACGTCACTGTGACATCAGAGTGGGAAGTGACGTCAGTGGCCAAAGGGAGATGACACAGCCAATGTCCAAGGTTGTCCAAAAATATACATTTTTACACTACTGTTTTATAATGTTTCATAATATTTATTTATCAATATTTTTATTTTTTTAAACGTATTTTTAATTAATTTATTTCATATATTATATAGTATTTCTACAGATTTTCCTGATGATAGTTTAACAATCTAATTGGCTTCTTAATTTTTTATTTTAAATAACCATTTGTTTATTATACGTAATGAGCGAATATTTTTCCCAAGTAACCTTTATTGATGTAGGTTTATTTTGTACCAACTACCTTTTTTTCAATATTGAATAACTTTCTTTCTTTCAAAAAATATTAATGCAATAAAATAGTTTAATTGTAACATATCTTCTTTAAATAATCTCCAAAACATTTATCAAATATTTATTAATTATTATTAATTTTCTTTTTTTAGTCAACAAACTTTTTGAAAAAAATGTTCTGAAATAATTATGTAAGTCTTCCTTGTCTGACTTATTGAAATTCATATGTTTCAAATTATAAAATTCATATTTTATTGCAAATTAAAGTAAATTTCATTCAAAATATTCTAAAAATCGTTAGTAAATGTTTTAGTTGATTTGAATTATTTATAAGGAATAAAAGAAAATATATTGGCTAATAAAACAAATTCTAAAACGTGTTGATGTTGATTATAGGAGATTTATGATTCCTTGTCGCATGAAATTAGTTATTAATTTTGAAATTGTTCTTAAAAACCAAGTTTTTTTACATTTTAAACTGTTATTTTTAGTGGAACTAAGCCGGGTGTAAAATTTAATTTGATAATTCCTACCCTGTAATATATTATAATAGTAATCATTTATAATTATTAATTAATACGTATTAGAAAGGTAATGGTTATTTGTTTCCTACTAACAAAGTATTACAAAATAAGTAGTTAATAAAAAATAAATTACAAGCAAGGTAACCTGCAAAAGAGATTTTAGTTTAACATGGTATACGGAACTACCAAATAAAGAAATTTTTCTATGTATTCCAGAGATATCTAAGCCTCGACAAAATTATTCTGGAAAGGGGATGTTTCAAGTAGATTTATGCTTGTCTCTGGCACCTGTGCTCACCATTGAGGGTGGTTTGGCGTTTCTCTTAGTCGTTAGAGGAAGTGAATGTTTAGTTCAGTGGTACAACCATAGCACCAAGAATAAGATATAGCGAATAATTTGGAATATGGCAGGCTTTAGATAAACGGTACAACTTTCTCTGCTTCCAAACGTAATAGAATCCCTTCGGTACGAACAGATCCGCGTTCATATACTCAGCTATATAAGTACAAGCTAATTACAGCAATACAGTATTTACGTATACATTCCGCCTTACCACACTGATTTAAATACTCACGATTTTTACCGTGCACAATATATTATTTTCTTTATTTGAATTTAAAAAAATTGCTATTTATAGTCAGATATATTTTTATATATTTTTTTTCGGTATGATAATATCAACTCCCATGAATTTGATTTTAAGTAATTTAATTTCTATACAAACATTTAGGTAACTTACTTTTATTATAAATTTAATAAGTTGCATATCCCATTAAATACTGACGGAGTTTAAAAATTTCTTTTTGCAGAACATTGCGCGGAATTAATTAGTACAAAGAAAGGAAAAAAATGGAAATTCAATAAATATTCCAACAAATACATATATTAGAAATAATTTAGTAAAAAAATAAGTAGGTAGATGTTGAAAGAAAAACTTAAAACCTGAAGAAAATTGACGTCAGGAAGATTTACTTTTAGTTTAGATATAAAAAATAATCTGTTTGACTACAAAAACGTAAAATTCTCCATTCGAGTAGTATCTATCACATATCATTTCACCGGGCATCATGAAATACTTATTATTTTATATATTTAAAAAAATAAAATATTCAACACATATAACCTTTGCTTACATTAAACTATTTATTAATCTTATGAACAACAGTAAATAAAAAACGTAATAATCGAATAAGAAAAATAAATACATATTTTTAAAATTTAAGGTTTTAGATTCTTGCCTCTCATAATTACTCCATTATCAGATTTTTTTCACAATATATTTTCTTCCGTGGACAATGAAGTATGAGTAAATCTGATCTATATTCTAGCCACGTTTTTTCTCATGATCTTCTAGCGTCACTTTTTTCTCATTCGATTCTTCAGTTTATTAACTTCAGTAAAAAATCTAATTTATTGTAAATTAATTATAGTCAGATCAATGTTTACCCTTGAATGAGTTTAAGAACTAATAATTTGTTTTCTAACTTTCTGGACTAACATCATGCAGTCTAAAAAAATTACAGATAATTCCATAGTTTTGTAAATACTTACCTTAATACAAATTCAGTAATCTACAATTTGACAATACTTCCTACAAATAATTTATTTTGTTTGAAAGAATACTATTTTGTTAATCTCACACTTCAGCAATTTACCATTTTAACTGACTCGGTTTGTTTTATTTGCTGTAGTCTAAATATCATAAATTATATATTTTAAATGATTTGGGACGTATCAAAGGAAATGGATTTAACGTTTAAAAAATGGTCTATAAGTCCACGGGTCCAGTTGTCCCTAATTTGGTATTGGTTTTTATAACTCCTTTGAATTAGATGAAGGCAGTTGGTTGATAATATAAGAAACACATAGAGTCCTTTCCCTGCACAAAAAAAAAAAAACACAAAAAAGGAACACAATAATTGATTAAAATCATTTATTGATTAAAATATTTGGGTATGCAGTTGGCACTTTGTATTAATAAAATGTTTCCAAACAAATGTAATTAAAATACCTTTTAAATTATTACTTAATTTTTTGAATAAAAATCGTGACTTTATTTGAGTCATTTGTTTTGTATGTATCAAAATCCTAATTCACGTGAGAAACGCTATGTAATTAAATTAGGAGGTAAAACTAACGTGACAATTAAGCTGCAAAATCTGTACAAAACCATTATTTTTAAAATATTAAACTCCGTATTCTGTTTCGCAGTATTTTTTTTTGTATAAAAACAGTTTAATACAACATTTAAAGAGAAGTCAGAAATTTGCTAAAGATCTCATTTGTATGGAAAGAACTACAAAACAATCCAACCTCGAAGGGCTTCGGCGTTAAGCTTTACAGAATTCTGATATACCAGCAACATACTCGTGTTATGAACACTTCTGAAAAATTGATAACTCTAAGAAACATAATTCATAAGCTAGCTGGAAGCACTTTGGGAGCAGATGTAAGCATACTTCGAATACTAGTATTAGCTTATTCTGTGGCTGAGTTCAGTGAACCTGTGTGGTTGAACACTGCCATACTGGTACAGTCTCCTCTACCCCAATTAGATGACTCGCTGTATTAGCTACCTCCATCACGTGTCAGGCGCCAGAACGCCCCACTCATAATACTCCTCAAAAATATTACAAATGCTCACCAATCAACACTGCTATCAGTGGATTAACTAATTGGCGCTTGAAATCTCATAAACCTGCAAACTGGCCCAAAAGTTATAGAGGAGGATTTTAATATCAAACAACAACAGCAGATTTCGTAGGATGTAAACTACGGCTGTCAATGTATAGAGGCGGTCCATGTGCAAGTTCCAGGCATTAGTCTATCAAGACAGTTGCGGTGTAGACTTAATAGCAATAAGAACTAGACTTGGTGTATGTAATTAGTTTTTGAATAAATGGGTTATGTCATTTGCAGCTGGTTGTAAACATAGTGAGGCACTCCAAACTATGGAATATCTAATTAAATACTGTCCACAGCGAGCACTAAAGGAAGGTCCAAAAGATGTATATCGTTCTACCCCGACTATAATCCAGTGGTTGAAGAAAAACTGGATGTCAATTTGTAGGTAAAATTGAAATTTGTAATCATACGCATATAAATATTATATACATAATCTGCTATTATAATAGGTTGAATATTTAGTTCAAATATTTTTGACACAGCTCATATATGAACCATATGATAAATAAATATATATAAAAATGTAAAAAACCTAAATATTTAAAAGCTAATTCTGTAAACAATTTTATGAGTGTAGACAAACAGGATTCATTGAAATATTTATTTTTCTTACTAGTGAAATAAATTTATTTTATTTTTGTTCAGATATACATTAAGTGAAAATATTTCTGTTTGTGGTCTTTGAAATTATTTAAAAATATAACTCAGCCCTCAAGGATTACTAGGTCTGAAACAGTAACAATTTTCTAGCTGCACCTTTTAATACGAAATGACTTATTTGCCAAAGAGCTTGATAACGATTTAGATGATTTTAAGAGAGTCTTTGAATCTCTATTTAGTAACCACAATAAATAATATTTTAATCGCTACTACGTACTCTTCTAAAAATCTTGGATTATTCTTTACTTTTGTTAGAAAAGAATTATCTAGTTATTTTTTTTTTTTCAAAAAGTCAAAAATATTAACCTAACTTTTTTGAGTTAAAGTACCAGATACGAGGTGTGTGAGAAAAGTAGCTATATAATAATAATAAATAAATCTAATTACAGCTTTAAAACAATCACTGGAAACAAATTAATATTTTTCGGAGTACTCCAAGAAAATCAATATATCTTTGTAATTTATAATAAGCTGAAAAAAATTAATTAAAAGTAAATGAAATATATTTTTTCAGCATTGTCTAAAGTTATTTTAAATGCTTCCATGAAAAGAAAGTGTGTGTAAAATTATGAGTATAAAAATTAAATATTGTTTTAGTATCGATTGGCTTCATCCTTGCATAGAAAACTACTACTTTTTATGGTAATGTTAAGATGAATGGAATTTTTTTTATTTTTTACCTAATAAACTGGGATAAATTTGATTCATCCTTGGTCAAAGGGATTTCAATATTAAGCAATAATCTAGTTAAAAATAATCCAAAAAACTATTTTCATATCTGAAACAAAAGAATTGACTCATAATGTAAGTGAAAAAGATCGAATACGTATTACTTACTTTTTCGTGTCCGAGTGATGAGACATTAAAATCTTTGCGACCAGTATTGTGCAACCAAAATACTAGAAGCATTTCCTTGCCACACATCTTCTAGTGTGCACTTGCTTGGGTAGAGGGTGCACTTTAGGAGATGTTCAGAGTCCTGAATCTCACCGCACTCGTATAAGTATTAATAAGGCAGTAGTTTAATAAATACGGTGTAGAGGTATTTTGTTCGCGAAAAAAGAGTTTACCGTTATCTACTGTTTGTAACTTGCATCTTAATTATCTTTTTACTGCTAGGCGTGTTACAATATATATTAATGATATACCGAATGATCATTTGAAAAATTACTACACTTATTATTTAACACCTATCATTCCCACCGTATATTTGTTTTAAGGTCTGTACACCATTCTCGGGGACCCGTTTTAAAATTATTTTCAAAGGATTGGAACCCACCCTATCCGCTACAGCTACCCCAACTCAAAAATCTTAAACGGGAATGGTAGGTAACTTTTAATTACATTAATTGACAACCCGAAAAAATTAATGAATTTTGCTGAAAAGAATTGAAATCCGCTCAGCCCTTTGCTCGGTAGGTGTGAAAAACCATTTGGAGTTTTATTTTTTTAAATTTCAGTCCAGCAAATATAACTGTAAAATTACCTGATATTACTTCTTAAACCATTTGATATAATCGTAATCTGTGGATCAAATTGTGAAAATTATCTATTAAACTAGCAACTTTTCTAAACCTTCAATGGTTAAAAACTAATTTTTTGTTAAATGAGATGATGCAGCTTGTGAAACCTCATTGTAAGACTCTTTGAATCACAAGTAATTTGGTACAAATAAAACAAAAAATATGGTGTTTTTAGGTGATGATGGGATATAGTGTTAATGACCAAAAATACATAAATTAAAATCTAATAATGTGTTAAACAAAGATGGTACACCAATATATAATACGAAAGGTAAAGTCGATAGATGGGTGAAATATCTTGAAGAGTTATACGGAGGAAATGAATTAAAAAATGGTGTTATAGAGGAAGTTGAGGAGCATGAAATGGGAGAAACAATACTGAGATCTGAATGAAGGAGAGCATTAAAAGATTTAAATGGCAGAAAGGCTCCTGGAATAGACGGAATACTTGTAGAATTACTGCGCAGTGCAGGTGACGAAGCGATTGATAAATTATACAAACTGGTGTGTAATATTTATGAAAAAGGGGAATTTCCGTCAGACTTCAAAAAAAGTGTTATAGTCATGATACCAAAGAAAGCAGGGGCAGATAAATTTGAAGAATACAGAACAATTAGTTTAACTAGTCGTGCATCAAAAACCTTAACTAGAATTCTATACAGAAGAATTGAGAGGAGAGTGGAGGAAGTGTTAGGAGAAGACCAATTTGGTTTCAGGAAAAGTATAGGGACAAGGGAAGCAATTTTAGGCCTCAGATTAATAGTAGAAGGAAGATTAAAGGAAAACAAACCAACATACTTGGCGTTTATAGACCTAGAAAAGGCTTTCCATAACGTAGATTGGAATAAAATGTTCAGCATTTTAAAAAAATTAGGGTTCAAATACAGAGATAGAAGAACAATTGATAACATGTACAGGAACCAAACAGCAACAGTAACAATTGAAGAACACAAGAAAGAAGCCGTAATAAGAAAAAGAGTCCGACAAGGATGTTCCCTATCTCCGTTACTTTTTAATCTTTACATGGAACTAGCAGTTAATGATGTTAAAGAACAATTTGGATTCGGAGTAACAGTACAAAGTGAAAAGATAAAGATGCTACGATTTGCAGGTGATATAGTAATTTTAGGCGAGAGTATAAAGGATTTAGAAGAAACAATGAACGGCATAGATAAAGTCCTACGCAAGACCTATCGCATGAAAATAAACAAGAACAAAACAAAAGTAATGAAATGTAGTAGAAATATCAAAGATGGACCACTGAATGTGAAAATAGGAGGAGAAAATATTATGGAGGTAGAAGAATTTTGTTATTTGGGAGGTAGAATTACTAAAGATGGAGGAAGCAGAAGCGATATAAAATGCCGAATAGCACAAGGTAAACGATCCTTAAGTAAGAAATATAATTTGTTTACATCAAAAATTAATTTAAATGTCAGGAAAAGATTTTTGAAAGTCTATGTTTGGTGCGTCGCTTTATATGGAAGTGAAAGTTGGACGATCGGAATATCTGAGAAGAAAAGATTAGAAGCTTTTGAAATGTAGTGCTACAGGAGAATGTTAAAAATCAGATGGGTGGATAAAGTGACAAATGAAGAGGCGGCAAATAGATGAAGAAAGAAGCATTTGGAAAAATATAGTTAAAAGAAGAGACAGACTTATAGTCCACATACTAAGGCATCCTGTAATAGTCGCTTAAATATTGGAAGGACAGGTAGAAGGAAAAGATTGTGTAGGTAGGCCACGTTTGGAATATGTAAAACAAATTGTTAGGGATGCAGGATGTAGAGGGTATACTGAAATGAAACGACTAGCACTAGATAGGGAATCTTGGAGAGCTGCATCAAACCAGTCAAATGACTGAAGACAAACAATTAAAGTTAAAAAAAATAGATGAAGTCTGATGCGAATCAATATTTCTGATCCAAATATTTCCATAATTAAAATTTAATTTTTGTGTAACTTTGGAACCAATGAAAATATGTTCCACTACATCGTTGAAAAGCTCACAATGAGGGCTTCTTACTGCAGTCAAGAAAAAGGCCAAAATCCAAATTTTGGTTAAGTTGATTGCAATCAAAAATTGAAGTGCACAACCAGATGTTAGAACAGTTATAAATCCAAAATTTCAACATCCTGCTGCTTATCGTTTTCGAGTTATGCGAGATACATACGTACATACGTTCATACATACAAACATATATACATACGTACTTAGAGATGTCACTCTGAAATTAGTCAAAATGGATTGAGGGATGGGGAAAATGGATATTTCCGTTGAAATCTGAAAACCAACATTTTTCGCGACCACAATCCTTTACGTCGTACAACGAAGTATGTTATGATTTTAATTTTTATTATGAATATTAAAGTAACTATTAAAAAAATACCTTATTTAATACATAAAAATAACTATCTTTTATCTAGGAATAATGTTTTATATTACGTACGTTGAAATTTATTTAGTAGATTGTTATACCTTTTTACGATATTTTATAATTTAAATCACTATGTTGTTACTTTAGATGTCGATTAAGTAAATGCTTATGTTACGCTATACATATACTTAAAAGTTTTCAGTGTTCATTGTTTTGCTAGCGGCCTTGATTTAGTTATGAGGTGAGTGGTTTTGGTTTCTCTAGGGTGCCCGTTTTGGATATTTGCCAAATAGGTTGAACGCCAAAAATTACACGTTCTTGTTACAATACAGAATAATCAATTATAAAAGAAAACTTAACCACTACTTCTAAATAAAATGTTACCATTTCTTTTTTTTAATTTTCATGGTATTTTGAAGATATGTCGTCTTAAAATTTATCAAATTCTTTTGGTTTATGAATTTCATGAAAAACGATGGGAAAAAAAATTGGTGCAATCACTGTTATCATTATTTGATAATGTATCCATTTAAAGTGTTTTTATCTTTTTTTATCCATTTTTTTTCCACTACTTCCCTGGCCGAACACCCAGTTAAGTATACTCGGCCCAGGAACGTGTCCTTAAACACTAAGGTGGCCTTCCTACCCACCGGTTTTACACCCGGCAAGGTAGGTCGGCCACCCCGGTATCGGATCTTTTCTGTGCCTGCCTCTAATCCCTGCCGAGAGGAATGCAGCCCGGCTATGCCGTTCCACACCCCCCCCCCCCCCCGACAGGGACCGAGTCTCGGTCTTTACGCCATCGCCTCAAACCGGCAGAGCTAGCCTTAGGGGCACAGGACCCCCAGAAACCAAACCAGCCCCGCCGGCCGGGTCTAGGTCTTCTTAATTTCCCCTCTTATTACACGGACAAGCTCCCCAGGAGTCCCCGCCACCTCACAGGAACCCGCACACCTGAGCATGCGGGCCCTCTGTGACGAGGCTATCCGCCCTTCCCTATTTACGTCACTTTATCAGTCCCATTCCTCCTCATTCAGTCCGATTCTTCCTCCTTTATTCTCAGTATATGTCCGGCAAAACTTGAAAATTGCTCCTAGTTTTCTTCGGTGGTCAACGACCACTCGATGAGGTTGTCCACTTCTAGGTTGTTCTCCATTATAAACTGCCGATACCGTACCCACCTCCTGCACCGAAACAAGGTGTGCTCGGCATCATCAATCTCCCCATAATATTGGCACTGTGGCGTGTCCCTCTTACCTATCCTATTTAAGTAATACCCGAAACAGCCGTGACCCGACATAAGTTGGGTCACATAGTGGATTCATATCGCCATACGGGCGGTCCAGCCACATGTCTAAGTTATGTATCAACCTCTTAGTCCAGGCTGCAACTGTAGCTTCATTTTAAGTGTTAATATAAGTAATTCTTACAGTGCATACAAAATATAATGAATGTGTTATTTAAATGGAAGGTCAAGTAGAGGGAATTCTTTTTAATTTTTCAACAAGCAGTACTACCACTGAAGGAAAATTTGATTATTATTATGTACCTAAAATTTCCTTGGTATAATTGCTATCACTTATTGAGCAATGTAAATTTATTTTTCGTTTTTATCTTTTCTTTTTAATAGCAGCTGTTTAAAACTTAAATGTTAAAGACGTTTCCAAATTATTCTTTTAATAATTGAATTAATTTACAAATTAAATAGTTATCTATTCAATAAACAAAAAAGTGATCAAATTATTACCCGTGTAATTTCAAACTATTTTTAACGTAAAGTAAAATTAATTCTGGGTTGAAATCTCTTCATACTGAATAGGTGTGATAAATTAATGTAAAATTAAATTTTTTCCTGTAATTTTCCAAACAAGTAAAATTGAATTAATATATACGGTTTGTAATAGGAAAATTAATTGCTCTTAGTACATGATAATCATCCACTCAGTTATTAATATTGCCCTACCGCATTATTTAATAAACAATAAGGGGAATACATAGGCGATTGTCAAGATTGACTACTGAATTATCTGATAAGTTCGCAATGAGATTTTCTTCAATCCACCTTTTGTAATTTGAGAAATTCTTATCATCACGGTAATACCCGGATATACGGCAAGATTTAAAAATAAGTAAAGAGTTTGAAACAAATCCAACCTCACCCCAAGCATTAAAAATAATCAGTCCGTTTCCATTCGAAATTGGTACATGATATCAATCATTACTTCTATCTGAGTAGCCTTTGCTTTTAGTATAGTTAGTATGCGCGTAGTTTCATCAACATAGACCATATTCCGACAATAACGTCGGCACTGCATAATACGTTGCAAATAATTAATTTTACTAATTTGAAAATTACGTCTCCGAAATAAATAACATCTATTATCTGTAGGCTTCCTCCATTTGAAGCAAAAAATCATTACAAGTGTGTGAAAATATGACTTCTTTGAAATTTATTCTGCAACATTTATACTATAAACATTTGATAAAGCAGTTCTTACTTTTACTGTAATATGTACCTCTTTCATCGTTCATTGAATTACACCTTGAACCAATTTATCGATCATCGATTAAGTTTTACTTTTTTCTGTCAGTTTACGGTTTGGAATTTTGATCGCCAGTTTTTGTAATTCACACAGAATCCTCAGAACAGAGGATTCAGTGATATCAGTTGCAAAGCGGTTATTTTAACGTAATTGATACTACTGCTTCTTCATTTAAGATTGTAAACATTATATACTACCTACCTTGTTTCCCACAAATTGCTTTCCATCCGCCTAATCTTATTTTAAACTGCGACGTTTCTATATTAAAATGCATTTGAATTAAACCAAAAACACATGTTATGCAACGATCAAGTGATTACAGCTGTTATAAACCTCTTAAGTAAAAAAAAAAAAAAAAAAAACAGACGGGAAACTACATACAAAAAGGTAAATTTTGTTAAGTAAATTTCGTTGCGTTGAAAGAGTAGTTTGTATTTACTTTGTTGTAATATTATAAAAGAGTGTTTTTTGGTTAATAACTATACAACAATCGCATTCTGAGTTAAGATGGAAGCATTAAATGCTTAAGTATTAAGAGAAACAAGTTGCTTAATTATTATTTATTTTCATAACCCATCTTATCTTTCATCACAAATTCTTTTTTTGTGTATTCCTTTTCAAAAGTAATTTTAATCAAACATTAAACAGTATTCTCTGTTTTTATTTATTTGTTTGTTATTATGATATTGGTGTGTAATATTTATGAAAAAGGGGAATTTCCGTCAGACTTCAAAAATAGTGTTATAGTCATGATACCAAAGAAAGCAGGGACAGATAAATGTGAAGAATACAGAACAATTAGTTTAACTAGTCGTGCATCAAAAATCTTAACTAGAATTCTATACAGAAGAATTGAGAGGAGAGTAGAAGAAGTGTTAGGAGAAGACCAATTTGGTTTCAGGAAAAGTATAGGGACAAGAGAAGCAATTTTAGGCTTCAGATTAATAGTAGAAGGAAGATTAAAGAAAAACAAACCGACATACTTGGCGTTTATAGACCTAGAAAAGGCATTCGATAACGTAGACTGGAATAAAATGTTCAGCATTTTAAAAAAATTAGGGTTCAAATACAGAGATAGAAGAACAATTGGTAACATGTACAGGAACCAAACAGCAACAGTAACAATTGAAGAACATAAGAAAGAAGCCGTAATAAGAAAGTGAGTCCGACAAGGATGTTCCCTATCTCCGTTACTTTTTAATATTTACATGGATCTAGCAGTTAATGATGTTAAAGAACAATTTAGATTCAGAGTAACAGTACAAGGTGTAAAGATGAAGATGCTACGACTTGCTGATATAGTAATTCTAGCCGAGAGTAAAACGGATTTAGAAGAAACAATGAACGGCATATATGAAGTCCTACGCAAGAACTATCGCATGAAAATAAACAAGAACAAAACAAAAGTAATGAAATGTAGTAGAAATAACAAAGATGGACCGCTGAATGTGAAAATAGGAGGAGAAAAGATTATAGAGGTAGAAGAATTTTGTTATTTGGGAAGTAGAATTACTAAAGATGGCCGAAGCAGGAGCGATATAAAATGCCGAATAGCACAAGCTAAACGAACCTACAGTAAGAAATATAATTTGTTTACATCAAAATTGATTTAAATGTCAGGAAAAGTTTTTTGAAAGTATGTATGTTTGGAGCGTCGCTTTATATGGAAGTGAAACTTGGACGATCTGAGTATCTGAGAAGAAAAGATTAGAAACTTTTGAAATGTTGTGCTATAGGAGAATGTTAAAAATCAGATGGGTGGATAAAGTGACAAATGAAGAGGTATTGCGGCAAATAGATGAAGAAAGAAGCATTTGGAAAAATATAGTTAAAAGAAGAGACAGACTTATAGGACTCATACTAAGACATCCTGGAATAGTCGCTTTAATATTGGAAGGACAGGTAGAAGGAAAACATTGTGTAGGCAGGCCACGTTTGGAATATGTAAAACAAATTGTTAGGGATGTAGGATGTAGAGGGTATACTGAAATGAAACGACTAGCACTAGATAGGGAATCTTGGAGAGCTGCATCAAACCAGTCAAATGACTGAAGACAAAAAAAAAGTTATGATATTAATATTTTCTATCTACATTTACTTTTTTCATGAATCCAAAAGAATATTTATTTTTATGGTCGAAATGAGTTACTTAAATAAGTTCGACGGCATAAGATAATACAAAATACCTACAACAGCAGTTATTTTTTCTCTTTTCACGGCAACTGCTATTTGTAATGAATTACGACTGCCAACAGACGTCAATTGTGCGAGTAGAAAATCTCGTGTGTAACTGGACACATAATATATGCTCCTGAATGAGTCAGTGAATGATTTCATGCGAATTATGGGAATGAGGATCGTCAAAGTGACGTCATTTAAGAAGAAAAACTGTTATTATATCAGTAAAGAGAATCTTTTAAGGTAACTAGCGTGAAAATAAAATGGAAAAAAGGTAGAATGAACGACCGGGAGAAAAAACGAAGTAAAGGAAAAAACCATGTACTTTTATCAGGTAATAAGTAAGGATAAGGAAGAATAAAATGAAACTACTATAAGCGCTGTAGTAGCTTTACTGCAAATGGTAATTGTGAACTCTTCACCATCACATTCAGTCCTATATAAAAGAAGGAAAAAGTTCGACTATTACTCTTACTGACAACGATTGAGGTTAGAGAGTTTTGCAAGTGAAGAAAGTAGTATTAACCCTCAGAAAATTGTGCTTAAGGAATGAAACTTACATTACAATTTTTATTTCAATTTTTTTATTCTCATAATTGTGTTATACTGTAATTTTAAAATTTAAATGGAAGTTAAAGGATGCGTAATATACGCGTACATATTTGTGAGCTATGTAGCCGATATAAAATTTTCAGGAATCCAAAAGAATATGTTTTTATTTTTGGTCGATATGAATTACTTAAATAAGTTCGATGGCAAAATACAACAGCAGTTATTTTTTCTCTTTTCTCGGCAACTGCTACTCCGGTAAATGTTTAATATAACTAAAGAAGAAGAACAAAATTCAAAATATATTTACGACAATTGTGAAATATGAAATTCGGAATTAGTTTTCTACTTAAACTTGAAACTAAATTTCAGATCTGAGAATATCAAATTGAATATATAGGAAAAAAGGTTTTATTTCAGTAATTGAATTAATCTCTTAACAAGTAACACAAACAAAAATATTCTCTTAACAAATAAAACAAATAAAAATATTCTCTTAACAAATAAAAATTCTTCTGCAAAATATAAATCAAACAATACTTTCCGATTTGTTAGAACACTGAAATTTTGTAAGGCTTATTAACATCTCTCCTTCCTCTTTCTGTATCATTGAGGTTCACTTATATATCAATATCCAAAAGGAAAGGTTGAGAAATTGTTTTCTGATTAAACTTGTATTTTTTTCTCAAAAACGATTATTTATAATTTTGCACGTCTGATTTTTTGTAAATTATTGTGATATCCAGCGTAAAACATTTTTATTATAATTGTTTACTAAGTGTAAAAAATTTATTTTATAATTAGTCTATATTAATTAAAATTTTAAAATTGATATAAACTTAAGTTCAAGCGCTCGCATATAATTTTTGATTTTTTCATACAACCCTGTTCTTATCAAATGCAGATAAACGATCGGTTAGTTGAAGTGTATGGCGGCATGTGATTGAATAATAAAATTCATCTACTTATTTCTCTATGGACTTCGATGTGTAGTATTTGATTGCATGTTAGAGAATCAAGTTGTTTGGTAGAATGACGCCGGCGAGAGTTTGTCCGACGGCGGAAACACCGAAGATCATTTACTCTGACCAACTCGTAAATCGACATTTAAAAATTATTAAAATTGTTTAAAATCATATAAAAAAATAATAATTTTGATGAAATAAATCCACATATCATCGCAGAAATAGATGGTCTTAATAAATATATGTTTTTTTGGGTAAATTTGTAATAATCCTTGTAATTTCATGTTTTTTAATTTGAAAATACGAACTTTTTTTCTAACCCTGATATTTTCTTCTAACTCGTTTACAAATCACGTCGCTTGAAATAAATACTTGATAGTACTAGGTACTGAACAAAAATTTGATTATGTATACTTGAAATAATCAAATTTAAAACAGATTATTCTAGTTTTATTAAAAAAAAATAAATAAAACTGAAATAAATTGTTAAGACTTTTATTCTACAAATAGAACTATATGGTAGCCCTAGGGTGGTGATATTTCGAAAAACTGTATTTATGATCCGATTTAGCTCATATTAGGAATTAGTTACGTGAAAAGATATATTTTCTTTCGTAAAAATCGAGTGCTTTATTTGATGATAATTTTGAAGTTGTTTTTTCATAAAAATAAGAAGAATCTTATTATTAACAGATGACTAGTTATTGACTAGACTTGATATATCGTCCAATCAACCAATCGCATGACTTCAGTATGAGTATATTCTTGCTGTTCTGCTTGAAATCTTGCTCTTTAACTTAGGTTAAATTTTTTTTCAGTGCATTTGGTAAAATCTTTTCAACTTGGCCATTATTACACTTGGCTATTATTTCCTTAGTATTAGTTTCATAGGTAATTTAAATTATAATTTCGATGCCTCCTTCTTAACAATATTAACATAAAATAACAATCCTTTTTTTTAATAATACCTTCAGCGCAACATAACCTATCATTTGAAGATTTTACGTTTGAATAAATAAGTAAATTAACAATGAGTAAAATTAATGTGTTTTTAGGTCTTGGATGTTTAGGATGTTTCTTAGGATGTTTTTAGGTCTTTATTAGGTTGATATTGTACATGTCCAATTCATATTTTTTCAAGTAAAAATTTGATTATAATTTAAAAATCAATTTAGTGATATAAAGCTAAACTAAAACATATTCTTAAAATAACATAATTAATGATAAAATGTAATACATTCTAGCAAATAACATAATTTTAACATTTTTTTAGTGCATTTGACATTTGACATTTCGTGTATCTGACATTTTATCCTCGCATTGTTAAACTGTCAGATGCACATATAATTGCAGCTGATCCAGTATAAGTTTCAAGATTTATCGATATTCAATTTCATATTACGCATTACTTTCTCGGCGGGAATATCAAAGTAGAAGAACACATTTTCATTTATTGTTAAGGGTCGAAAATGTTCCAATCATAGGGGAATCTACGAATGAAGAAGTGGCTGAATTTACACAGAAATATGTTGCATGCAATATTCTAGACAAATCTGTTTCACCAACTTTTTACCGACGTGTTAATATTCTGTCAAATACATAATCGCAATTCTTTTTGCCAACGTAATAAAAAAAGAAGCGGTTTATCAAGGTTTGCAGATTTGGTTTTCCACGACCTCAGATTGATACTCTTGTTTTGAGGGATGTTACGTCTTCCATTTTTGGCAGGAAAACCTTGAAAACACGAAGTAGATTATATGATTTACCAAGAAATGAAAGTAAGGAATGCATTAATGATTATAATCCATCAATATTATTTGCATGGGAAAGAAATAGGGATGTTTAATTTTGTGGTAATAAAACCAAAATCAACTAAAATTGAAATTATTGTACAGTCGGCTATAGAATTTCTCTTTTAGAGCATTAACCAATATAGAGTGTGGAACTAGAAGCATCTGATAGTCTGATAGGAAATTCGCTTTTTGGCAGGGATCCTAAGACTATCAGTAGTACGGAAATGGTGGTACGGCGTCAAAAATGACGTCATTCCAAGATGGCGGCCGTCCGCCATCTTGGAAACGTCACTTCTGACGTCACTAATTCAAGATGGCTGTGGTCAGCCATCTTGGATTGTGACGTCATTGACGCCGGTACCCCGTCAGTGTTGCCAACTTGATTTATTTTATGTCGACAGCGAGTCAGTGTTACCAACTTGATTTTTTTTTTGTTGACATGTTTATATATTGAAAGAATATTTCAAAGGTTGGTATCACTGTTGTGTGGCGGTCGATTTGAATTAAATAAATAATATTTAAAGTGAAAAAAAATTCTGTCGGCTAGAGGATTCGAACCCGGTCATGACGGGACGCGACCGACTGACGCCTTAAACCAATCGGCTGCGGTGACTCCCTGATGTAATGAGTGAAAAATGTTCTACGTAAGCTGTGAATTTTAACGTAACATCAGTCTGTACACACACACACACATACACAAACACACGCGCACACACATACATATATACACACAAGTGAATATAGACGTACCTCGAGGATGATCCTGGTCGTCCAGGCGATGACGTCGGGAGGCGTAACCTCGAAGGAGAGAGGTTCTCGTCGTAGATCGTGCACCGGGAGGCGGTGGCGGCGATGTCTGCTGCGACACACAAACACAAACACACACGCACACACACACGCGCACACACATACATAAATATACACACAAGTGAATATAGACGTACCTCGAGGATGATCCTGGTCGTCCAGGCGATGGCGTCGGGAGGCGTTACCGCGACGGAGAGAGGTTCTCGTCGTGGATCGTGCACCGGGAGGCGGTGGCGGCTGTGTTTGCGTGCGTGCGTCAGCGGAGTGACGTATAGGTGTTTACCGTGCGAGATGCGGCGCTCGACTGAAGAATTGTGGGACCGACGTGGTCTGAAGTTGTCCGATTGACCAATCGCAGCGTTGGAATTCGAATCGGCGCATGCGCACTAGCCGTTAGTGCGTACGTGCCCACACATCTGCTTATCAACATCCGCAATCGGTATTCCAAGAATCGACAATTAATATTTATTTTAATTGCTTAACAACATCTGGTTGAGCCAATTATTTTTTCTTATCAAAGCCATAAATTATTATTATCAATATTTATTTTAATTGCTTAACAACATCTGGTTGAGTCAATTATTTTTCTTATCAAAGCCATAAATTATTTTTATTTTAAGTTCTTATCTACTAATCACATCCGGTCGAGCCAATTATTTCTTATCAACGCTATAAATAATTTTTTATTGTTACCGTCATTATAATTAATTCCGCGAATTGAGCCAATTATTTTTTTATCAAAGCCATAAAATATTCTTATCGTCACGAAAAATAATTCCAAGAATCGTATTTGCTATGGTACAGTAATATTAATACACACATAGCCACCGTTTCTATACCATCGTTGCAGTCTCCGATACACGATTGCCTATCCTGCCCCTTCCCTCTTCATTTTCTCTCTTCTCTCTTTCGAGCCGTTTTTGTATATGAATCGGCGCATGCGCACTAGCCGTTAGTCCGCACGTGCGAACTGGAACGTCGTCTCTAATAAGAGCGGATGCGATAAGGAAAATGTTTTTTTTTTTTAATAATTAAAACCACAAGCCAATTATTTTTTTTTTTTGTTCTTATCGACACGATAAATAATTCCACGAATCGTATTTATTTTAATTTCTTATCTATAACTTGCGTTGGTTAAATCCGGTTGTGTTTGTATATAAGTGAAAAAATTTGTGTAATTTCATCATTCGCAATCTGTTATTGAAAGTGAATACATCGATCGCAGAGAGATCATTTGATTTCATCATTCGCAATCTGTTATTGAAAGTGAATACATCGATCGGAGAGAGATCATTACATTTTCATCTTAATTAGCAAGGTAAGTTTTACTTTAATTAATTAAAAAAATAAATACTAATGGAACAGTATGGTATTATCAAATAACTTTCAATCAAATCAAGAAGAATTATTTAATTAAATTTTTAAAAAATACTTTATAAATTAAAAAAATTAATACTTTTAAATAATTAAAATAAATACAATTAAAAAATACTGTATACAATTAAAATAAATGCAATAAAAAATACTTTTAAACAAATAAAATAAATAATATATATAATGAAAAAAATAAATACTAATGGAACAGTATGGTATTATCAAATAACTTTCAATCAAATCAAATCAAATAAATTATTTAATTAAATTTAAAAAAAATACTTTATAACTTAAAAAAAAATAAATACTTTCAAACAATTAAAATAAATACAATTAAAAAAATACTTTATACAATTAAAATAAATACAATAAAAAATACTTTTAAACAAATAAAATAAATAATATATATAATGAAAAACATTTCTTCTTCTTCTGTTATTCACTGAAACACACAAAAAAAACAATGTTACGATATATGTTATTTTAATTTGTTTCAGATATTACAAAAAAAATGGTATCACCGGTAGTTATCCACGCAATAAATAACAACGTCATCCGTCTTCGATGGGACCTGTCTGACTCTGAGGAGATGTATCTCCTTTCAACTCTTCTACGGTATCAGAAGAACATCCTGAACTGTTTGAAGGAAGAAGGCAGACGCTTTGATGGCAACATAAAATGGTAATTAAAAAAAAACGTTAATATTTTTTGTAAATACTGTTTTTTTTTAAAGTAGTCAATATGTACTAAAATTATTCTGTTTCTACAGGTACGTTGCAGCAAATGTTGAATTGATGAAGCGGACACAACTCGAAGACGGAGTAGAAACAACATTCACAAATTTGTACTTGCATGGAAAAACTAGAACGGTGATAAATTTGGACGATAACACCAACGTTGTTGAAGAATCATGGATAGAATCAGTGGAGAAAATTATAGAGACACTAACCAAATTCATCAACAACGGCAGCGGATGGGTAATGAATAAAATAATTTATATTGATTTAAATATTATCCGTTACCGTCCGTTATATGGCGCCTCTAGCACATTTATAAAAACACCAAAAAAACTTGTAAAAAGAGAGGCAATAGTTAATGTAAAAAATCCGCATGATGAAAAATGTTTCCTATGGTCCGTACTAGCATACCTGCATGACCAACCAGGTCGTAACTATCGTCAGAGTTGGTATGCACGCTTTGAACATGAAATTAACATGAACGGGATATCATATCCAGTAAAGGTAAAAGACATTGATCGCTTCGAGGTGTTGAACCCCACAATAAGCATCAATGTTTACGGCTATGAGGAAGATAACGATCGCGTGTACCCGGTGCGTGTTACCGAAAACCGCGATCGTACCCACTGCATACACCTATTGCTGCTTGCAGGGGAGACGAGAGATAAATTTCACTACTGCCTTATAAATACCTAACCAGGTAAAAATGGGCTATCTCGTCTCCTTTCAGGTCTTACAAAACATGGTGGTAGCAGCCAATATTGCCCTTACTGTTTGCACCGTTTCAGTTCATCAGACCCACATGTCGCTACACAAAACCTAAACCAACATTTGATCGAGTGTAAGCGACACGGTGCACAAAGGATAAGAGTACCCGATCCCGCTAAAGAAAAGGAATGCGTGATGAAGTTCAGGGACTACTCGTCCACACTACGCGTTCCGTATACAGTGTATGCAGACTTTGAATCATTTGTACATCCGATGGACACTGCCACCCCTAAACCCAACACTAGTTTTACCGATAAGGTAGCCCATCATCTTCCGTCCGGTTACGCCTATGTAATCGTCGACGAGGAAGGGGAGATTTGTGAAGGTCCTGTAGTCTACCGAGCGAGAACCGATGCTGAAAATATCGTTGAAAAGATGCTGGATGAATTGCTCGGTCACGCCGATAGATTGCACAAAATTATGATCACCGAAAAACCGATGGTGATGACTCCCGAAGACACTGAAACATTTCAAAGGGCTACCGAGTGTTTTCTTTGTCATTGTGAGTTGAACGACGATCGTGTACGTCATCACTCGCATACCACAGGACGGTTTCTCGGTGCATGTCATAACGAGTGCAATTTAAATTGTAAGCGCACCGAGCATATTCCAGTATTTTTTCATAACCTCCGCGGTTACGATAGTCATCATATAGTTCAAGCTCTGGGAAACTATAAGGACGATGTAAAAATAAACTGTATCGCCAACACATCCGAGCGATTACAGTCACTGTCTGTCGGTCCGTTGAGGTTCTTGGACTCTTTACAATTTCTTTCGTCATCGCTCGAAAAACTTGTGGAAAATCTTGTAAAAGATTGTCAGGACAAAGACACCGTATTTAAACGTCTCACAAACTGTTACCCGCTACCCGAGAAAAGAGATTGTTTAATCCGTAAAGGCGTTTACCCGTACGAGTACATGACCCATATAAACAAGTTTTTCGAAACCCAACTTCCACCACAGACGGCATTCTACAATACGCTAAGAAGAGAGAACATAACGGACGATGATTACGTCCACGCTCAAAACGTGTGGGAATCGTTTGACTGCAATACGTTGGCGATTACCACGATCTTTATCTTCTTAGCGACGTATTATTGTTGGCAGACGTCTTTGAAAATTTCCGAAGTACGTCTATGCAATATTACGGTTTGGACCCCTGTCACTTTTACTCCACCCCCCATTTCACGTGGAATGCCATGTTAAAATTTACCCGACAAAAATTGGAACTGTTGACCGACATAGATATGCATCTGTTTGTCGAAAAAGGAACACGAGGTGGTGTAGCCATGATTTCAAACAGGTACGCCAAGGCGAACAATCCCAACATTCCCGATCAGTATGACCCATCCGAACCCACATCCTGGGTTCAATATTACGATTGCAACAACCTTTACGGGACAGCCATGGTTGAGCCCTTGCCACACGCTAATTTTAGGTGGTTGAGTACTGAAGAGATTGACAATCTCGATATTAACAGCGTTTGCGATCGTGGTGAAAAGGGCTACATCTTAGAAGTAGATCTTGAGTATCCACAAGAATTGCACGATCGTCACAAGGATTACCCTCTTGCACCAGAACGATTAGTACCAACCGATGATATGCTGTCCCCCTATTTGAAGGACATAAAGAGATGTCCCGTAAAAAAATTAATGACTACATTGTACGACAAACAAAAATACGTTTTACATTACAGAAACCTAAAGTTGTACACTCGACTAGGACTGAAAATGAAAAACATTCACAGAGTTCTGGAATTCTCCCAGTCGCCTTGGTTGAAACCGTACATCGACTTCAATACTGAAAAGCGTGCACAAGCACGAAACAGTTTTGAAAAGGACTTTTTTAAGTTGATGAACAACGCGGTGTACGGTAAGTCCTTAGAAAACGTACGAAACAGAATAGACTTCCAACTGGTCACTAACGAACGTAAATTGGATAAGGTGATTGCAAAACCGAGAGTTAAGGCTTGGTACATCTATAACAAGGATGTCGTTGGGGTAAGTCTAAAGAAAACGGAGATATTCCTTAATCGTCCGATCTACATCGGATTTACCGTATTGGACATTAGCAAAATGATCATGTACGAATTCCACTATGACTACATGGTGGAAAAGTACGGTCATAATATAAATCTTCTAATGACCGATACGGACAGTCTGATGTATCATATCGTGACCGATAACGTTTACAACGATATTCTTCACGATATCGATCGGTTCGATACTTCAGATTACCCTCGCGATCACGCATGTTTTAGTAATACCAATAAGAAAAAACTTGGTAAATTCAAAGACGAAATGAATGGAAAAGCTATTCGTGAATTTGTCGGACTTCGTGCTAAGATGTATAGCATTCTCGAATTCGACAAGAAAGAGAAGAATGTAGCAAAGGGTATTCCTAGAGTATCCATTGCAAAGGATCTTAGACACGATCTGTACAAAAAAAGTCTTTTTAATGATTCCGTTACGTATACAAGCGCGTACGGAATCATAAGCACTTTGCACAATATATTTTCCATTAACAAGTCAAAGAAATCGCTTTCACCTTACGACGATAAACGTTACATATTAGAAAATAAAATCAACACAGTTCCATACGGACATTACAGTATAAACAAAAAGAAACGTAAGCTCCCACCCAACAATAACGACAACACTCCGCAAAAAAGACCAAGAACCGTAAACGAAGTGCTCATAGCCCACGGTCATGACTATTGTAGACCAAGAACCGTAAACGAAACCCTAATAGCCCACGATCATGACTATTGTTAATTTTTTTTATCATGAGGATACATATTGCCTTTCTTTTATGTAAAATAAAACCATTATGTAATAAATTATTGTAAGTGAAAAAAAAATTATATGTAAAAAATATGAAATAAAGTATATATCTAATAATATAAATGACTTTTTTAAATTATTACATAAATCACTTTTTTCAAAAAAATTGAATGTAAAAAAATATGAAATAAAGTATATATCTAATAATATAAAAACAAACACACACGAAATACGGTCAGTACAACAATGAACGTCAAGGCGTCAATAGCTAAAGAGCTCCATCGACAGGCGCGTCGAAACTACCCCACAAGACGCGTTGAACTTAAAGGTATTTCAGACCTATATCAAGCTGACCTTGTTGAGATGATACCGTATGCTAAATCGAACAAAGGTTATCGTTACATACTGACGATGATAAATTGTTTTTCTAAACTAGCATTTGCCGTACCGATTAAAACCAAAACCGGTACGGAGATCGCTAATGCCCTCAAACCCATATTGGATAAACACAAGATGCGACATTTTCAAACCGATTTGGGTAAAGAGTTTTACAATCCGTCGGTTAAACGACTATTACAGTCGTACAATATAAATCACTATTCCACACATTCGGATAAAAAAGCGTCGATAGTCGAACGGTTTAATCGAACACTGAAAACGATGATGTGGAGAAAATTTACCGAACAAGGAACCTACAGGTGGTTAGAATTACTACCGAAATTGATCGCAAAATACAACAACACCAGTCACCGCACTATCGGAATGAAACCGAAAGATGTAAATAAGCGAAACCAAGCCGCTGTTTTACAGCGGTTAAATACGGTACTCTATCGAAAACCTACTTTACCGAAATACAATGTCGGCGATCGAGTGCGTATAAGCAAATTTAAAAAGACATTCGCCAAAGGATATCTACCGAATTGGACGAATGAAATATTTATCGTACATAAGGTACATGATAATACGCGTCCGTGTACTTACACGTTGATCGATGTTCACGGTGAGGTGGTGAGCGGTAAATTTTACGCTGAAGAGCTCACTAAAACTAACGTTACAAATAATGTTTATTTAGTCGAGAAAGTCTTACGAAGAAAAGGCAATAGGCTATTTGTAAAGTGGCAAGGGTTCGATGGAAAACACAACAGTTGGATACATAAGGCGGATTTGGTGTAGTGAATCGATCAGTCATAAACATGAAGTTGGAACGTCAACAGGTCGGTAATATTACGCTAGAAAACTTCGACGAATATACAGGAGCCGGGTGTGGAGAGGGAAAAAGGACTCGTCATGGACCTCTTCTACCGAATACAATCAGATGTATTATCTGCGGACCGTCTAATTGCGGAAAAACAAATGTCCTATTCAACTTGCTGTTCTCACCGGACGGTTTACGATTCAGAAATATTTACGTGTTTTCTAAATCGCTGTACCAACCGAAATATAAGTTTCTAGAACAAGTCATGACTGGTGTCCCGGAGATCGGCTTTTTTGCATACTCAGAAAACGATCATGTGATGGCACCCGACGAAGCGGAACCGAACTCGATAATGATTTTCGACGATGTAGCTTGCGAAAAGCAACATAATATTCGCAAGTACTTTGCGATGGGGCGACACAACAACATAGATAGCTTTTATTTGACACAGACATATTCCAGTGTCGGGAAGCACCTTGTACGGGACAACGCAAATCTCCTTCTTATATTCAAACAAGACGATCTCAACTTACGTCACTTATATCAAGATCATGTAAATACCGATATGAAATTCGATCGGTTTAAAAGTCTGTGTGGTGTTGCATGGAGAAAACCTCATGGATTTTTGGCTGTGGATAAGGAGAGCGATATCGACGGTGGACGATATAGAGTAGGCTTTGATGATTTTGTAAAAGAGATCAGTTGATAGTCGGTAACAATGGCAAGCATACACACCTACGAGGACGGAACACCGTACGCTAACGCGATACGTTTTAGGCAAAAACCGCAAAACAACTTGTGTTCCAAATATTTTAGCGACCGTCAGAAGTTTTGCGGTAACTACGTCTGTCGTAAAGTGAACTACTGTGAAAATAAAGACCGACGATGTTGGCGACATGTAAAAAGAATGAATCGTGACTATCCGTTGGTCGTTCTGTTGATGATTACTAGCGAAGGTACGATTTTCAATAAGCGTATATGGTTAAAATTTTTAGAAGAATGTGACAAATACGAGATGCCAATTGAACTGGTGATATACGATAAAAACATGTTCAACACCACAATTCGACACGGATGGAACTTTATTTCAAGATTTAGACCCTCTCCGCTCGTGTACAAAAAGCCTTTATTGGAACTTCAAAACCGTCATGCATCTATGGACTACACAAACGTTTACATGCACATGTTGGAATACGGTAGTCGTCTAGAAGGAGCGAGATGCTGTATAGTGATCACGGAACGAACTATTCCGATCAGGTCGCCAAAAACGTTGTACCGCTTAGCGTTATCATACGGTAGAAAATGTTTTGTGGACACGGCTTACGGAGTACAATTTACCGACGACGTACCGGAAACATTACCGATAAGACGAGGAGGATTACCGTTCGACATCGTGAACAACAGGGCGCAGGCGCTCTTTTCTGGCGAATTTCTAAACGAAGCGCTACCTACGTTGCGATTATACGCCGATTCGTTCGGATTGAGGTACAACGAACGACGCGAACTGTTTGAAATCCAAAACGAAGATCTGCTGCGAAAATGGTGCGAATATGCAGGAGCGAAACCGGACGAATTTTGGTTGTTGAATAGCTATCTGTTGCATCTACATTCGGAAGGTGACCGTCATCCGATCAGACGACTTTCCACACGGTACTTGACAAAGGTACCACAACGCGATCACTCAACGGTTGTTGATATTCCGCTGTGGGTTGGAAATGTAAAAAGGGCTGCTGTCTTTAAAGACACAAGCACGAAACTCATAATACCGTCTATCGATCAGGGTGTGACACAATATTACCGCGAATTGTGCAATACCAATCGTCGTCTGACAAGAATGAATGTTTCGTTAATCGATGTTATACGTTTTCTACGCAGAACCAAAAAACATGCAGTGTTCTTTAGATCGGTGGAACTAGGATGGTGATGTGATCGACTGTTTTCCGATCATTCGTAACCACGATGTCGAACAAGAACGAGGTCGATATGCCATCCTCGTCGTCGTCGTCTGCGAAGTTGGTAATGGAAATCGATAGAATACGAGATTCGATTAAACGAAAACATCGCGCTATTACGCAAGGAATAACAGAATCGGAACAAGATATTGAAAAGCAATTTAAGCCTATTGTCGAACCGCTCCGAGAACTTAATCAATCGTTTAAACAAAAGTACGATGTTAAAAAAGAACAAGAAGAGAATGCAAAGGAGGAGGTGGAAGAGACACCGACGGTTATGAGAAGACTCTTTAAAACACCGACGTCGGAAAAACAGTTCGTGAAACCTGTAGACCCGTCGACACCGAAAACGATGGGGTTTCGTGCAAAACATTTCTTGGATCTTACCGTAACGGATAAAGGTAAAAAAATAGACAACGTCTACGGAGTTAAAAACATTGACGATCAATGGATGATCGGATCAAAACCACTCCAGTTCAAAGGAAATAAAATAGTTATCGACAACAAGACGTATAGCGGTTCCAAAGGTTTATATCAATTGATTTTTTTGAACGAGCCTGTAGATTATACAACCAAAGATTTAAATAACTATAAGAAAATATTAGAAACTACTGAGGCGCATAAAAGTCAAAATACCGGTCGCATAATTTCCAGTCGATCGTTAAAGTACAAGAATATTATCAAAAGACTATTTCCTCGTACGCATCTTTCGTCGGAAAGCGGTCATGACGACGAAAGTCCAATAACCGGATCGGGTCTGTTGATGAGAGCGAAGAAAACGGTTAGACCGGATTACGTTTATTGGGACGATCCGAATGAACTGTGCGATAGACTGCGACTTTTATTGGCTTCGAAACGTGCGGGTCATACCGGTCATAATAACGAAATAGTTTCAATCGTAGAAGAACTGCAAGAAGGCGGATACATAAAGGAAGGTAGTACAGGGAACCTTTTATTTTAAACAGTCTGAAGATGAGTATCGACAAGTTCGGACGTTCTCGCGTTGGGAGTGCAACCGCCCAACCACCACCAACTCGGATTGTTGAAACGTTTGACAAAACCGCCGATGGAGATTTCGATATCAAAAAAAGACGTTTGTGCAACGTCGGACCACCTGTTGAAGATGATGATGGTGCAACAATCGGTCACGTTAAGAAAATGTTCGTAAAGCAAAGCGAGTTGAATAATAAATACTTACCGACGGTTTCACCGATGGACAACAACGCACTCTCCTTTTCAAAGAGGCGATTGTGCGATATCGCCGATCCAATTGTAAAAACAGACGCCGTAACTGTCGACTATTTACGGAAAAACCTTTTCGGTACAAATGAGAGAATTAACGCGAGAGGGTGCGTTATCGCAAATGCTGGTGCACCAATTAATAGCACAGATCTCACTACAAAGTCATACGTAGACAAATTGACAAATGGGATTTTAACGATTAAAAACGGTGTTTTGGATATCCAAAATTATCGAATATGTAGAGTCGGTGATCCTGTCGAAAAGACGGACGTCGTTACTGTCAACTATTTAAAAAAAAAACTTTTCGATGAAAAGCAAATAACTAATTTGGTTTTAACACGCGCACTATTTAATTTTTACAAATTTGTATTAAACATTAACGACAGCGCTAACAGAAACTTAAATCAAATATCGCTTATGCGTATATTAACCGCTGACAATCATCACCAAAGCGATTCCGCAAACAGATCTAAATAGTAAAGATACAAAGGAGAATGAGGATGCGACAAAAAATATGGTGCGTCCTCCAATCGCTGATAAGACAATGAAGAATGATGATGTGAATAAAAATACGATACGTCTCCCGGTTTCGGAGGACGAGGATGTGACAAAAAATATGGTGCGTCCTCCGATCACTGATAAGACATTGAAGAATGAGGATGTGAATAAAAATATGATACGTCCCCCGGTCTCGGATGATGTGAATAAAAATATGGTATGATTGTCGAACATGGATCCAATGTAAGATGGTAGAATGTTGTAAACAAGTTCATTGTCTATCCGACATGGCAAGAGTGAGGAGGTCAAAATGTTCTCCCGTTCAAAAGGGTAAGGTGAGAAGATCTAAACGAATAGCCAGTCTTAAACGAGGCGGTGGACTGTTAACAACTCTAACAGCAGGAGCTGCAGGAGCGTTAGGATCCTATATCGGTGATAAAGCATTAAAAGGTGTCAAAAAGGTGGTGGGTACGGTCGTAAACAAAGGGGTCGATTTATTACCGATAGAGTTACATATTCCGGGATATCAGTACTGCGGACCTGGAACGAATTTAAAAAAACGATTAAAGAGAGGCGATCCCGGTGTAAACAAGTTGGACGCCGCTTGTAAAGAACACGATATCGCATACGCAACGTACAGCGACAACGAAAGAAGAGCGGCAGCAGATCGTAAATTAGCCGATAGCGCTTGGGAAAGAGTTAAAGCTAAGGATTCGAGTATCGCGGAAAAAGCTACGGCATTGGCGGTTACAAACGCGATGAAATTAAAAGCAAAGTTCGGCGGTGGAAGAGTACGAAGACGAAGAAGACGAACAAAAAGGAATAATATAAAACGCCTTGTCGAAATGATGAAACGAAAAGCGGACGCTGCAGGGCAGGGATTATACCTTAAGCCCTACCCTTTGACGGGATCGGGGATGGGCGGTAAAAAAAAACGTCGTCGCCGTCGTCGTCGTCTCCAATAAAGGGAATACCAGTGCGACCGCTATCGAACATAGAACTAATGTGGTACGCGAGAAGACTAAATATAACCGATTTTCGAGGGGTCTTCATGTTGGACGCATTACCTACACAACCGAAGATTAACGAAACTGCGATAGTTAATCTTGACCGCAGTACTGGTCATGGAACACACTGGGTATGTTATAGAAAACGTGGACGGATGGTGGACTATTTCGACAGTTTCGGTAATCTGCGTCCACCTAACGAATTGATACGTTATTTTCCACTCGATTCGATTATAAATTTCAATTATAACGCCAGACAGAGTATAAACACGGTTATCTGCGGTCATTTATGTCTTGAATTTCTCAGTCGTGATTCGTCAGCCTACAGGTCAACATGTTTTGCATAAGTGGAACTACGTCGTTCTTACACGCTACATTCTTTCCGCCATTGGATTTGTCTGATGGCGATTGGGAATTGGCGTTGATAAACTTAACCACATACAACTCGATTCCAAATGTCGAAGAGGGAATCAACAACACATTTACTGTTGTACCAAAGAAACCTCAAAAACCGATTAAGCTGACACTAGCGACCGGATCGTACGAAGTGGATGATATCGCCAAACGCTTGAGCGATGAACTCAAAGACAAAAGCAAAATAGATTTACTTATGCGTCCGAATAACAACACATTAAAATGCGAACTTAAATGCAGCGCTGCCATCGATTTGACATCAACGGATAGTTTAGCACCGTTGTTGGGGTTCGAGAAAACTAATCTGACGGCGAATATATGGCACGAGTCATCGAAGCCAGTTGCCATTAACAACGTGAACACCGTACGGGTCGAATGCAACCTTATACGAGGCTCCTACACAAACGGATCAGAGGGACACGTGTTGCACGAATTCACGCTAAGCGTACCGCCAGGTTTCAAAATAATCGAATCGCCGAAGAATATAATCTATCTACCGGTGAATACGAAGAGCTTAGACGATATCGCTATAAAGTTTACCGATCAAGACGGAAAACCGATTAATTTTCGCGGTGAAACCGTTACGGTGAGATTGCATTTACAAAGGAAAACGAAGTAAAAAAGAAAGACAATAGATGGGGTTAATATACAACAGCGTTGGTACTAGTAGCGAAACGACACGCAAACCGATCAGTCGACGTGCAAACACCAAAGCGTTAACATCGCGTAACGTGTTGTTTCTTCGTAAACTTGGTTTTACAGTTTTGGTGAACAGTAATGGCAGGAGCGAATATGTTGGACGTCGGTGAAAGTGTTTCGTTCGACAACACGATCACACAGTACGAATATCATACCCATCTACCGTACGCTTCGTCGACTTACAACAACAACGATGAAATCCGGATTCCGATACACCAACAAGATGTGTACACTTTACCGCATAAAAGCTATTTGATGGTCGAAGGTGCGTTAACTACTAAAGCAGGCGATAAAAAGGCAACGGAATCGTGGTTAACAAACAACGCGATACCGTTTCTCTTCGAAGAGATACGATACGAGATAAACGGTACGGAAATGTGTCGCGTACAAAAGCTAGGAATAACGACAACGATAAAGAATATTCTTTCGTTGCGTAAAAGCGAAGAAAATATTTTGGAAAATTTCGGGTGGAAGTTCAAAGCGTCGGATAAGTTCGATTTGGAAGAAAACACGGGAAGATTTTGCTTCTACGTACCGCTGCGTATGCTTATGGGTTTCGCCGAAGACTACAGACACATAATATTGAACGTCAAACAAGAATTGGTTTTGCTTAGATCTTCCAACGACGTGAACGCATTAGTGTCTTCAAAAGAGGCGCCTGATTCCAAGTTGAAAGTGACTAAGATAGCGTGGAAAATTCCGTATGTTCACGTTGCCGATACGATGCGATTGCATTTGTTGAAGGTAGTAGAACGAGATAGACCGTTAGCTATTGCTTTTCGTACATGGCAGATCCACGAATATCCGGCTCTACCACAAACAAACATACATTCATGGACGGTAAAAACATGTGCGCAAACGGAGAGACCAAGATACGTGATATTCGGTTTACAGACCGACAGAAAAGATAAAGCTACAAAATCATTGACGAACTTCGATATGTGCGAGTTGGTAAACGTTCGTCTGTATTTGAATTCGCAGTACTATCCGTACGACAATCTACAGGGAGATGTGAATATGATGTATGAAATGTTCGCCAGCTTTCGGTCCGGGTATTATAACAAACCGCAGGACGAATGTCCCGCTTACAGTTTGGCGGATTTCAAGACCAGTGTACCGTTAATAGTTATCGACTGTTCCCGTCAGAACGAATCGCTTAAAACAGGAACAGTAGATGTACGTATCGATTTCGATACTAAAAACAATATACCGGCCAACACGACTGCCTACTGTCTCATTATACATGATAGCATCGTCACGTACACTCCGCTCAGTGGAATAGTGAAAAAACGTATGTAATGCCGGTGGTATTTGAGATGGATCAATTAGGTGGTGGACGGGGAGAGGAAGGTAAAAAGCAAATATTAGCTACGTGGCGACAGTTTACGAAATGGTTGATAACATTTAGCATATTTAAAACGGGTATTGCAGTTGGAATAATCGTAACACTGTTACTGGGTGACTTTTCGCATGAATCTTGTACAATGATCAAACCGATACGGTGTAGAGTGACTTTTTCTACACAATCACCGGTTAACATACCGTTAGTATGGTGTAATTCATCGTCTGTGGAGGTGTTGTCCATTTTTTACAACGCTACCGTATCACCACCATCATCTTCAAAAAACCTGTCTGCTGACGTAGTTAGCAACATCACTACATCGTTACCTTCAGCGAAGACGACAGTATTACCAAAGGTAAACATCGACAAAACCGCATTGAAGAGGAAAAACATAGTGAATGTAACGACATCATTACCTTCAGCGAGGACAACAGTGTTACCAAAGGTAAACGCTACCAAAATCTCATTACGTAACATGACGTTACATGCACATGGTGATGATGACTATGATGGTCCTCTAAACGAGGAAGAAGAAGATGTGGAGGGGGTAACCCCCACCACTTCTACTTTGAAAGTATAAAAAGGTCTAATCCGACTGCACGCATACAAATCAGTAGTTGTTGAGCATCCGTCATGGAAGGAAGTGGTGTATATTCGCCAGACGACGTTCAATCGTTTCTATTCATGAACGATTCTTTGCATAACATCAATCACCATCCTGAAGTTACGAAACCGACTGAGAAGGAGGTTAAATCGAAACCAACGAAGATCCGCAAAAGGAGAAATCCGCGTAAAAAATCTTATGATAAACCTTCTTCAGTTGAACACACGATCACAAAGACCAAGACCAATAAGAAGCAGAAGAAGAAGGACAAAAAGAAGGCGGATAAGGGGAACGAAGGGATATCCCCCACCAACATTGTGATTTCATAGACATCGTTGGTGGTTACATATCGCCATCCTCATACACGGATGAGCGATCGTCATGGAAGGAGTTATCGAGTATCACGGCTTTCTCGGCAAACGAGGTGAGTTTATAGTTAAAGAACTTGCTGTTGTCGGTGATGGAAACTATATGATTCTTCACTTTCGATCACCGTACCCAAAGTCTGAGTTGACATCTAAATACAAACGGATGGTCGGATGGTTGGAGAGGAATTTTCACAAAATCGATTGGAATTACGGCGAAGTCGTATACAACGACGATATCATGAAGGCGTTATGTTCGCAGTTTGCCACAATACACACCAAAGGGTTGGAGAAAGTGGAATTTTTGCGACAGTTTCATAACGATGTTCGTCAGATACCGGACGGTGCACCGAAACCTAATTCAAATTATATCGTAAATTGTCCGTACCACACGCACAAGGAGAGTGGAAAATGTGCGTTACAAACCGGTTGTTTCTACATGGAGTGGTTGAAGATGTGTAAAAAGCCGTTGGATCTGGTGAGAGAAGCCGATCGATTGCGATCGTTTGCGAACACAAACGCGGAAAACAAAGAGGAATTGGCAAAAAACGGTTATTACTATTCCTTCAACGAATTGTGTGTAAAATGTTGTTGGTGTAACGAAAGGATGGATGTGCATCACCACTCAACTCGTTGTCAAAACTGCATCAAGGAAAACGTACCGCTTTCTTTTGAACATGTTGTTCCACGTCGAATACCGCTGTAGAGCTCAGTCTGCTGCAAGATGTTGATGAAAAAAATAAAAAATAAAAAAAAAAATAAAAAAAAATTTAAAAAAAATATAAAAAAAGATTCGAGTGTTTTACAGTAGGCCTATTGGGGAGAGATTTCACTCATGTAAAAAAAAAATCTCAACGCGCCACGGTTGCTACCTCGTGGGTGGTGTGGAAACGTAACCGTTTTTTTTTAATTTAAAATAACAAGCGGGAAATAACAGGAAGTACAGGGTCCATAGCACTGATAAGGTATATATATTTGTCGCTCTGCTCACTACATCATTCATTTCACAACACAGCTGCACATCAGACGAACATGGGTGAGAGAACATCGACATCATTCGAACTTGCTAAAGCAAGAGTTGTTACCAGTATTAGAAACTTGGTGCGTAGTATCTCAAGTGTGAAGGGTGCAGATGTACCCTTTTTAGAATCGCTTAGTGAGGCATTAAGAAATGTGAAATGTGCAGTAGAACGAGGTGTTATACGGGATGAAGATTTGACCAGTACACTGCGATGTAAAATATGTCTGATTGGACGTGTAGGAGCAACGATACTACCGTGTGGTCACACATTCTGCATAGATTGTGTACGGTATTTAATACAACACAACCTTCCATGTGGGATGTGTAGACAAGCGGTGACTGGCTATATAAAAATCTATTTCAACTAGTCACCTCACCGTCTTTCCCAAACTGTCCTTTTCAGGACAACAACACATTACACAAACAACACAAAATTACACGCGTAGACAAAACAAAAAACACTTTAAACCCCCATACAATAAATTGTAACTAATTATTGTTTTTTTAATTTAAAAAAAAAAACGATATTTATTTACATTTATTGAATGTAGTGGTTCCAAGGCCCGTGACACGATATGATATTGGATTTATCCACTATCAATTGTGTTACAAACGGTGAGGAGAGTGTTTTATAGTAAACCTATTTTTTCCCCTTAAAAAACCTTCCGATGTGTAATTCCATCCGCAGTTTAGCGATGGACGTTGACATAGCCGCATTGGTGTGGACGATTAGATTTTTTCCAAATCGTCGCGTAAGAACGTTGCGTCATCTTATGAAACTTACAATTGCTGCGTTTCCTCACGCAACAAGTATTACCGCAGACATACACCGTTTCAATACGGTTAGAGTGGTTTTCAATTACGACGCCACTTACGCTGAACTTCACGACGGTTTACAAGAATATTTAGACAGTTTAAAAATAGATACTGTAGACGGATTGTGTAGACATTATATTCACTATAGTGACGATCCAATATAGCAGCGATGAAAACGTTTAGCGATTCGGTAAACGAATTGAGGTTTATTGCATCGTATATTTGCAAATATTGTTTTATGATGCTTACCACCCACTACGATGTTAATGATGAAATACATGCTTTCGATTGTAAGAAATTCGACTACTGCGGTCGTGGTCTACCAGAATACTTATGTTCGTGCGAATTGATTATTGAAAACGTGAAAAGAATGCACGCTATGGTACGTGCAAATAAATACGAAGTGTTATGGGAAAGTCCGTTCGCCTGTACAGTTATCGATCGTAACGAACTCTATCGGTTGTTTTGCAAAATTGTCGTGGAAATAGGGGGTAAGAAGGTAAATCACACTTGCAATTGCCATTCGAGTGTGAGCACTGCGAATGTTAAGATGGACACCGTAGCGTTTATTAACATTTTCAACGATGAATATTGTTTTCTAAAGAAGATACCGTTCAGGAGGTTGACCGATCTTGATATCGGTGTTAGCTACGTACTGTTGGAAATGAGAAAGATATTTACTCAATACGGCGAACTCCGTATTTGCGTAATATTGTTCGACAGCGAATCGGATGAACCGGACAGCTTTCAAACCTTATTACCAAAGACGTATACAAACAGATTTACCGACGATGAATTGAACGTTGTAAAAAATCATTCGATGAAATTAACTTATTATGGAAAGAAAAAACTCGCCAACGGTGACGTTGACGAGTTCACCGAGGATATAAAAATCAGTTTGTAAAATTTTGCACGAGTGTTTGTAGGCCTATTGGGGAGAGATATCACTCGCATAAAAAAATCTCAACGCGCTGCAGTTGCTACCTCTTGGGTGGTGTGGAAACGCAACTCAAACAAATGTATTTTTTTTTTGGTGGTGGTAAATGTTTGTTTATTTGTGATTACTGTTTTATAAGGAAAATATAATTTTTAATTGGCACGTGGGATTATTTATCGTGACGATAACAATAAAAAAATATTTATAGCGTTGATAAGAAATAAAAATAATTTATGGCTTTGATAAGAAAAATAATTGGCTCAACCAGATGTTGTTAAGCAATTAAAATAAATATTGATAAGAATAATTTATGGCTTTGATAAAAAAAATAATTGGTTCAATTCGTGGAATTAATTATCGTGACGATAATTTTAATTGGCACGTGGGATTAATTATCATGACGATAACAATAAAAAATTATTTATAGCGTTGATAAGAAATAATTGGCTCGACCGGATGTGATTAGTAGATAAGAACTTAAAATAAAAATAATTGGCTCAACCAGATGTTGTTAAGCAATTAAAATAAATATTGATAAGAATAATTTATGACTTTGATAAAAAAAATAATTGGTTCAATTCGTGGAATTAATTATCGTGACGATAATTTTAATTGACACGTGGGATTATTTATCGTGACAATAACAATAAAAAATTATTTATAGCGTTGATAAGAAATAATTGGCTCGACCGGATGTTGTTAAGCAATTAAAATAAATATTAATTGTCGATTCTTGGAATACCGATTGCGGATGTTGATAAGCAGATGTGTGGGTATAAATAGCCATTTGTAATCGCCGTAGTCTCATTCTAAAGCTAACTCTTGGACAAACAACATCATCATGACTGACGGTAACAGAAAAGATTTTATTCATCATTTGAATAAGCGACTTGTTGCTACCAACTTCGAAACAAAAAGCGTTGGTGATCTCACTATCGGTAAACCTTATGAAATTGTATGGTTAAGGAAAATCGCTACACGTTATGGGAAGAGCATAGTATGTCGTTTACGAGATGGTGAAGAAGAACAACCATTTAACGTTTATTTACCAAGACGTTTTACCGAAATGCTTAATGAGGATGAATTAGAAAAAATGGTATCTATGAAATTAAAACTCGTATATAAAGGACTGATTGGTAAAGCTTTCGATGTAGCATTCGAGTAATACCAGGTAGCTATTTAAACTGTCCTTTTCAGGACAACAACACATTAAACAAACAACACAAAATTACACATACATACACAAAACAAAAAACACTTTAAACCCCCATCAATAAATTTGTAACTAATTATTGTTTTTTAAAAAATGTTTTCTTTTAAAGTAAACAAGATAGAAAACGATATTTAGTTACGTTTATTGAATGTAGTGGTTCCAAGGCCCGCGACACGATCTGGTAATAGATTTATCTACTATCGGATTTTGTTGCAAATGGTGAGGAGAGTGTTTAACAATAAATTGAAAAATTGTAGCTTCAAATCATACAAAATGCACTTGTCAGGATATCACCATACCTATCAGATGAATTTTTTTTTGAATTGTGGAGGGGAGGATGTGACATTCTGATTCGTTGATAGTAGGGTGTGGTAGTTGTGGTAGTGGGGAGGAGCTTATAAATACAGTGTAACTGAGTGAAGCAGTTTATTTGTTGAGAAACGTTCGAGTTGTAAACATGATTCAGTTTAGTGAAGAAGATGTACGCGGCCGCGTTGGTGACCAACAACTGACGACTATGTGTTTTAAATTAAAACACAGTTACCTATATATTGTCGATTTATCTGATCATGATTTTGATAAAAACGGTGATAACTTGACCATAAGAGTGGTTTTCAATGATGATGATTTTGGATATGGACGAAAATATTATTGCGAATTTGAATGCGGTGAACAAGCTATCGCACTTATTCACAGCAAAGAAGTACTGTTTTCTGGATTCTACGGTGACGACGGTAACGTAAAGGCGTTCAAATTAAATCGTTCGTCGAATATGAAGTTGAATGCGTCCGTGTTAAAAAATCTCAATACGTCGCATCGAAAAAATAACGTACTCGCTGTAAACGTGTTTGCTGCAAACGAAAGAAGAAGAGTAACAGCTAATGTAGCGACGGACGGAGGACTTTTCTTCAGAGGTCGTGATGAGGTAGATTGTTCTGCCGATGGTTGTGACGATGATACCCAACCGCTGTTGGTGGCGTACGACACAAATGAAAATTCAGAATTCGATTACGTTAAAACCAATCGATATATGAAAGGACGTCACATCGCTTCTCTTTATTTTATTTTATACAAGAATACGAAACGCAAAGAAGAGTATAAAGAAAACCGTCAACGAATTTTTTAATTTCTACGATGTTTAAATAAGTTCTTTTAAGGACTACAACATAAATTAGAGTTATCTTGGGATTTTTTTTTGTTTAACATAGATGTTCTTTCTTGTAAAGAAGTATCATGAAGACGTTTCTTAAGATATATATATAGTCGAGTGTTTTGTAGGCCTACTGGGGAGAGATATCACTCTAAAAAAAAAATCTCAACGCACCGCGGTTGCTACCTCTGGGGTGGTGTGGAAATGCAACAACACTCTAAACCCCCATACAGTAATGTAAAACTATTTTTTAGAAATAAAATTTAGTCGATCGGCATTACTGGATGAAGGTTCCAAGGCCTGCGGTGTAATCCGATGTCAGATTCACCATCTGTTGTCGAATTACACTTGCGAATGGTGAGGAGAGTGTTCCAACACATAAATTCATTTCATAACTTTTTTTTCCTTTTACAGATCCAGACACAACCGGATTTAACCAGTTACAACAACTCAAGTCACTTTTGTATTAGTGATCCGATAATTATAAAAAAAAACATTTTCCTTATCGCATCCGCTCTTATTAGAGACGACGTTCGAGTTCGCACGTACGCACTAACGGCTAGTGCGCATGCGCCGATTCGAATTCCAACGCTGCGATTGGTCAATCGGACAACTACAGACCACGTCGGTCCCACAATTCTTCAGTCGAGCGCCGCATCTCGCACGGTAAACACCTCTACGTCACTCCGCTGACGCACGCACGCAAACACAGCCGCCACCGCCTCCCAGTGCACGATCCACGACGAGAACCTCTCTCCGTCGCGGTAACGCCTTCCGACGCCATCGCCTGGACGACCAGGATCATCCTCGTGGTACGTCTATATTCACTTGTGTGTATATATATGTATGTGTGTGTGTGTGTGTGCATGTGTGTTTGTGTTTGTGTGTCGCAGCAGACATCACCGCCACCGCCTCCCGGAGCACGATCTACGACGAGAACCTGTAACGCCTCCCGACGCCATCGCCTGGACGACCAGGATCATCCTCGAGGTACGTCTATATTCACTTGTGTGTATATATATGTATGTGTGTGCGCGTGTGTGTGTGCGTGTGTGTTTGTGTGTCGCAGCAGACATCGCCGCCACCGCCTCCCGGTGCACGATCTACGACGAGAACCTCTCTCCTTCGAGGTTACGCCTCCCGACGTCATCGCCTGGACGACCAGGATCATCCTCGAGGTACGTCTATATTCACTTGTGTGTATATTTATGTATGTGTGTGCGCGTGTGTGTTTGTGCATGTGTGTTTGTGTGTGTGTGTGTGTGTGTGTGTGTGTACAGACTGATGTTACGTTAAAATTCACAGCTTACGTAGAACATTTTTCACTCATTACATCAGGGAGTCACCGCAGCCGATTGGTTTAAGGCGTCAGTCGGTCGCGTCCCGTCATGACCGGGTTCGAATCCTCTAGCCGACAGAATTTTTTTTCACTTTAAATATTATTTATTTAATTCAAATCGACCGCCACACAACAGTGATACCAACCTTTGAAATATTCTTTCAATATATAAACATGTCAACAAAAAATAAATCAAGTTGGTAACACTGACTCGCTGTCGACATAAAATAAATCAAGTTGGCAACACTGACGGGGTACCGGCGTCAATGACGTCACAATCCAAGATGGCTGACCACAGCCATCTTGAATTAGTGACGTCAGAAGTGACGTTTCCAAGATGGCGGACGGCCGCCATCTTGGAATGACGTCATTTTGACGCCGTACTACCATTTCCGTACTACTACTATCGTCAAATGGGTTAATATAAACGATGACCGGGCCATGATATTGAACCCTAAGAAACAAATTGAATTGTTAGATAGAGATTCTAATGATATTTTCTATTCCAATATGATAGACAACTATTATCCTATGAGACCAAAAGTATTGGATGACTACTGTTTCTATGATTTCGTTAAATTTTTCTATTACACAATTGACAGACTCGCAGATAGCAATAGTGAATAGTACATGCTACCTAATAGAAAACTTATTAAGAAACTTTTAAATCCATGTCTTATAAATAATTACAAATACAATGTGGATTTTTAACCTGAAAAATATTATTACAGTTTATTGTTGTTATTCAAACCCTGGAGAATGTCAGAAACTTTGAAAGATGGATACAGCCCGTATGTAGAGTCATTCCAGGGACTGGTTTACCAAAAGCAATGGCATACCGTGAAAGTCTACTGGAAATTCTAAAGGCTTTTGAGCATATTGTGGAAATGATTAAAAATAAAATAAAAGAGTACGAAAAAGACTCGGAAATAATCGATGAATCATTAGAATGAGCAACCTGTTTGAGGAAAAAATCAATAAAGTTTTAAAATCAGATGATGAAAATTGTTCTAAGACTGGAAGTCTTCCAAGGTCATTACTATAAAAATTGGTGCTAAAGTCATGTTGAATAGAAACATCGATATATCTCAAGGATTGGTTAATGGTACCTGCGGTACCATTAAAAATATAAAAAGAAAGCATTTAAAAAGTATAAACAGAAAAGTTGATGATATGATGTTCAACAAGTAACGATTACTTTATCTTCTGAGGAATAACGTACAATTTGAAGAATAAGTGTTAAATTTGAATTGATGGAAACAATTTCCTATGTGTTTAAGGTATGCTATCACCGTATGTAAATCACATTCCATGTGATTAATACCTTCGTAGATGCTGGTAATAATATTTTTACAATTGGTCAGGCATACGTTGCTTTTTCAAGAACAACGTCTATTGAGGGATTGCATTCGATCAATTTTGATCCATCCACGATCAAGGCCAGTTCTGAAGCAATACATGAATACAATAGATTAAATAGTAAATATAAGCCTGATATTCTAATTCTTGAAGAGAAAAAATTAATTTAAAAACGTTAAGGATGATATTTGGGTTATGCCTATCGATGAGTGCCATGAATGGAATGATGCAAGTGATATAAACCACGCAAAAGAGAATTGCACGGATTTTTTAATGGTGATTCAGTTTCGTGTTATGCTAATTCAGTTTTTGTCAATGTTTGTTTAATTGTGCATTATTGAAAAATGAGATCCATAAATTACTGAAAAATCATAATTACATACGTCACTTAAAAATTATATAAATAGAGCAAGCATAGACATGATAGAAATAAGAAACTTTGTACATGAATATTTCAATATTCAACGACAACAAGATGCTGTTGGATTTTTCACATATTTTATTGAAAAAGTTGAATCTTTCAAGAACATTATACAGCACAACACCCGATAGACGATTATTTGTGCAAATGATAAATGTAAGTATGATTCAAAGAACAAAGAAAATAATTATATTTAGTTAGTTTTAAATAATAATTTTTATTTAATAATTATATTTAATAGTTTTACACGTACATATTAAAATGGATAGTTTAAAGAAAAATAACAGGTTTTATCTCCAAAATTTAATTCATAATTTTAGTGATAAAACTCATATTGAAGGTAGATGTGCTGAATTTGGATACATAGATTTCGTACATAGAATGGAAATTCGTTGTTAGAAAAACTGTGGATCATTCAAATATAATTATTCAAAAACGACGCAGTATGTTTACACAAAATAACTGAAATTAAAGGAATAAAAATTGTCTAATGATGCTCGCAAACTATTCCGGAAAAAATATAAACTTAAAGTTCAATATTTCATCACGGGCAGTCAATGAAAGAAGGAAATTATTCAATGATGATCAATATTGGGAAAAATTGGATTGAAGGTAATGATTTTTTAATTGCAAAAAAATGTTGGCCACGAAATTTCAAAAACGTTTGTATTAATTTTTGAATAAATTTGATTTTTTATTAGATACTTGAATACAATCGACAAAAAGTTATTAGCAAACACATAGATAACAGAATTTTTATAAATATAAAAAAACATTGTTTCAGTTTAACGAATAAATAAAAAACAAAAAACAGATGATATCCGAGTTACAAAAACATCAAAATTTTTAGGTTTCGGCGAGAGTTTGCCGTAAATTGAAAACATAAAAAATCGAAAATCAAAATTTTTAAATTTTTTAAATTATAATTTCAAAGAGTCATAGTCCGAATCAAACAGTACTGATATGTATGAAAGATGATGTGGTAATTGTTTTATATAATTTTTCTACTTCATTTTCTCAAACACGAAACTGTACACCGTTAAATACTTTCTTCATGTATATTGAATATTAAAGTTTCATAAATGTCAAATAACTTCGTTCTAAAAAAAAAAAAAACATTTGGAATTAATGTACAGATATCTTTTACAATCTTTATTCTTAACACTGTAATTCAAAATAATGTCACCACCTAAATATTCTATGTATTTGTACCACATAGGTTAAATTGGAGCTTCCATATAAAACAACTTTTAAGTTGGAAAGGGAGGAAAAGAATAAGAATAATTTCCAGTTGATGGACTAGAGCCTGAAGAGCTGCAAGATGCGTTGGATAAACTGAAAAATAGAAAACAGGGGGAAGTGGTGGAATAAAAGCTTAAATATTGAAATACTCCTCTGCAGTGAAAAGGCATTTACTGCTTTTTATGAATCTATGTTCAGAGAAAGGTTTATATTAAAAGATTGGAAAATAGCAGTCATATATCCAACACTAAGGAAGGGGGACAGATCACAGTGAAATAATTACAGAGAAATAAGCCTGCTTAATGTAGCATTAAATTTTATTCAAAAAAAGTTACTGCAGAATAAGACCGCTAATAAAAGCAGTGATGCGAAAAGAAAAGTCGGTATTTAATATAGGAATATGGTTTACAAACAATATCTTCATCATAAAACAGATAAATGAGAAGCGTAGGGAGTTTAACGAAGAGCTACATATGATTTTGTGGACTATAGTAAGGCGTTCTACACGGTAAACAGAAAATCGATGTTCAATATATTACAACGACGAGGTATTACACTATAATTGGTTAACATAATAAAGGGTTTATTCAAGAATTCAGGAATATATGTATCTGGTACAAAAAGAAAACTGCAGAAACAAACCAGGGTTTGCATCAGAGCTGCAGTGTTTCTCTTGTATTATTTAACTTATATATTGATGAAGTTGTAAAAACACGGAATTTTAATGTAAATTTGTAAGGTCTGGACGAACAGATAACAATCAAAGCTTAAAAATTGTATTTACTAACAACCAAGTCATTTCATCAGATAGCGAGGATGGATCTTCCTATGAATTATAAAGAATTCTCTATAGAAAAAGTTGCTATAATGTATAATTTGAATATATCTCAAGAAAAAACTAAAGTTATTACTATTAGAGGATCATGGCCGGTAAGATCAAAGATTGTCTTGGAGAACAGAATACTAGAACAAGTAAGCTGTTTTAAGTTTCTTGGTTGCATCATATTCTACGTAAAAAAAGTGGACATAAATGAGGTGGAAAGATTTAATTATATGAACAGCATCACTAAAAGGCCATTTAGGAATATGATTCGAAAAGATACGACCACGAAATTCTACATAGTAATGGCAGTTCCTTGTTGTCTGTTTGGTAGAGAAAGTTGGACGATAAAAACAACATACATGTCTAGGATGTAGGCTGTTGAAATGGGATTTTTAGGATCATTAGCAGGATATACAAGAGCTGACCGGAAGGAAAATGTTGAAATAAGGAATCTATGATTTATAAATTGAATGATAAATTTAAAGGATATCATAAAAAATGGACGGATTACTTAGAACGGATGGAAACGTCAAAGAGTCTTTGAAAGTGAAGAGGCTTCCAAAGATGACTCTTCATTTAGTCTTTGGAAAGGTTTTTGATATCAAACCAAGCAGAAGGCAAATTTTCGAACAACCCAAGAAGCGGTAGGAGCAGATTACTTTTAGATGATGTAACAGGCAATTGCCAAAAAATCTAAAGTTGGAAGAAGAATGTATTATTTTTAATAGATATTTCTTGACAACATGTTCAAAGATTTGTAAACCATAATAAAAGTGGATGAGCAAGAAAAAATACAGGTTCAGAAAGGAATGAGGAACGTATGTCTGTCTTTTTACTTTTTTATATCCTTAGACTGAAAACCCAATAAAATATTTCATGGAAAAAGTGATAGCCGAAAACTCGAAGCAGATAAGGTTATGAATTTAAAATTGGCCTAGTATTATTGTATCAATCGAAAATTTAATGTGAGTTACAGGAAGTAATGAGTGGTAAAGGTACTCCAAAATTCCTTCTTTGATCAGCTTCTACGTCGAATGATTAGGACAAACACCACAATCCACCAATTCTCTCAAGAAAGAAGATGAAGTCAGACTTTGAAAGAGTATTTCAGAAGGGATTTCTTCAGAGGAAAAAATCGAGATTAATTTTTGAACACCCTACCTGCTGATATACGAGGAAAATGAAAAAAAAAAAATTAAAAAAAATACAAAGGTCAGTCTATATCTATATTTTTTTTTAGTTGATACCCTTGGATGAGGAAATAGGATACAATAATACAAGAAGGTAGGTTACTCTACAGGAGAGAAATTTACCAAGGCGTTAAAGTTTAAAAAATATTTTTGTTAGTATTGCATTAAATAAAGATAATTTAAAACGTCTATCGGGTTTTTTGAAGAACTATTTCAGCTTATATTATAAAGATTGGTTAATGAAAAGATATTTAAATGAATGATTTAGTGTAATATATCAGGAATATAAAATCTCGGAGATTTTTTATTCACTTACACAATAATAACAGTAGGATGAACAATTCCTGCCATACTTACTCTAGTTTTCTTATTGACACAATGTTGATGGTAGTTATAAGTCTATGTTTTGACTACCGCAGACTTTGGAAAGAGTTTTTTTTTTTTTCTTCAGTCATTTGACTGGTTTGATGCAGCTCTCCAAGATTCCCTATCTAGTGCTAGTCGTTTCATTTCAGTATACCCTCTATATCCTACATCCCTAACAATTTGTTTTACATATTCCAAACGTGGCCTGCCTACACAACTTTTTCCTTCTACCTGTCCTTCCAATATTAAAGCGACTACTCCAGGATCCCTTAGTATGTGGCCTATAAGTCTGTCTCTTCTTTTAACTATATTTTTCCAAATGCTTCTTTCTTCATGTATTTGCCGCAATACCTCTTCATTTGTCACTTTATCCACCCATCTGATTTTTAACATTCTCCTATAGTACCGCATTTCAAAAGCTTCTAATCTTTTCTTCTCAGATACTCCGATCGTCCAAGTTTCACTTCCATATAAAGCGACGCTCCAAACATACACTTTCAAAAATCTTTTCCTGACATTTAAATTAATTTTTGATGTAAACAAATTATATTTCTTACTGAAGGCTCGTTTCGCTTGTGCTATTCGGCATTTTATATCGGTCCTGCTTCGTCCATCTTTAGTAATTCTACTTCCCAAATAACAAAATTCTTCTACCTCCATAATTTTTTCTCTTCCTATTTTCACATTCGGCGGTCCATCTTTGTTATTTCTACTACATTTCATTACTTTTGTTTTGTTCTTGTTTATTTTTATCCGATAGTTCTTGCGTAGGACTTCATCTATGCCGTTCATTGTTTCTTCTAAATCCTTTTTACTCTCGCCTAGAATTACTATATCATCAGCAAATCGTAGCATCTTTATCTTTTGGAAAGAATATCCAGAATTAAAATTTACTCAAGGAAAAAAGGTACTTATTGAAATAATTTAGTGACTTACGACTTACGAGATCAGTCGTTAATGAAAATAATACTACACATGTAAAACACAAATCAATTTATCTTCTCCGATGTCTTATAGTCATTTAAAATTAGACCTAATTTAATTAATTATGAAGCCATCATCTCCATAATGAATTGTTGAGTTAAAATAGGGCAAAATTTTTCTATGAAACTATGGGTTTATAATTTTCGCTATATAATGAATGGAATTTGAAGATAACCTTTCGATTATTTAAGAAGTGGCTTAAATAAACGAAGTATTTGCATGCGTCTGTCTTTACACAAAAGATGATTTAATTTCAAACACCACCAAAAGATGTTCTCTATGTTATTTTCCAATTTCAGTGACTGTGCAGCCGTCACTGTTTGATTGGAAAATCAAAATAAAACTAAAACTATGTGGAAAGAGAATCAAATTTAATGAAAAGTATAAATGACATAATATTACATATCATAATATATATCCCAATAAATTATTTACTAATATTAAACGAAATAATAAAATATTGTATGTTGAAAATTCACTGCGCTATCAGAAAAACATCTTAGGAAAAAAATTTGAAAAAAATATGCTCCCACGTAAAACAGTGCAGTAGAAGGGAACATAAAATAATAATCGCGGTATAAAATATGCCTTAAAAGTAAAATAAGAAACGCTAAAATAACTTACTGTAGGTTTAGCACATGTGGTTCCCATAGTCGGTATTTGTAGCGACATATATTACAGCATTTTAAAGTACAGTAATAAATTAAATTCCTCACACGTTTCCTGCATACCGACTTTAATCAAGCGCCACACAACTTACATACTTAAATAAATACACGTGTTTAACAAAATCCTACGTGTTGTATTAAAACACTTACCCATGGAAAAAACACAGCAAACGTTACGTTTTAATTATTATGCAGGCATTTTCTCAGAACTAAAATTAGGTTTTGATGTAGAGAAAGAATTTTGAAAAATAATTAAAAATATAAAGGCACGGACACGAAAGTTCGGTAACTTTTGATTTACGGGTTAGCGTAGAAATAAGTTATTTTAAAATTTTATTTCAGTAACCTGTACATGTTAACTATCAAACAGCACATGAAAAATTATTTATTTTTTTGAATTATGAAAAGTTTTTGTAATAAATTTAATAAAGTTCATGAAAAAATTGAAATAAAAGTATACAGTATAAATTACATCGATAAAACAAAATGATTATAGTACAGAAATATTAAATCATTCACGTCAGAGCTTTTGATACAAGTAATAGTGATATTTAGTTTCTGAGTGATACGTTATATCGCAGTTCTTGGTGGGTCAAAGTTTCTATTCAGATTTATTCTAATAATAGCCATTATAAAAAAGGATATATAAAATGGTGGCACATGGGACTAGTTGTGACAGCCAAAAGGGACCCGTATATGCCACAATATATACCAAAATAATTTTAACATAGTGAATGTTTATTCTACAGGGAAATGGTCATAAATTCAAAAAGTCAGACTGAATGCGATAAAAGAATCTTAGATGCATATAAAAAAGGTCTGAAGAAGTACAGTCTGAAAGGTGCCGGTTAAGAAAAGCAGGGAAATTTTTATCTAAATTGAATTGTACTAATCAGCTTTTTGAAGAAAAAAGAAAATCCTGATAGAAATATTCAAAAGGATACCTTATGATTCGTCTATTTCACGCAGTAATTACTGAATAAAAAAATTTATTGTATATTATGTATTAGAAATAAATACATTCTTTTTAATTAGTTCTCTCAATTAAGAAATTTAACTTTGAATATGTCAGAGCAAATTAAATTGAAGCTCGTAAGAATGTGATCTCTTGTAATACAGAAATGAACATAGGCAGCTGTGAGTTTTTGAAGCTTCCGAAATTTTCACCAGTTTTATTCTTCTTTTTTTTGGGGGTTTTTGTTGCTGTTTTTCTGTTCGTACGTGCAGCAGTGTGCTTGTTGTTCTTGTGTACTTTTAGTGTGTTTCGTGTGTATATTTTTGAGATTTTAATGTTCTCCAAGCGTGGTCTTGGTGGGCCATGTGACGAGAGTTTCTGTCCACCTTATTTTCCTATTGAAACTCTTTGATCTACCTTATTTTGTATTTATTCTTTGCTGTTTTTTCCTTTTATTTTTATTCCGTTTAATACTTTTCATAGGTTTCTTTCTTTCTGAGCAGTTTAAACTATTAATCCGCCACTGAGTGGCTATTAGCTAGGCTCCAACAATACCTTCCGTTCATCATGGTTTATTCGCCAGAATGCTTTCCTTCTTTTTCCTGTTTAGCCTCCGGTAACTACCGTTTAGATAATTCTTCAGAGAATGAATGACGATGATATATATGAGTGTAAATGAAGTGTAGTCTTGTTCATTCTTAGTTCGACCAATCCTGAGATGTGTGGTTAATTGAAACCCAACCACCAAAGAACACTGGTATCTACTATCTTTTTTTTTTTATCGTCTCTACTCCCCTGGGCCGGACCGACTTGATGGTATTACGCCCAGGGGAGTGTCCGTTACTCTAATAGGCCCTCCCCACCTAACGACATGGCAGGTCAAGCCTGCCGGTTGGCTCTTTTGAGATTTTTTTTCTTTTTTTTAACTTTGTCCTTTACAACAACACACCATACCTATTACCAATGTGTCGTGATGTGCTGTTTGGGTCTTTTTCGTTTACTTTTTTAAACCTGATATATTTTTAAGAAAACCTAACAGTCAACCCAAGGAGTCCTCAGCGGCTCATCGAAACTAGCACAACTCAGCCTGCTGGCTCTCACCGCTGAGGCTGTCCACCCAAACTACAATCTAAAAACCCATATTCTTTTCATCTATAATTTTTTGTTTAAGGATTGACCTTATGAACTCTACAACCTTTCTCCAATTCTCTACCCTACTGAGCATATGATCTATTATCTCTCTCGCGGTTTTTCCGTCAATACCAGCATTGTATTTTACCATTTGCCATTTTTGGCAATTCAGGAAAGTATACTCTACACCGTCACGTTCGTTACAATACATGCACGTAAGTTGATCTCTTTTGCCAACTTTGTAGAGGTATTCGTTAAAGCACCCATGGCCAGTTAAAAACTGTGTGACGTAATAATCTATTTCTCCGTGGCGTCTGCCTGTCCATCTAGCTATATCAGGCATCAAGCCAGATGGTCCATCTGGCTACCCCAGCCTGCAGCCATCTTTCCTGTCGGTATCTACTATCTGTCTAGCAGTATCCCCACTCACTACCACGTACTCTTGCTGTTTAATTATTTCCCTTTTTTCTTTCCCGCTGTCTATACTTTTTTTTAGTCCTCTTGTTACATATATTTTTATTTCTATTTTTTATTATAATTTATTATTTTTTCTTTGTTTATTTACCTTTCTTCGAGGTTAATCACGTGGCTTCTAGCACGGTTATAAGAATCAGTTGGCCCGATTCATGATGACATAGTCCATGGGACTCTTTAGCTGTAATCTGTTAACCTAATAAGTAGAATAATAATACCGCGTTGTGATTTGATGTTTGCTGTTACGGTTTTGGTGCGTTAACCGGTGGCTTAGTCCAACAAAAGCCCAAGAGTCCAGGTTCCTCACGTTTTTCGGTGACGATTTTATGATTTTATCAATTATCTCCGGTGTCGAGAGTCGAGTAGATTAAGCCTAGTTAAAATCCTTCCAGCATAAGTGAAAAAGGAGTTCTGTAAAAGATCTTTAGTTATATAAAGAATGCTACGTGATTAGCGTTAGACACTATTTCTTCTCACCGACTCATCTTTTAGGTTAATTAATCTTTTACTAAATTAAACAAATAAAATAAATAAACATAGTATTTAAAACTATAAAATAATGTAACAACTCTAATAAAAATTAATATTATTGCTGAAATATTTAAAGTAAACAATTTAATAAAATAAAATATACGAATAGATAATCTGAATAAAAGATAATTAAACTAACTCCTAAGTAAACAACTACCTCCGAGTCGCCCATGGGGCAGGTTTCCGGCACCAACGTCGATGTTAAAAAATAAAAACCGCAGGATTCCTATAAATTCGATGCTTTGGACCAGCAATGGAGGTGCGGCTGAAGACAAGACACATGGAGTACAGTTAAAAAACCGTAATGGTATTATTATGGCGTACGAGACCACTATAAATGTTTCCCCTCCTCGTGAAAAGAAGATGTGGTCGGATAATTAAATTTATAAAACGTCTCAAAATTATTTGACTTCATGTTTTTGAGGTCAGCTGATGAAATCAAAATACAAGGTTCAATAAACAAAATGTATCTCCGAGTCAGTCAACAGAAATTGTGGAAAAGCTTGTAAAAACTAGTCGCAGACAAAATATAAAAGTACATATGAGTAGTCAGTTAAAACGGTAAAAACTACAAAGATTTTAGGGATAAATAAGTTTGGTAATTTAACTATTCAATGTTCCTGTTTCCTTGAAAATTTTATAAGAATTGCTTCATTCATGAATATCGGGAAGGCTGTTGTGCTTTAATAATGAAGCAGGTAACTGGGACTGAATTCTTGCCAAAAATGAAAGATTTGTAAAGGATCTACATTACTCGTGCGTGTAACCAGTCCTCGTGCTATTAGTAATTATTTTTTTTTACCTATGCACCGGAATAAGCCTGTTATAATTTTCACGGATTAGTACTAACCATTAGCCTCGAGTTCATTTTTAAGGGCGGCGGGTGCCCAAGTACTCACCAACCATGTGAATTTGATGCAATATCTGTTCAGGTTTCGCCTAGCAGCTGATGAGTTGTGTGTCTGCGGGGAGGTCCAGTCGAACGAACATCTAATGTTCGACTGCCCTGCTCTTGGGGGGGCCAGAGACCGGGCCACCCTGGAACTTAGAGGTCAGGGGGAAAACTGGCCGCTCATAAACGGCGAGTCAATATGGCGTGAGCCGCATTGTCGGACCGTGTGGGAGTTCCTCGATGAGGTTGCGATGTTCAACGTTGGATGGTTTAATTTAAATGGGATTTATTGATTCCTGTAGCGTGTCTGTGGGAAGTCTTCCTTGAAATAATGGCTGCCATCAGCCAGTAATAAGCTCCAAGCGCTTTAAATGGTGGATAGGCACTAGCTGGCAAACAGCGACCGAGATGTGGCGGCTTAAATTGCCGTCTTTATAACTTATAACTTTTTTAGTTTTAAATTGTAACAAGGGGCGCGCCTCCCCGATCTAGTTTTAATGTGACAAGTGAGCGGTAGGGACTCATAAAGCGGGTGCTGTACGGCACCTAGCTTAACCGCTCTCGCAAGATAGGAGCTCACTAGGAGCATTAGGAATAACGAGGTCGCATATCTGTTTTTGAGACACAGTAGCCGTTATTTGGCACGGAACATTTGGTCTATGCTCTAGGGCGATCGAATGGGGTGGTGGCGGGAGAGATGCCAGCTAACCAATCTAACCATTAGCAAACTCTTGACTTTACTGTTTTATAACATTCATATTATACTACGATTAAGTTTTTGCGGAAGGATGAAATCACACCATGCAATAACTGCATCAGTTAACAACTTTGTCATGATTTTCAAAGTAGCTTTGCAAAGGCGTGCCTAGTACCTTTGCCCGAAAAATATCCATTCAAGATTTTGGTCAAATATATTCTAGGAATTCAGTAAGCATATCTTCGATGAGGATAATTTCCTGTGTTCATCTACTACAGGTAGACTACAATCAGATTGAGAGGATAAATCTTGCTGATGATTGTAACAGAGCTGTAGGAAGAGAAAACATTTCAAACAAACCATAGATTATTATTAAGAAAAACTTTTAATGCTCAGATTTCAAAAGGAACAAAATTCTTCTACGTACACTAACGACGGATGGCAGTCAATTAACTGCATACCGCACAAATATAATTAAAAGAAATGATTCTCGACCCGTGCATAAAAACATGACTAAGATAATATCAAAAGAAAACTGTTTCCAAGACAGAACTCAGTGGTAAACAAAAATTATAAACCAAATATATTGGACAAAATGAAAAACCAGAAAGCTCGGAAGATGATGAAAATGATCAATTCTTCTTGTGGAAAACCATGCAAAAATCCTAATTAGAGTAAACTGTGTAATTGTTTAACTAATACAAGATAAGTCATCTATTCCCAAAAATGTTTCTATGCTGTTGCTTTAGGAATTTTTCATATACTTACTTATTAAAATGTTAGAAAATAAACATTTATATTTTCATATTGCTGTAATACAAGCAATTTGTACAAGTAAAATACTGTTCACTAACAAGTATTTGAACTAATGTTTTTAGGCGTAAATTATTTCACATAAAATTTCTAATTTTAGGTGAAAGGCATAAATGCCTAAAACTAGGTTTTCACTGTATATAGTGCAGCCCAGAAAATATGGTAAGAGGCCACCAATAATGATGCTAATATACTAACAAAACAAAAAAATAAGTCAAATAAATAGTTCTTCAATGTATACGTGTATATAATAACTTCCAGTTGAATAAATTAAATTAAAAAGCTGTTAACACTTAACAATAAATTAATTGAATTCCTTTTCTTCTACAAATGTTCACATGCTGCAGTCTCTAATGAAAAACATTTATTGTAGGAACACAATTGTGTACTGATTCTGAATTACTATTTTACTCAGAAATAGTCGTAAGATAGAAAACATTAATTTTCTTTATTTTTTAAATAAAAACAATAACAGTGAACAATATCCTATAGAAAAAATAGTATTTCATACGATAATGTGACAATTTGAAAATATATAACACTAAACATGAATTAAAGTTAAACTAATAATACGTTTTATAATTATATAACATAAAGTTAATACAATTATTTTTCATATATCTTCGAAAGAATATAGTATAACTATTAACTATTAAAAGTATAACTGGCAACTTATCCGATGTAATAATTTTCTTTATAAGGATGCGTGATATTGCAATAAAATTTACAAACCCAGACTTCACCAAAAAAAATAAAATGGTACAGATTCAGCCCTGAAAACCCTTAACCTTCGGAAAAAAAAAATAATACATTTATAATATTATCGTTACTGAATTTTTATACCAATAAGGAGATCCCCATAAATATAATAAATACTTGAAGTAAATAAAATAAAATATTATTCTTATTAAAAATTAAATTGAGTACTTGATCAAAAGAGATTATAGTCACTCTTTGTATAATATTTGTATTCTCTGAGAAAAAAAAGAAAAGTACTTGTAATCCTTAAGAAGAGTTCAAAGGATTTTATATCCGAGCAAACGTTGAGAAGCTTATAAGAGGATTGTAAGACGATGAAGAAGAAGAAACTCAAGAGAAAAAAATAAATAGAAAGGTGCCCTTTCAACACATGCCAGTGGGAACAACTCTAATGTAATTTTCCAGGTAGTCATAAGAAACAAATAATCTAAATTCACCAAAGCTTCGGAAATATCGCCGTTTAAACATATTAATATAAAAATACAGTATATGTATATAATTTTTAAAAAAAGTAATGAATTATTTAGTACAAAAATAATTTAAAAGAAAAATTTCATATAAGTCCTAATAAACTGTGGGAAATCGTATTGCACGATCAACACAATTAACATTTAAGACTAACAAATAATAGGAAACAATAGCTAATATTTTATAGAATTAATTCATTACTCAGATGTTCTATCAAATATGACAGTTTTTATATATCCGGACACTAATGCACACGTCTACGACTTCCATACACACCAAAATCCATACATATATATATCATATTCTTAATAAATTGCAAAACCCTCAAAACACTAAGAATATCACTAGATAGAGTTAAATTACTCTGAAAAAATATTTCAGAGTTATTGCTGAATAGCACCGGGCATATTATTATCATCGTAAAAACCTTCATAATCACATACCTAATATAATCCAACAATAATTTCTATTAATCATAATTTAAACCCTTAGTCTTCAAGCCAGTGTATTTGTTATCAAATTTAGAAGTTTATTATAATTTTTCTAATATCCGAGAGATTTTTATAGGTATTTATTTTTTGATAACCAGTGTATATAATCTCAACAATACATGATGACAAGCTTCCCTACTAAGTTAACTAGATATTTTTTTAGGTCAATGGACTACCAACATCTATAGCAAGAACGTTTAAGTGGTCTTTTCATGATAATATTTTTATGAAAAAATATCATAAAAATATTTTTATAGAGCTAAGAACACACTTCACCCGTTTATGCTAATTTGTGAAGCTCTTATTTAGGAATAGACTTACGGTGAATCTTTAATTTCTCACACTAATTAACACAAGAAGACTTCTTCCTAAAACGCTAGAATAAAGTTTTGAGTTTGTTATGTAGCACCTGAGCAGTCTTTAGTAGTTACTGCCTGATCATAGTCGTGGATGAGGTGGAATATTAACTTACAAAATTATCAGTCAAAAATCAGTAACATTTCTAGTGACAGATGAACTCAGCCAAAATATTGACTTTTATCCAAGTCCCTTGATGGCGGAAAGTTGAATAAAACTTTGAAATGTCTTTCGGGGCCGCAAAATAGTGTGTGAAATATGGCCTTACAAAGTTAGAAACCTCTCACTTTTAAAAAATTATCTAGTATTGGATCATCAGAGAGCGTTATTGTTCAAATGAGGAAAGTGAGAATATTTAATTTGGTTCGCTAGTGAGGGCTATTGCATTTCAGAGAAACTGTAAAAATAAGACCTAGCCTAAAGGAAAGTTGCAATTTTCTATGCGAACGCGTTTTTTTTAATGATATTTTATAAGAATTCAATTACGAGTACCAAACTGAGACAGATTAATGGTTATGACGCAATCATACAAATCCCCATAGTGTTGAAGAAACTGATACTACCGTAGCAGATGTACATGAACAATGGAAAGAGGATACAAAACCAGAGATAACCAGGTATTAAGAGTCACGCCCTGGTAACGGATTATGGATACTAAAAAAAATATAAATTTAATTATAATGTAGACGATCATTCATTAAACCTATTTAATAAACACGTTACTTTATTCTTCCTCGCGGCTAATAAGGATTTCACAATGGAGTTGATAAAGCTTCAGTTACAGGGTTTGGATATGGAATCACAAATGAAAATTTAGCGTTCATATCTATTTGAATCCGAACTCGATATTACGTGACACCCTAATTAGGATTACATAACCGCTAAAATGGAGTCGGGAAAAATATATTTGGAAAAATATAGTTGAAAGAAGAGACAGACTTATAGGCCACATACTAAGTCATCCTGGAATAGTCGCTTTAATATTGGAAGGACAGGTAGAAGGGAAAAATTGTGTAGGCAGGCCACGTTTGGAATATGTAAAACAAATTGTTGGGGATGTAGGATGTAGAGGGTATACTGAAATGAAACGACTGGCACTAGATAGGGAATCTTGGAGAGATGCATCAAACCAGTCAAATGACTGAAGACAAAAAAAAAAAAAAATGGACTCGAAATGTCTGAGTGGCAGTCGCTGTGTTAGAAAAGAGTTCACAAATATGTTTTTCCATTTTCCTTAAACATCCACCACTGTCATTTGGTCATATTTATTACTGACCAGTTACTTAACATAAAACAATTAACTACATTCGAAAAAATTCATTAAACCATAAAAACATATATCATATCGGAATTGTTTTTTTAACAGCAAATTTAAAATACATTTGATGTGTTAATGAGATTAAATATTTTAGTTTTCCCTAAAATTTGGGAAAAAGCTATTATATATACTAAAAAGCAGTTAATTTTTTTTTTTTAATTTCATAAGAAATTGATTAAATTTACATTTTTTAAATGTAAATTACAGAATTGTTGGTGAAATGTCTTTCGAAATCTCTCTCGATTTTGAAATGTCTAATACTGTATTATGAATAATATTTCATATTATGTATAATACATGCTTTTAATTACAGATTTAAATTTCAAATAGAAATTTTAATTAAAACTAAATTCCTTTTCCTGTTCGCGGTATAAATCTTTCTTTTAAATTACACCTCCATTTGATAACAAAAAATTTGTCATTTATTTTAATTGACCTGGACAGTGGGGTGAGAAAGCACCAATATTTTTTGGTTAATAATGAAAGAATTCGTTTTATCCACTATTCTTGTTTCCCCCCCCCCCAAAAAAACGCATGAATGAATAAAATTATTATTTTTTGCTTTTCAGTCATTTGACTGGTTTCATGCAGCTCTCCAAGATTCCCTATCTAGTGCCAGTCGTTTCATTTCGGTATACCCCGACAACCTAAATCCCTAACAATTTTTTTTACACATTCCAAAAGATGCCTTTTTTTGGTTTGTTTTACCGCCGGGTCCGCAGTCAAGCAATTCATTCCGCAGAGGATGAGATGAATGTTTTGTAGAGTTTATGAAAAATTCCTGACCAGGATTCGAACCCAGGACCACCGGTTGAGAGTCCGAGACGCTACAACTCGCGCCACGAGGGCCGGCAAACGTTGCTTGCCTGCAAATCTTTTCCCTCCAATATTGAACCACCAATATTAATCTGTCCCACCAATATTAAAGCGACTATTGTAGGATGCTTTCATATGTGGCCTCCTATAAGTCCTGTCTCTTCTTTTAACTATATTTTTCCAAATAATTCTTTCTTCGACAATTTGCCGCAACACCTCTTCACTTGTCACTTTATCTACCCATCTGATTTTTAACATTATTCTATAGCACCACATTTCAAAAAATTCTAATCTTTTCTTCTCAGATACTCCGATTGTCCAAGTTTCACTTTCATATAACGTTACGCTCCAAACATATATTTTGAAAAATTTATTTCGTATTTTTCTAACGTATAAATTAATATTTTATGTAAACAAATCATATTTCTGAAAGAAGGTTCGTTTAGCCTGTGCTACTCGGCATTTTATATTGCTCCTGTTTCGTCCATCATTAGTAATTCTACTTCCCAAATAACATAATTCTTCTACCTCCGTAATCTTTTCTCTTCCTATTTTTATATTCAGTGGTTCATCCACATTGTTTCTACTACATCCCATTACTTTCGTTTTATTCTTCTTTATATTCATGCGGTAGTTCATGCGTAGGACTTCATCCATGTTAATTATTCATTCTTCTATACTTCTTTACTCTCAGCTAGAATTATTATATCATCAGCAAATCGTAGTATCTTTATCTTTTCACCTTTTACTATTACTCCGAATCTAAATTGTTCTTCAACATCATTAACTACTAGTTCTATGTAAAGATTAAAAAGTAACGGGGAAAGGGAATATCCTTGTCGCACTTCATTTCTTATTACGGCTTCTTTTTTATGTTCTTCAATTATTACTGTTGCTCTTTGGTTTCTGTAAATGTTAGCATTTGTTCTTCTATCTCTGTATCGAACCCTAATTTTTTTTAACTGCTAAACATTTTATTCCAGTTTACCTTTTAATGCTTTTTCTAGGTCTATAATTCCCAAGTATGTTGGTTTGTTTTTCTTTATTCTTCATTCTACTATTAAACTGAGCGCTAAAATTGCTTCCCTTGTCCCTATACTTTTCCTGAAACCAAATTGATTTTCTCCTAACACTTCTTCCACTCTCCTCTCAATTCTTCTGTACAGAATTCTAGTTAAGATTTTTAGTGCAAGACTAGTTACGCTAATGGTCCTGTATTCTTCACATTTATCTACTTCTGCTTTCTTTGATATCATGACTATAAAATTTGTTTAAAGTTTCTCGGAACTTCCCCTTTTTCGTAAATATTATATACCAGTTTGTATAATCTATCTATCGCTTCCTTATCTGCACTGCACAGAAATTCTGCAGGTATTCCGTTTATTCCATGAGCCTTTCTGCCATTCAAATATTTTAACGCTCTCTTAAATTTAGATCTCAGTATTGTTTCTCTCCTTTCATCCTCTTCGACTTCGTCTTTTACTCGATAACACAATTTTATAAATAATTTCCCTAGTATAGCTCTTCAATATATTCCACCCACCTATCCTTTCCTATTATAAATTAGTGTACCATCTTTTTTTAACACATTATTAGATTTTAATTTATGTACCACAAAATTTTTCTTAACTTTTCTGTATGCTCCGTTTATTTTACCAGCGATCATTTTTCTTTCCACTTCTGAACACTTTTCTTTAATCCATTCTTCTTTCGCTATTTTGCACTTCCTGTTTATACCATTTCTTAATTGCCGATAGTTCCTTTTACTTTCTTCATCACTAGCATTCTTGTATTTTCTACTTTAATTCATTAGCTGCAATATATCTTCTGATATCCAAGGTTTCATACCAGTTCTCTTTTTTCCACCTAAGTTCGCTTCTGCTGATTTAAGAATTTCGTTTTTAACATTCTCCCATTCTTTTTCTACGTAATGCAATTATTAGAAAAAATAAGTTCTAGGGGTATTTAAATTCGTTAGTTTTATAAAATAATATGATTATTTTAACGAAAAAATTCCATCAACTCTGTCTAAATTTTATTTGGTGTAAAAATTATACGTATTCACATAAACAAAATACATTTAAAATAAAATCGAAAATTTATTTTAAAAAGTAAAAATAAATGAGTAAAATAAATGATAAATTGTCAGATAAAATGGAATTAAAAAGGGCGTTTCACAACAATCTTCATGCTACCTCTTTAATTGTCTTCTTAAAATTCGGATCACAGAACTATACCCCAAATTTTTAGGATTTTTTTTAAATTGCTGATATTGCATTTGTGCTTCTACTGTATTTTTGAACACTTTTATGACTGGTCCAGTATCACTAAACCAGTCTAGTTCATGACCAACTCTCGGCTGGGGCTAAATCATAGGTCAGCACTACTTGTGGTTTTTTTCGCTCCTAGGTGGAACCGTTTTTTAGTCGATTTTTTCAAGTGTTTTGTGTTAAATTTTTGTTAAAACTGGGTCGTGGTATGCTGCTTTTGTATCGTACGAGTGCGGAAAGTATAATTTTTTGTGCATAAAAAGTTACCGTGTTTTTTAGTTTCACATACTCAAGACGCGTGGTGAGCCATATTTTTTTTAGTTTAAATACTGCTATTTATAGCTTCTTAGTGATTAGGTCTGGCTTTAAACTATGAAATACGTGTAAATTAATTTTTCATAACACAAAACATAATGTGTAAGTTAATGATAGTTCTTAAAAAGACGTGCTGTTCTATAACCTACACGGCCCCGAGGCCGGAGTACGTAGGCTTATATATCATTAGTTAAGGATCATTTCGAATTTATTTTGTAACTAGATACCAGAATAAACATTTATAAATCGTGTAGCCTAGTTTTTTTTACCAAAAAACAATACAATACTGTACAATTATAATTTTTAAATTATTTGTTAGCACGTGGTTATAAGACGGAAGACTTCAGGGTGTGGTCTGCAGTTGTGCCAACCTCTGTTTTTTCTAGTTTTTATTATTTCATTTATTAATTTTTTAATATAAGTTATATATTCAATCTCACTGCGGTTACGCGCGAGGTTGAATTTAATTTTTTTCGGTTTCCAGAGTGCTACATAGGGAAACGTTAGTTTCCCTATTACAAGCAACCAGGGCCCCCAGACTCAAAACTCTTTTGGGTCTGGACATAGTCCCTCCAATATATTTTAGGGACCCAAGTGGGGACGCTTGCAGGTTCCAAAAAGTGTGGTTAAAAGTGGGAGGCGCTTGTAGGGACACTTTGTACGATCAAAAGTGGCGAGACTTGTAGGGACACCCATATAAACACCCCCCCATTTTATGGGGACGGCTTTTTACTGATTTTTTTCTCTTCTATCCTGCCAAAATGGCAGAAAAAGTGACACACGATTGTGTATAACGAAGATGGGTCTAGAATCGATGTACCGGATGTAACACTGATGGAAAGGGAGAAACCTGCACACGGGAAGACAACAAAAGCTGGTCGCGAACACCCAGATGAGCCAGGCGAGAGAGGCGCCAAAAGACGTAGAAGGCAAAGTAAGGACTCTTTAGGAAACGAGGAAGCTAAGTTCGAGTCGCTACTGAGAGCAATTGCACTTGAGGATGCCTGCAAGGCGGCTAAACCGAAAAATGCAGTAAAGGACATGATCGATTTGGTATCAAAGCTGGCAAAAGAAATGAAGGAAGCCAAAAATACGATAATCTCAAACATACAAGAAATGGAAACTCAAACTGACGATCCTAAAAGGCTAGATATAAGAAGAATACTAGAGACAGAAACGGCAGATGAACTGCAGAACATAATGGAAAAGAAATGGGTATTTACAACAGCTAAAATATCTACAGATTTACCGGCTTAAAACGCAAATACTGGACTAATTTTCGTGGTTGATGTAAAGGAGAATGGACGAGGCAAGGTGTCAGACTGTGCTCGGAAAATAGCTCCAGGTACAAGGAAATAGTTGGAGGGTCGTACTCGTACCGGGAAAGGCAGTGAGAGATATGTCGGGTGCATCCCTACGTGAAGAAGACGGTATCTATAAAGGAAACACGATGGAGAAAATTACGTTTTGCTTGTAGCGGATAGAGAATGTTCTGCAGTAGACCAAGTAATCAAAGCGACAGGTAAAATTGATGACATTTACAAGGGAAAAATCACGATGGTGACAACCAAAGGAAATTTGGGAGATCTGGTAAGAAAAACGGCAGAGTATCGGGGTCGTAAACAGGACAGAGATATCGTAGTTTGTATACTTAATGACAAAACCAAAAAGGACAGGGTTCAACTGAACGCAACAACTGTAATGTTAAATGAGCCGCACCGAAATGAGGAAACAGGAAGCACACTGCTGTAGATGTTGGGGCAGCTGTCATGTAGTGGCCGAATGTCTTGGACTTGATAGACGGAAGTCAATTGCGGAGGTCATGGAGACAGGCGAGCAGAATATACGGCATCTGCCAAATGCGTAAACTGCGGGGAAGGTCACAGGACCGGTAGCCGTGCTTTTAAAGATAGGAAATGAAGTGCATACAACTGAAAACGAATAGGAGCGCGGCTACCCAAGACCTTGCCTGGCAGTCTACGGTGGCCGTGCAGGCTGACTTCCTTATATTATCGGAACCAAACAGGCGCACGATTAGTGATGGTTCCTGGCTAGTGGACAGAGAAGGAGACGCAGCGATTGGTATAATCCCATAATGAATGCCATGGAATGCAAGATAGAAGGAAACGGTTTTGTTGCAATAGTTTTGATAGACTCCATATTATTCAGCCTCTACGTGTCCCCTAATTGTGATGACAATATATTTTGAGAGGTCTTACATGATGTGGAAAGACATATAAGGATGGGAAGAAAGCAGGTAATACTAGCCGGGGATTTTAACGCAAAGTGAGCGGAACTTGGGGGGCCTTGATTTCCACATGCAGGGGCTAAGAACTAGAAAACTATCTATCATCGCTAGTGTTGGTAGTCCTCAACGAGCCCGCTGAGCTTGAACTATTTTCAAGTACTCAGGTTGGAATATTTATTAATTAATACAGAGGCGTTATTTTCACTTTTAATTTTCTTTAAATACACATACTTTTCGCCAACTTTTTTTATATTATTTCTCTTAAGTATTTAAAATTGCATTCCGTCTTCCATTTTTTATTATGAATTTTACATCTAATTTTTATTTGTTCTGTATTCAAGAATAAATTATTGTCAGTATTTAATAAAAGTTAAGATGCAATTGGATTTAAAATATTATTCATATTTGATATGTCTTTTATACTGATAAATTGTGATAAATCGGTGAATGAAACATTATCTATAATTGAAATTTTCAGCAAATTATAGTTTATCTTTTTAATTATTTTTTTTTCTTATCAGTTTTTCTCCCTAATCATTAGGAAAGAGTTTGATGTTGTTTTAGAGCTTTTCGATGCATAATTAAAGAATACACAATTATTCTTTAAATTTCTAGTAGGTCTTTAACATTATTAATTTTGTTGCTGAAGTGGACGTGAAACTGCAAAATTGACTGCCATGTTTGTGGTTCGTAAATATAGTTAGTGAGAAGGGGTAAAGAAGCACAATTACTGCAAGTGAGCTAACTCTTTCCAAACTTTGAGAGAGAGACACACCTACGATATTTTACTTCTTCCATTCCTTCAGCACACAGCTAAGACTTCTGTTTTTCTGATAATGAAAATTCTTTATTTGATTTTCATTTATTCTGTCTTTAGTATAAGCGGCAAATAGATGAAGAAAGAAGCATTTGGAAAAATATAGTTAAAAGAAGAGACAGACTTATAGGCCACATACTAAGGCATCCTGGAATAGTCGCTTTAATATTGGAAGGACGGTAGAAGGGAAAAATTGTGTAGGCAGGCCACGTCTGGAATATGTAAAACAAATTGTTAGGGATGTAGGATGTAGAGGGTATACTGAAATGAAACGACTAGCACTAGATAGGGAATCTTGGAGAGCTGCAACAAACCAGTCAAATGACTGAAGACAAAAAAAAAATAGTATAAGTAACCATTATTCCCATTTGCTTAACTGTTAGAAAAATTAAATCTGAAAATAAATTTGCAGGCATATTCAAACACTGATATCTAAAATAATCACGCGCAGAATAATTTACCTACATATTGATTTCTTCAAAATGTATACGCAATAAATGTTAGATAATCGCTTTTTTCCAACCAGCGATCATATACACAATAAATATTATACATATACATATGTTATAAATAATGAACACCAATTAGTTACAGCAACAAGTTTAAAAGATAGAAAAAATTCTATATTTTAAAATTCAGTGAAAATTAGTACCACATGTATCAGATATCGTCGAAAAGTTCTTAATGAGGGCTTATTACTGCAGTTAAGAAAAAGTCCTAAATTCAATTTTTGGGAGATTTTGGGCTTTTTTGTACACTTTTGGTTCAGTCGATTGCAGTCAAATGTGGATGTGCACAACTAGATGTTACAGCAGTCCTAAATCCAAAATTTTAGCATTATACAGCTAATCGTTTTGGAGTTATGCGAGATAAATTCGTACGTACGTACATACCATACATTTATATGTAATGTAATACGTATGTAATATATAATTTATTTTGTTTGATAGCCATTTGTTGGCGAAAACTCATTTACTAAACTGATTTCACGGTAAACTAGTGAGTTTATCTTTCTTGAATAAAATATTCTTATTTTTTCACAGTGCGTATACTTCTTCGGAAAAAAATCACTTACTATATTATTTTCATTGGTTCCAGAGTTATAGCCAAATAAATTTTAATTAATGAAATATTTGGATCTTAAAAGGGGAAGGAATCAGACTTCATCTCCTTTTTCTTAACGTTTCTTTTTTTTAGTTTAAATATACGGATTTATTAATAATTATTACCCAATGATTGTAAACAAAAATTAGGATAAATAATAATTCTATAATAACAATAAAAAAAATCAGAAGTTATTATTCGTGAAATAAAAAAAATTTTATGTTCATTTAATTTTAATTCAAAAATGTTTACAATCAGAGTTTAATAATTATTAATAAATCAATATATTTAAATAAAAAAATAAAAGTTAAAAAAATACCATATGTATATAGGATTTGAACCACTTATATGTTTATGGTTCATACGGATCCGACATTCTCTCACTTACACCACATATCTACTGGTGCACTGAAACAAAATTAATATAAAATGCTAAGGAAATTTATAGGACCATTTTTCTTGAGTATGAAGAATATAACTTGTTAGTATTGTATGATAAAGACTTGTAAACATTGCGTATTCACCCACGCAATATGGTTGAAATCGGTGTACTGAAACTCGTGCCTTGTTTTTTACAGTAATATGGATCTTAGGTGCGTTGTACTGATTTAACTTTTTTATAGAAAAAGGTCACTATAGTTATTTTCTTTCAGAATTAAAAATAATTTGTTTCTGAAAAACATTTTTTTTTTTTTTTTAACATTAACCATGATCTTAGTATATTACAATAATTTTATTTCCAGAACTTATCTTGTTTTAATTTTATAAATTCTCAAAAACGATTAGCCGTAGAATATTGAACTTCTGTGTTTAGGACTGTTCTATCATATAGTTGTGCACCTCATGTTATGTTGGTAATAACTTATTTAATATTAACTGAAAATTATAATTTAGAATATTATTATAAAAATTATATATTTATTTAAAAAAATAATAATTTTATTTAATTATTTGACAGAACAATAAAATACAATGTTATGTTGGCACTAACTGTACATTTTTGAATTGTATTCAATTTAAAGTGACAGATGAAAACTATTTTATTAATTACTGGTGACACTGAATTACTGTTGAATTCAAATAACATTTGTTTTTTTTTTAATATTTTTATTTATAATAAAAAAAAATTATTTTCATTCATAATAAGAATGATTTGTAAATTATTAATTTCAAAATACTTACTCTATCCTTCAAATTTATGAAGTGCAGCAAAATATGTGTATATTGGTAAAATGAAGACATGTAGTATCATCAGATTTATCGTGCTTTATTAGCAGCTATTATCTCTTGAAATCTAATACTTTCATTTTTTTAATAAGTGACTGGAATTAAAAAATATGTTCTTCTTCAGAACTATGATTTGCATTAAAGCATTTACTATAAAAAAACAAGCTGCAGAATATTTTATTTTAAATTTTATTATTTCAAGTACAATACCAAATTTTGTCCGCTTCCTAGTATCAAATAATTCTACCTAGCGGCGCGTAAACCCACCTTTTTGAAGAAAATGTTACTTGTGTGAGTCCTGCGGTTCATGAAATAGAAGAAAAAATCGTTTTCTTACAAAATTCGAGGAAGTGGTTGAAAGTATTCTTTATTAGAAATTTAAGTGTACTGAAATATGTTTTCATGCTTATTTTTTAGTTTTTTCCCATTTTCATTTCACTTTTAGGTTAAGATCATAGTTAGAACAGTAAAGATTGTTCGTTGACTTCGACGGGCCATCCTGTTTAGCGGCGAAATTCTAATGAACTTCTTGATTTTAACAAGGTAGTGAACAGTAAGATAGATTTTAGGAAAGTAACCCTTTATCACTTTTGCTATTTATGTTTGTCTGATCAGAATTTTAGTTAAGTGCTTATAATAACCTTGCTTGAGAAATGACTACGGTGATTAATGAGATTTTTAATGTCAATTTTCTATAAATTAAAGACAAGGGTTATGGTACAACCAATTTTTCTTCTCCAGAGATTTGTTACGTTTTGGATAAGAATTAAGAATCAAATTCACAAAATACGTTCTTTTTAAAAGTCAAAATTATAAATATTCTTTAAAATGTATATGTTTAAAATAAATATTCTAAAAATAAGAGTAATAACTTACACATCAGCTCGACGTAAATATTCATTAATTATTACACGTAAATATTTGCAACAAGAAGAGCTGAAAATTACGTGTTTCATTGTAGAAAATTTTTGCAACAACTTTGAAATCTTGATTTTAATAATGTACATAAATAAGCCTTTCTAGGTCTGATAAAATGTAATACATTTCGTTTTATTCGTATATAAAGTTAACGTGTTACGTTTAAAAAATAATAATTTTTTGAAAGCCAAATTTTAATTTTATGAAACCTTCTATATATTTTAATTCTGAAAAAAGTAATTCTATTAGAAACTAGTACCATTTGAAACGTAGGCTGATTTAGAGCTTTCAACTGCTCCGATTATATTACAAAGTTTATTTCCACACAATAACTAGAGACGGCCTCGAGTAAGATTCTCATCCCCTCAAACCACTTTCCTGACCAGCTAAATAACTCGCAATTCAACATCCCTAATTGTCATTTCTATTTTTGCCTTTTGCTTTGTACATATATATGCAAAAGTAATCATTCAGAACATCTACATCTAAATTACATTCAGAACCAAAATGGTTCTACATGGTTCTAAATCTGGTATGGTTCTAAATTAATTAAGAACCATACTGTCTCATGATTCACGCATAGTTATTTATTTACCTTTAGATAAATAAATTTTTGATTAATTTAATCAAACATACCACATTGTTTTATAATACCCAAATTTATTCACTGAATCGTAATAAAATGGATGATTTTTTTATAAGTCGTTTGTGATTGATTAATAAACATTTAATTATTTATTGTTTTAACCGCTTTCAACCACGGTTAAAAGTTTTATAACTTCAGTATTCATTACGCATTCATTTTTTTGATGAATAAATTTAGTTACGATAAATTTATATTTTCAGAAATAACGATATGCAAGTCAATGAGTGAAGGCGGATTACTACTAATATTTTATTATTTACTACAGTTATTTGAACTACACTTTCTGCGAAATTTCTAAAACTTAATTTAAATTTTAAACTTAAAACAAAATAGATAGTTATTTACATCTCTTATCCGACCCAACATAAACTGTTATTATATTTAGATTTACTAAAATTATGTTCAAAACAATTCTAGAGCAGAGTCGCTTAATATTGTTTATAAAATTTGAATAAAAATACGAATTTAATAGCGAAAGTTACGACTGCACATGGATGGACTTTATACATTATACTTATAATTACATTATATGTAATAATACGTTTAAGTGTAATTAGTTTTTACGACAAAACAGTGTAATTTGAATAACCCTTAAATTTTCCTAAACATTTTCAATATGTGTGATAAATTGTAATTTACACAAAATAAAAAAATTCTTTAATCTGATCAATCTTAATAATACGTTTTATATATATATATATATATATATATATATATATATATATTACGTCAGGTATTGGTAGATATATTACTCCATGGATAAAAAAGAAACTGCATATGACAAAATAGATATAAGTAAATCTGTAGAAAAATAAAATAAACTGTTAATTTTGAGCGAAATTTAAAGCCATATTATTCTTTAAAAATATACATATATTATTAAGGTAAATAAATACTTTATAAATAATTATAAAGATATCAAATATAAAAAAAACCAAAAGTTCGACAAATGAATTAAGAAGTTGAACAGTCCAGATAAGACAACCATAGTCATCAGAATCAAATCGAAAAATTAGACTGAAAATAGAGTGCTACATACGTAATTATACATTTGATTGGATTAAAATTTCACATTTAATAAAGTATATTGTACTCACCAAATGTAAGTACTCGTCTAACCTCTTCAACGATTAGTGAGAATAATACGTAATACAAATTTAGTCGAACTATATAATACGTTAAAATTTCATTGAAATTCTTTTAAAACTTTTAACTTCAAAAATAAGAATAGAATCTTGTTTTCTAAATGACTTATAATTGTCGTACATCAAGTACGAAACTAAACTACGTCATATTATTTTTAATGATATAAAATATTATGAAAAATCATTCGATTAGTAATTATTATTTTTAAAAAATAAACATTGGGACTGAAAATTTCATTCACTCTTTTCACGTCTAATCAGATAATCCATATTTCTTTGTATCACTGGCATACTGTCTTCATTTTTCATAGATATTTCCTGATCATGAATTTAACGTATTTCTAACTGTTCCTATACAACATCTAACGAGCTTTGTTAAGATCCTGGCTACGTTTTGGAGATATGTGAACTACTACTTTGAACCTCACAGATGCAAATACTTATTTTGTCGTCTTCAAATTCAACTTATCTCCACTCGTATATTCCTTTAGAGAACTCAAGAAAGGTGTTCATCAACAAGTATCGTAGGGTGCCACACAAATCTAACAATTAGTGGATGCTTCCAGGAAATAATTTTCGATTATTTTTCTTTAAAAAGATGTTCATTAATTCTTTTCTACTTGTATAATTCAATTTTGAAATGATCAAACCACAAGAACTTAAATTTAACCGAGCTTTCAATCTAATTTAGTCTAATTTAAGCTTAACATAATTTATCTAAGCTGTTTGCTTAGTTTAATATTCAGATTTATCGGAACATTTTTTTTAAACAAACTGCTAAGAGTTTGAAGGAGAAATATCTCATCTCCTGTTTGTTTACTCTTCTCCGGAATTAGTTGGTTTTTGGAGGTCATTGCACTTCCACCTATTCTTAGATTCTTTCGTTAAAAATTAAACCACTATTTTTTTTCGATCAGGCAGTTGCATTCATAATGCCTATTTATTTATTTAATTTTTTTATTTTAACCTCCGGAATCACTGTTAGGTATTGGTTTCAGAGGATGAAAATGATTTTTATGGTGTAAAAATGCCTTACCTAACCGGGATTCGAACCCGGGACCTCCGGATGAAAGGCCTAGACGCTACCACTCGCTCCACGGAGTCCGGCTAAATGCATATCTTAATTATACTAAATCAAATAATGTCTTCCTAAACTTAATTATAATGTTTTAATAATAATAATTATAATTCCATTATAATAATTATCATAATTGTCAATATTATCATGATTCCAAAAGCCCAAAAATCGGTAATTCTGGAGACGTGCAGGATTTTACGTATTGTATTAAATGCACCACAGCATTGAATGAGGTATGCCCGAATGGCCCCTCATACTGAAATTCCGGATGTGAATCTCCGAGACAAAATATAGTAATAATAATAATAATAATAATAATATCTTCCTAATTCTGGCATTTATCACTCTTTAATCGTTATTTTCTCATTTTTATGTTCATGACAACTAAGAAATTTATAAATTGATGCAATAGATTCCGAAAACACTAATATGTAAATTTCTTAGAGTAAAATATTTTTCATTCTATATTAATTAAACTGATAAAAATTATATAATGAATTTTATAAATGTTGTATATATATATATATCATACGGAAACAGTTTTTTAAATTCCACTTTGGTGCATTTATTTACACATCTCCAATCATCAAATAATATTTATTATTTTACTCATATTACTATATTATCTAATTATATAGAATGAAGTGCCAAAGTAGTAATAGTTTCAATAAACCAACTGAGTTTAGCCAGAGGAAGTGTTCTGTATGACTTCCAGAGAAATAAATAAAAGTTAACCCTTCTATTACAGATATGCAAAACTCTAGTATTCTATAGAATTAAAATCATATTTGTGAAGAAAATTTAATAAATCTTAAACTTAATTCAGACACTGGCTTATGAAAACAAAAATCAAGTAATTAGGATTAACGGGTTAATATGAGAATCTGTGTCTAATAAACGATTTCCTCGTTTTTGTCCTCTTTTACCCATACACATAATCTCTGATTTTAAAACAATCCTTGTATATCGTAATTAAATATTTGAGTCAAGTATAAATATAGCCGATATGCATAGAGTTACCACGGATGTGTTTTTATAACTTTTCTTTTAGCCTGTTAAAACCATATTACATAAATATTTATTAAACTGTAAAAATAGTAATATTTAGAGATGTAACAGGCAAAACGAACAAAATTATGTTATGCGATTACGTCAAAAGATTTAAGTTGGGGAATGAAATTTTCCTTGGAAGCTAAAGAAAAAAAGAATATGAATCTGGTCGTGAAGGATGAGAAACAGAGCATTTATGTAATACACAGATGCGATAGAGGCGTAGAGAAAGAAAGAACGATCGAGTAACGTTGTTCTCGGTTCTAAACTCGAGTCTCCTGTATAATTAAAGAGCAAATCTGTTGGCGCTAATATTGCTAGGAAAAATTAATTAGAAGCAGTAATTGGATCCCACAGATGGTAGACAGGCATGACTACTGGTCTTTTGGTGCTTCTCAGAAATGCGAGAAGGAAAGGGAATAGAAAGAGAGTGAGATAACTTAAGAGTAGGTTAGGCAGAAAGGAAGAGAACGAGAGTGAAGAAAGACAGAGAGAGAATGATGGCGACGATAGATAGGCGAGGAACAGTCTTGTTTTAATATCCATGGATCGATGATACCCATTCCAACAATATGACGCGGTTGTTGTCTTGATGTTCGTCCGTCCTATCCCGACGAACGTTGGGATCTTTTGATGTCTATAGACTGTGAGAGGGAAAGAATTAGAGAAAGAAAGACATGGAAAGAAATTTCGATCGGATCGAGTTACGATCACCATGTAAAGCACCGTTTAATATGTTTTAATAATAACCCAAATTTAATATCTTTTCCGCTTATGTATTTGAGTGATTTTTCATCCGTGAAATAATTTTCAATTTCACCTCACTTGTGTTAAAGTAATCTATAAATTAAAATCTTGGACAAAGTCTTTCTTATTTGCGATTGTCAATTTTTATCTTTTTATGTAAAACAACAGTTGAACAATTCACGCACGACTCAATTTGGTGAAATGAAACATCGATAAGAGGTATTTGTACTTAAACCGGTTTAGATATCACCTTTCCTAACTTGTTGAATTACTTATATTATAATATCTGGGTGATATTTAAGTATGGAAACAACTTTATATTGCATATCTGAGAAGTATTTGGAGACAGTATGGGGTTCTACATAATTTTAAAAAAACCTGAATTATGGTGAGTTTTTAATTTTTGTCCGACATCTTGGATCCGCCATATTGAATCAATTTTTTTTTTTTAAATAGGAAGGTGGACATATGAAATACGATTTCGATTTAAAATTTTACTTGATTAGGAATGGTTAAATCCGTTATTCTGTTAATAGCTGCTTTGTCGAGTTAACCTTTAAGCATTCAAAGTTGTAATGACGGAAAGATCGTGTTAACAATAAATCAAGGTGAAAAGCGCTGTATGAACAATTTTATTGCACTTTACACGCATAACGCATACAATAACAAACTTGGTGTTATAATATTGATAATGATACTCGTATACAATAACTAATAAATTACAACACAACAACAAATTAAACGGGTTATATCAATTGATATTATTTTCTTTAAATATTACAATATTTATTTTAAAATTTTTAATTAGTGTTTTTGATCTTAAATTACCAATGAAATACATTTTGAAAGCATACCAATCTAAAATAAATGTTCAAAATGCTTGTCCTCTACAGAGAGTGGCTGACCTCAAGTAATATCTGTTTATAACTTGTTCTATCATGTCTGAGGGTAGACGAGTGGATTCGTCAATTATTATTCTTTTTTGTTTCGTCAATGTCTGCAGGTTTTGTTTTTTAAACAATCAGGTACCCCCTAATAAATGAATCCACAAGAACATATCTGGAGACCTCTTCTTTCTTTTTCCTGTTTAGCCTCCGGTAACTACCGTTCAGATAATTCTTCAGAGGATGAATGAGGATGATAAATATGACTGTAAATGAAATGTAGTTTGTACAGTCTCAGGTCGACCATTCCTAAGATGTGCGGTTAATTGAAACCCGACCGCCAAAAAACACCGGTATCCACGATCTTGTATTGAAATCCGTCTAAAAATAACTGGCTTTACTAGGACTTGAACGCTGGGACTCTTGACTTCCAAATCAGCTGATTTGGGAAGACGCGTTCACCACTAGACCAACCCAGTGAGTTCTATCTGGAGACCTGGCAGACCATTCTACGGCTCCTCTGTTCTATCAGGCGATTTGGAATTAGTTCATTTAAAATTTGCCGTGACCTTATATAATAATGAGGAGGTGCCCCATCTTGCTGAAACCAAAAGTTATTATTTAATTTTTGTTCAAATTTTTCCCGGATATTTGATAAACTCCTATCGGTTAACAAGTTGTAGTAAGTATCTCCTGTAAGATCGCCATCTTTTTGTATTGTAGGACCTACAATACAATGACCAACGATTGCCGTCCAAACGTTCACTTTCTGAGAGTGCTGTATATGAGCTTCCAACGTTGATCTGGGATTATCGCTGCATTATCGACAGTTTTGCTTATTCACATGGCCATTTAACATAAAAGTCGCTTCATCAGTAAATTTTATAGAATAAGAAAAATTTGCGTCTACGTCTAATTTTTGGATTATTATATTACAATACGCAACTCGGTGGTCGATATCATTTTCCGAAAGTTCTTGCACTAGGTGTAGCTTATAATGCTGAAATTTATTTGTTTTAAGAATTTTTGAATTGAAAAATGACTGATGTCACGTTGGACAAAAGCTTTCCGAATCGATGATTTAGGGTCTTCAATAAAGGTCTGCAATATATCTAACGACTTTGCATCAGTTGTCACAGTTCTTGGTCTACCGAAGCGAGGACAATTATTTACAGTACTGGTTTCTTAAAATGGCTGTAACGTTTTGATTACAGTTAATTTACTTATCGGTTCTCTGTTTGGAAATCTATTATTAAATAAATCAAATACCATTCTGAAAAGCCGAACTCTGTCACCATACCCGTACATCATCAACAGTTATCCTTTCGGTTTCACTTAAAGAAGGCATTGTTATTTAAAAATAAAATATTTTATAAGAGTAAATAAATGACCTAAGAAACAGAATGAAACTTTCACCAAAAATAATTTCTAACCAATTTGTCTACAACTTAATTTTTACTTCCACTATCAAATTTTACCATTACAAGCATGAGGAAATAAAAAGGTGAAATAAGCAGTTAATATACTGCATTTTTTCCAACGTAATAGAAACTACATTGTGGAAAATTAACAGCTGATTTACTCAAATAAATTAGTAACACGGTTTTTAAATAAGTATTTCTAGCTGATATGTTTCCTTTTCAAGCAACAAATATCAGCTGATATTAAACTGGATGAGAAGACCACTATGATGTTCTTGAAGGGCCGACTCGCTGCAACCCGTCATCCGCGGGTTGTGATGGGCGGCCTTCCAATTAGGTATGTCACAGTTCAGAAGTATCTGGGTGTTATCCTTGATGAGAGACTTCTCTTCAAGGAGCACCTCCAGTTTGTGGCGAAGAAGGCTATAGACGCCTTCTTCGGCGTTCGTAGGGTGATCCATCCCGATTGGGGGTTGAATTACCGTACCATGCGTATTCTCTATAAAGGCGTTTGTGAGGCCATACTGTTGTACGCTGCGCCCGTCTGGGCTCATCGTTTGCGTTTTCAGTGCTATAGGGATATCCTCTTACGAGCCCAGAGACTTCTATTATTAGCGGTTGTCGGTGGTTACAGGACTGTCTCGCGAGAGGCAGTAACTGTGATCGCAGGCATCAAACCAGCGGACATTTCGGCTACAGAGCGTAGCCAGCGGTATATCTCAAAGAAGGCAGGTCTTCTTACTACCGGGCGTATGCGGGAAATTGAAGACCTAGGTTTTGACGCTTGGCAAGTTAGGTGGGCCGACTCTTTCACGGGTCGATATACGCATGGTATTTTTCCAGATGTTAGGGATTTGCGTGCTATTAGTTGGGTTTCCCCCAATCGGTATATAACTCAATTTCTTTCGGGACATGGTGCCTTTAGGAGTAGTTTGGCTAGGTTCAGGTTGGTTGATTCCGGGTTATGCCCGGAATGCGGAGTCGAGGACACAGCGGACCATGTCCTGTACACATGTCCCCGGTACGAGGCTCAACGTACCAGAGTTGGTAGGGAACTTGAGAGAGTGCACTCCTTTTTGGATCTGCGAGTCAACTGGAGGACTCGCAGTGAATGGACAATAGTGGCTAGCTTCCTGAAATCCCTTGCCCAGGGCAGGACGGCAGAAGGGATTTAGGTTAGAAGCCCGGGCGGTTAGGTTCCGTCTGGACAGTTGATTGACGGAAGGTAGGCGCTTAGGCAGCGTGCCTCGGTAGATGTATTGGTGGTATGATATTAAATACGCTGTCGGCGGAGTTGCGGCCGTTGTCGGCGGGCGGGATTATTCTCGCCCGGCGGGTGCGGTCACGCTCCGACGAGGGCATAAATGAGCTAACGACACTGTCGGCGGGGCCTCTCTGGGTACCACTTCGGTGGTATGTGGGGGAGTCCTGGCGGCAGTCTGCGAAAGATGGTGAATGTCACGCGGGACTCCGTGATGGCGCTGTGCGGGGGTAGGCGTTAAGTCTCCTCTCCCGGGCAGACCGGAGCGGAGTCAGATAGAAACTCATTTTGCGGGGTTCTTAAGGGAACTAGGTCTAAATTTCGATGTACAAACTTTAGTGGGAAGTTTATTTAAGAGGTTGTTAGTGCGGATCTGAGACATTCAGAAAGTGGCTCTTTTTAGTAGGATCTAGGCGCGGGGTCTTCTTTCCGCGGTTAGGTTTCCTAGCTTAGTTCTTGAGGGCGACGTGGTATCTGCAGGTGTCCGTTGTCTTCATTCTGAAGGCATAAACACATAAATCTATCTCGGGGTGAATTTTTACCGATGTAGATGTCCCTCGGGGCATCTGCATCGGTGGCATCTCAGCGGGGCCTAGACTGAAAGCTGTGTGGCAAAATCAGTTTGAGGGCGAGAAGATGTCCTCCGTTAAAGCCACTACTGGCTAGGAACGGAGGGGGTGGTGTAGCGACCGGACACGCTACGAGGTGGGATCTTCTCCCCTCGGGGAGGAATCGAGATGATATTAAACTGGAAGTTAATTTTTATTTACAAAATAATATCAGTTTATATAACTGTTAAAATTGTCTTTTTTTTGTTAATTATTAGTTATTATTTATTATAATCAATACTATAACACATTTTAAAATTCAGTATTGTATGTATTATGAATGCAAAATGCAATAAAATTGTTTATGTAGCTCGTTTTACCTCCGTTTTATTGTTACACCGATTTTTCATCATTGCAAATTTGAGTGCTTATAACTGAATAACGAAGACATTAATAGAAAAACGGGCTACACCATCGTTTTTCTTGTGAAATTTTATATCGAAATCATACGTTCACCTAACTATTTAAAAAAAAAAAAAATTATATTTCATTGAATAAGGCGAATCCAAAAATATAAAAACCACCATAATGCAAATTTTTTTTAAATATGTAGAATCTCATTCATTCTGCCTCGAAATACCTCTCAGATATGCAGTACAAAGCTGTTTACATAATTAAATATCACTCTTTACATTTAGTATATAGTCATGGCGCACAAAATGATATTTCAAGCTTAATGAAAATGTAACTCTGCTTGTTTTGTCATTCACTTACACGAGAATTTCTTTTTATAAAAATTCATCCAGTAAGTAAGTCATATCATATATATAATACAAAATCATATGAATAAATGATATCAACCTATTGCAAAATTAACATCTTTATAAGACTTATTTTCTTGTTAAGTGCAAATGGCAAAGAAATAATAAGCTTTAAAAAGTGAATATTGCGTATATTATAAGTTGAGAGTTATAACAGTATGTGAATATTAATTTCTACTGTATTGTAAAAAAAGTATCTTTAATCTATTGTAATTATGTTTACAAAATATTTTGCTGCTAAAGTAATTATATTTTACTCATTAAATATGTAAAAACAAATTGTAAAATAATAAGATTTATCAGTAAACATGTTGTTTGAATAAATATTACTTTTTATAATACTTGTTGAATAGTGTGAAAGAAGAGACTACATGAATTTTTTTCCAAAATCAATTTTATAATTAAGATCGGATTTGTAAAAGAAAAGTAGTATGGGTTTAGAATTGGGGTAGAAATAAGGAATAGGCAGGAATGCTGAGAGTAATTTGGAAGAGAAATTTGAAACAGTAAAATAGTTTGCTTAGAGTTTGACAAGGAAAATTCACTTGACAGGATTAGATGGATCATGCCAAAAAAAAAAAAAATGAAATAAATTGAATAAAACAGAAGACTGATAAAAGATATAAACCAAATAGCAAACATAAGAACAAAAGGGAGAATAGTAAAGAGATTGGAATAGATCAAAGAGTCAAACATGAATACTGATTGTCACCTAATAAGTTTGATCTACATATAAGTGTTTTAAGAATGCTTTAATGGAGAGTAAATTGAGTATGGATGGAAGGACACTGGGATGTTTTAGATTGGATTATAATATGGTTCTGCTAAGTGATAGTAAAGTGACTAGAAGTGACTGAAATACTTGAAGATCTTGATAAAAAGTGTGAAGAATATAGAATGAGAGTAAACAAGACTAAAAACTAAGAGTAAGGTAATAGAAAGCAACGGCAAATGATAAATATTAGATTGAACAGTGAGGAAAATGAGAAAGTAGAATGATTCAAGTATATAAGCAGCACAAAAACTGGAAATAAATATTGTACAAGAGAAGTAAGAATTAAGCAGTGGTAAAGAAACAGTGTTAAACAAGTGTTAACAGTGTTTAACAGTGTTAAATAAACTCGGTAAATCATTAAATAAAGAATTAATGACAAGACCTGCAAACTAACAAAGTGTTATAAGTTTAGGGCAATATTGTGTGCTGCTGAAACATTGTGAGCAAGAAAGGAAGATGAAAGAATTGTAGAGGCAATTAAAGTATGAATATCAAGAAATATGGAAAGAGGAAAATGGATTACAAATGTATGAACTGGAAAAGTAGTGCAATGAATTGGGGGAAGAAAGGCAAATTTATAAAATATTAATAAATTAAATATTATTTTAATAGTGGCTTCAATTACAATATTTCAAAGTGTATAAATTGAAATTGTGTATGTTTTAGTCAATGTTGAATTTTCACGGTTCCAGTTCACGAACTGTAAGTAAAAAAAAAAAAAAATTACATCAGAGATGGGTTTTTATTGAAATCCCTTGGATAACTGTGTACATTTACATATGCATATGTATACATAACTTATATAGTATACATATTTTAAACGTAAATTAGTACAAACAAAGATAAGTCCAAGGAACACTGATAAAGATCAAAATATATAAAGCAAAGAAAACACCTAAAGCATGATCTTACCAATCAAATCACACAAAGAATAACTAATAAAATTTAAAAAAAACAGTGAAATAGATCAAAAAACCACAAAAGTAAGTGGCGAAACGAAATGAAGAATTACGATGATGTTCAACACCCCTGGGTACCCGCTTCACTACAAATCTCGGAGAAATCGCAAATCTAGTACATTCAGTCGCATTAGGCGCCCAACTTCCTCCCTGTTTTTCAGAAAATTAACCACGAGCCAGTTCATATGATTGTCAATCTCATTTTATATCTTGTAGTGAATGTGGGTATCTAATTTAGAATTCTCGGCAAGCACATAAAATCAACTATTTCAGTGTATTTCGCAAACCACGACACTGTTCTGTTATATTTCCCAATAGTTTTTTCTGGAATCGCTGTACGGTTTCGATAATACACTCAGGTGTGCCCCATGGTTAGATTCTGTAGGTTCAAATCGGTCCAAATCGGTACTGTTGAGTACAGCAATTGCTTATTAGGTAACGATAGTTGTAATCCACTGTCAAACAACCAGTACATCACCCTGAACATGATATTAAGCTGCCTCCTTTTCTTCCTAACATAAATCCTCCACGTCAGACGGGGATCTAGATGCAGTTCTAATTTCACACGCTGTTAACACGCGGAAAACCATTAGCACCGTTAAGTTGAACTACAGGCAGTTACCCATCCTCATCGTAAACGTAATATGCCTAAATTTAGCAAGTTATCTTTTGGGTTTTTTCGGTTGTTGAATGATCACATCTGAAACCGAATAGAAGATCAGGAATATTTCACCCTTTCTTTAAATATTGTCATAGCCTCACAATAAGTAATCTCCCAATTACATTTAATAGAATAAGTAACAGATATATTGGCCAGTATGAAGTACATCGTGAATCGGCTTACCCAGTTTCCGGACGATTATCATCTGCGACACCATCATTTCCTTAAACTCGTATATGAAGAATACCATTAATGTGATTCGTTATGTACTGGATGGCAATAAATGTAGCTAAAAATAATTTTATTAGTTATCAAATCGAACCCGGGAACTTAATTTGAATTCCTTCCTCTCCTGATTACTCCTAGGAAAAAGGAAATGAACTAACTGATTACATGTCACAGTAATAAGCCAGGCCTGGTTGGGATGCCACCAAAGTAAATGCGTCGGTAGGCATTTACATCACTGAATTATAACAGCCTTCGCCTTTGCTATAGGCTTCTTACGGACATGTTGACTGTCCTACGTCATTGCGCTCTGAACTAGCTAACCTAGTTTGCGGAAGCACAAACCCCGCCCCTGGTTCTACATATAAAGTAAGCTATTAGTGCGTGAATGGCTCAAAATATTCGAAGGAAATTCAGCAAATTATTTATTTATTTCTGTAACTACTTTCAAAAAAAAAAAATGTCATATATCTAGTTTTTGATTTTTATAGTTTTAGCGTTGTTACAAATTACTGTTTTTAGGATATTTTATGTTTGCAATCCTTACTATATATATATACATATCATTCTGAGCATGATATTTGTTTTTAATGCTAATTTTTTGGTTTGCCCTAACATATACAAATATTTCTTTAAGTCATTTTATTATGTATTTTTGGCTTTTGATTTTGTTATGAATTAAGTATTATTAGTTCAAATATTAAATGTGTTTCTATTTGTGCGAGTAGATTGTATATTATATGTATGATATATATATATATATATATATATATATATATATATATATGTATATGATTATTATCATTACATATAACTTCTTTTTTTTATAAATAATTTTTCATATAAGCTGATGCTTGTGAATGGGAATATGAAATAAAAATCATGTAGCGTATAAAAAATCTCATGCCTGACCTGGATTCGAACCCGGGATCTCCAGATGAAAGACCAAACGCTAATAAATGGCGATAAATTGTCACTCTGCAACGAAGATCAGTGGAGTGACAATTTATCTTTGGAAAGTTTATATATCGGTAATTTCATTTATATAACTAATTAAATCAGTGGCAAATCTGACTAAGTTCAGTTTTTATTAACTTATAGAACTTTCTTTGGGGGAAAGCAAACAAAATAAATAAATGTTTTTTATTAGTATCAATTACTTATATCATCAGATCAATAATTATAACAGTTCATGGAAACATATCATTTAAAAAAAAATTAGAAATTCTCAGTTTTATCATTATGTTTGCATAATACAGCACATTATCCTTAAAACTAAATAGAAAATTTAACTTGAATCTCTGTTATCATTTTAGAAGTTTTATTAGCTTAACGTTTAGCCATAACATTCTATCCTTCTCTCTCTACAATTTTGCTCTTGCCACCTCGTAGTTCATTCCTTTTTTAACCGCTGAAGTAGTATAAACTTATTCACTTCAAGGATAAAATACCAAATTATTCTATTAATTTTTCATTTACCCTAATATTTTTTTTTATTATTATTAGATAACCAGGACTTTTTTTTTTTTTTTTTTTTCTTATTAAACACCCCAAGGCAACCAGCCTCCGCCCGTTAGGACATAGCATGGTCACCTTGCAGTGTCGTGGCAGCAGTCTCTGCCCCCCCTATCTGCCTCCTGCCGGAGGATCTCCCACCGGGGTCCCCAAAGCCTCTTCGGGGTGAGCCAACCACCTCGTGCGGGCAGCTAACTCCCCCCTCCTCAATGGGGCTACCCTCCCCGGTCCCTATCCTACCTGTAGCCGGCACGCCTTCCGCGTACCGCTACCCCCACGCGTACCTCTCATACCTGAGGGTCCTTAATGCCATCATCGGGGAGCCCCGACTCCATTACATGGGGCCAGAACACCCTAGGCAAGAAGGCTACCTCCCTAATCGTCGCCACGATTCAAACCCCAGCCTCCAGAATTTTTTGAGGCTTTTTTTTTTTTTTTTTTTTTTTTTTTTTTTTTTTTTTTAAGATAACCAGGACTTAATTTAAACAAAAGTAACGTAACATCATAAAAATTAACTAAATTAGTAGGTTGAAATAACAAAAAAAATTTGGTTATTAAATCGGGTTTTTAAAATTTATATTTCTGTGTATTATTATGTTTGAATTCGCTTAATCAAATTTTTCGCGTTTCTACAACTTGTAATATAACTTTATCGTTTTCTTTTAAATTTTTTCCTGCGGTCTTGGAAGCCCTCTTTTAAAAATTTCGGTAAACTAAATCATAATTTTACAAAATTAAAAACAAATCTTCCAATTTAATTTATAAAACTTTCTTTGTTTAAGTTTTTTTTAAAATTATAATATCATCTGAAGTTCTATAAATATTTTACAAAAGTTTTTTAAATATTTTATATTTTAATAGCTAGAGTTTCTAGAAAAAAGAGTTATATTTTTATCTAAACAATAATGCCCATATCTACGTTCATAGAAATCTGATACTGAAATTAAATGATATCATCTGATGAAATTAACTACAACATCTTATATGATTATGATTGCTGTTTCTCTAGCCCATCCTTTCTTTCTTCATAAACGTTAACACTCTCTAACGCGGATAACGCTGCGCTCCGTTTTTAACCATAATGAACTCTTGACCTGGCCCTTGAAAATATTCTTGAGTAGCAGAATCTAATTTCTTCATTGAACTCTGGTTGAATGAAGGATGGCTAGAATCATCCGTTGCATTTTCTCGTCATGCACTTTTTCTCGTGGGACAGACAGCTCTTACTGTTTGCATCAAATAAACAAGGGCATAGTTTAGTTCACTATATACCAAATTATTTGGCTATAAATTTTCATTATTTTCTTCAATGAACATAAATTTAGGAAAGTAGATTTGAATATACTAAGACTAAAACGAAGCTTCTTTGCTTTACACGACTCATCTACCTGTTTAAATAACGAAACAATCGAATAAAAAATAGTTTTTGCGACAAGTTTTTGTCGTGTGGAAATTTTAACAGCATAAAAACTATTGTTAATTCTCAGCAAGCATGTTTCCTGTGTTCTCAATTCTACTTTGAAAAAAGGGCAGTATCTACTTAAAGTTAAAAGCTCCAAATTGCAATTTATTTAAGAATGATTTCACTGCTTGCTTCACCATAAAAAACCATGTTTTTACAAACATCTTCCGTCAATTTCCTGACGTCTTGTTAAAATAAAATTTAAATATCTGGCATAACTCAAAACAATCACATCGGCGGCTGATACGACAGGGAGAATAGTAACCCCGTTTCCCATATGTTATTTTTCAATGTTATAAACCTGTAGCGTTTATTTTATAAATGTTATAACAAAATCACGGAAATGAATAACTTTCCATCAAGAGTTATGTTTATCTAGTGCCAGAAAACTGTGAGGAACATCATATCTTTTACCTCTTCATATCAGCAAGAGGACTAACAAATTTTTATTATTCATCGTTATCATGTAAAATCAGAAAGTGAGAATAATGATGGTATTAATCAAGATAAGAATATCGACATACATTCCTCTAGATTGATATTCATCGCTGTAGCACAGATGTCTGTTCTGCTTACAGGGTATATAAAAATGAAAAAACTCTTATCAACAAACTTTAAACGATTAAAATTCTCAGGAACATTTTTACCCAGATGTATACGTTGCACAAGGTGAGATTTTTAGATATTGGAATTCATAGAATTACTTTACTACTAAACAGTGGCTGGTATATGAATAAACCTCTTTTCAAAACAAGTAGGGATGTGTTATATTGCCATCCAATTAATTTCATTTCAAAAAAAGTATTCTATTTGCCTGCTTAACACAACCTCCCTAACTGATTTAGCTCACAAAGCAAGTAAGCATTTTTCATTCAATGATTCAAATAATATAACCAACAATCATATTTTAAATCAGAAAATACTGACTGCTGATATTTTATTTTTTCAAATTAAATATGTTTCTTAATGATTTAAAGCAAAATTTCGGATACCTATATTATTATTATTATTACTTTTATCATTATTGTTATTATGACATTCTCCGTGGCGGAGAGGTAACGTCTCGGCCTTTCCTCCGGAGGTCCCAGGCAAAAATCCCGGTTAGACATATGACATTTTTTTTATACGCTACAAAATTTATTTATCATTCATCTGATGACTGTAAATCTGTTATTATGTAAGTAAATAAATAAATATTATGAGTAGTATTATTACTTGTAAGTAAGATAGTGATCCCTACAAACACAATTACATAAGTAAAAACAAATACATGAAATTAAAAAAAAAATAAAAATAAATTACGTGCATCATTTTCATTCATTATTTTGATGAACAGATGATACTTAACTTTAAAAAATTAAATTAAACTTTGTTAACAAGTATTCTCAATCTCTTAAAACCAACCTCTCTTTGCCTTTCGAGTATAATAGATTAGATAGAATAAGTTTTACTTAAAGTAAATTTTGTTTTTTGATCACATAATAGGATGTACAATAGATGCAGTGAAGATCTATAGGCTTTTATTATTAAGTACAATTTTAAAATATGACTATGATTACAATGCTTTAATTCAATTACATATACATGTTTGTAATTACTTTTTGAAGAGATAATTAATTGTAAATATGATGAGACTAACGTATAAGATGAGAATAACGTAGAAGAGAAATACGTGAAATAAAATCTAATTACGTAAAATTTCACATTCCTTTCAGAAGCTAAGAGGCAAAATTATGTAAAATAACATCAAAGGTTTTACTTTATACCCTTTTAAAATAATCTAGACTGTTTGTGTCATTGCACTGCCCATTCAAATAGAAAATCACTTCTCAATATTTTGCCTAAGATTTATGTCCCCTTCTATCCAGGTTACAATTTCTTCATTTCCAAATTTATGCGATCAATCTGATTTGGAATTTCCTCCAGTCTGTCGTACCATAATCCAAAAGTCTATATATGTTACCTTTTTGCTTTTCCTATTCCTGACGATTCTTTAAAAAAAAATTTCCCAGAGTTATATTTTATCCTAAGCGACTTTAAAATTTTTTTTTCCTTGTGACAGTTTGGTTTTTATGTCTCCCATTGTTTCTATCCTTGTAATATTCCTTCTTAAAAATTGAAATCAAAAACTTAGATAAATATTTTTTCTTATTATTTTTTTATCATTAATTCACCATATAAGGTTCAAGCACCTGCATGAGAATATGAAATGGAAACTCTGTAGCATATGAAAAATGCCTTGCCTGACCGGTATTCGGTCAAAGATTTTGGCTTTGATTACTCTCAAAATCCAGGCAAAATCGATAAGGTCCAATAAGAGAGGAAATGTCTACTGTGCAAAAAGGATGAAGAGACAATTAAACATTTAATTTGTAGCTACAATAAGGTTGCAAAAAATGGACTATTTAAATAGTCTATTTAAAGAGAGGCTCAACAAAATAGCTACCATCATTAATCGGTGCTTATGCAAAAAGTATATAATAGAAACAAGCAAAAAGTGATAGGAACATCAGCCAGGCAAAATAGTTGAAAATAACCAGGTGAAGAATTTCTGCGACTTCGAAATTAAACTGACGACTACTTTGATCACAACACACCAGACATAACTATAGTGGGAGAACAGCGCGATTGGATAATATATGTGGCTATTCCCGTTAATTTTCGACTTCAAGAGAAAGAACTTTAAAAAAAATACGATACAAGGACTTAAAAATTGACTGAAATCCAATAACCATGGAGAAAGAAATCCAATAGCGATAGGAGCTCTAGAAGCTACATGATCAAGCCTCGAAAGAACTTAGTATAAATTGGCCTAGAAGATTTACCTTCACAATTGCAGAATACAGGACTTCTTGGAACTGCTTACATAATACAACAATAAATTTTTGATTCCTAGGTCTTTCTTTAGAACTCGTGTCTGAAAATTCTAACCTCGGTCGAATAATTTGACTGTGTACACTATAATGATAATAAAATTATAACTTTTAAAAAGTATATAAATAAAAATATATTATTAAACTTATAGTATTAAAAAATATATAAAAAATAATTTATTTACATATTCTCATATAATTATACAATATAAAGTCTCGCTAAGATAATGTCACATCAGCAGATTCCGACTGTACGATAATTTCTCTGCACCCTTGAGAATCATAAACTACGTCTTGGGCACAGAAATCTTTTAATTTTGAACGTCCATCCAACCCTCCGCTGTTGACAAGGCCGCTTGCACTCGATCTTCCAGCTGCGGTTATGAATTACCACGAACTAAAACGAGACAGTCATCGTTGAAAGCCTGGACGGTGACCCCTTCTGGGAATGTTAATCCCAGAAACCCGTCAAATTCCAGGTTCCACAGCAGGGGACCAAGAACGGAACCCTGCGGGCTTCCCCTGGTGACGGATTTTTCTACAGCTAGGTGCACATCTTTAAAAAGAGCCGTACGATTAGACAAAGAGTTCGTACTTCGGCCTGCAGAGCTACGGGAAGATTATGGCGTTCCAACTCATAGAGGACAGAACTCCAACAAAAGGAAAGAAATGCTGCCTCTATGTCTATAAAAATTGTCAAAAGCTATTTACAGTCGGCGCTTACCTTCTCGGCAAGAGCATTTAAGATGCAATCCTCGGTGCCAACCCCTTTCGTGAAGACATAATGGTCTCGATTTAGAAAACAGTTCACCTCAATGCTTTCCCAGAGCCGTTCCACAACCAGCCTTTCAAGCAACTTGCCGATACCGACAGGTATAGGTAGCGCGGCATTCGTGTAATGCAGTCAAAAAATGATTTTTTGATATTTTATTATTTATATGGGTAGGAAAGGCCCATATATTCACCGCATATCTTATCAATAGGATGTCTCTTCTATTATATAGTGGTATTATTCCTGCGTCCGACATTAGATTAGTCGCCAGACTTGTACGGAAAGCGCCTGTGGCATGTCTTATTCCGCTGTTGTATATTACGTCTAACTTTCGTAAATGTGGCTTTCTCGCGGATGAATATACAATACATCCATAGTCGAGATTCGGTTGAACCAATACTTTACACAGCCTCAGTAGTATTTCTTTATCTGAGCCGCAGTTGAAGTTTGATAAACTATTAATAATGTTTAGAGCTTTCTTGGATCTAACACCAAAATCCTGTATATATAATCTCCATGTATGGGACTTATCTAATAATAGACCTAAATGTCGTACATTATCCTTGAATTGTGAAGATTATCATTGGTCAAGAAAGGACTTTGCTAAGGAATTCTCTCCTACAGAAGTGTACACAGCTCGTTTTCTATAGTTTTCTATATTGTGAAAAATTGAAACCGTTATTCCTCGCAACTTAGTTGAGGGCGTTTATCGGTCGTTGCAATTTGTATTTCACCACAGCTGTATTGTTGCTGGCATATACAATTGCCAGATTATTGACATAGACACTTTTACTGATTTCTGCTGTAATGGTTAATACCAGTTTATTAATGACGATCGTGAACAAGGTACCGCTCAACATCGAGCCTTGTGGCGCATTTTCCAATTTTTTTTTTGTAATGAGTATTTCTTGTTAGCACATACTTGAAAAGTATCGATTCATATAATTGCTGACTAATGGCAGATTTGCGCTAATGTACCTTTCATGAAATTGATTCATTATTCTATGACACCTGGTCATAGCAAAATCCTTCTGCAAGTCAAATAAGATTCCGACACAATATTTTCTAGTGATTAAGCTGTTATATATTATATTCTCTAAGTTAATCATTTGATCAGTAGTTGAGTGGTATTGCCTGAAAACCGGTTGATGTGAGGATAACAGATTTTATTTTTCTAAAATCTAAACGAGTCGATTATTTATCTTTTTTTTTCAAATATTTTTCCCATAACGCACGTCTAAGAAATACAACTGTAACTATTGTCATTTTTTTTTCTTTCTTTAGCACTGGAACTGTATATGTTTTTTGCACTGCTGCGGGAACATTCCATCCCACCATGGTTATATAGTTCTAACATTCTACGTTTTGGAGTGGTGTTCAGCTGCTTGATCATGTCATAATGAATTTCATTCGGACCAGCATCTGTTTTGCCGGCTTTCTCCAACGCTTTCATAAGTTCTTCTATTTTAAAAAGTACATTATATGAATAATTTATTTGAGTTCTGAAATTTAGTAAACCCTCAAGAATTTACTACGAGTAAATAATTTTTTATCTGTCCTATGAGTTCTTATTAGTTTTAATAAGTTTTTCTTTTTTTTAAGCGATTCTGTAATAAAACTCATTATATAAGGCTATTAAAGGCAATTGCTGTACTGAAATTCCTTCCTCTCTATCTGAAACTGCTGATTTACAAGTGAACCAATATAACGAAATTGATGAATAACATTCAAGTTAATGAGTATCAAAGTTCTAAGTTTCGGCAACAACTTGAAAGTTTAATGACTTTGGACACGATGTGTTGGTGGAGGTTGAGGAAATAATGTTAGAGGGGACTATTGTGTAACGTAGAAAACAGCTTTAGTTTATAATTAGATTCATTATTTTTATGGGACTCATTATCAGCCTGTTCAGTTAAAATAAATCATCATTTTTGCAACCAGTTCTTTGTTTTATTAATATTCATCACATCCTGTGTCGATAAAGCACAATCAACACATTGAGATGCACTTTCGTAAGATAATATACATGAAACAATGCACTTAAATTAATTAAAAGTTATTAAAAACCTGCATTAAACTGTTAAAATAATTAGAGAAAAACTATCTTTTACTATGTTTTCTGTAATTCACAGGATTTTTCAAAAACTTTGTAATTTTTAACAAAATATGATGTTAATTTAAGTTATATTCTAAAATGATTTCGGGAAAGAAAATTTCCTGCATAAAATAATTTTTAATTTTTTTAAGTGATGTTTTCAATCAGCTTGATAACTAATTAAAAAGTGACCTCAAATATAATTAAATCTATATTTCTTATCAACTAATAAAAATATAAATCAATTAAAAATAAAAATATTTTTAAGAGATAACATTTAATTAGATTTGTATCTTACAAGAAATAAGATGGATAATTTGATTTACCCTCAAAGGCACATACATGACGGATGCATTGGCTCCTTTAGTGAAGTAATTCTTATACGGATGGTTCTTAGTACGGATGGATCAAGCCGGTCTGTACTAGACAAACAGATTCTAGAATGGAGTAAACGTAAATCACCTAAATGGATGAGAAATTGCAATAGGAGACAAATACTCCCACTAAAGCTGCAAAGCTTCAAAATCTGTGTGGAATATAGCAACTATCCTAGATCCGACTCGTTAAAAGATCGCCGAATTCTAATCAGGGGAAAGGCATCATGGGAAAATCAATGGTTTCGGTTAACATAAAAATAAATATGCTGAAAGGCAAACATCTATTGAAAAACAAGCTCAGATTTCCCATAAGAGCACCCTCGTTCGTCTGCAGAAATGGGGAAAATGTATATTTATCATCGAACACTTATTATTTAAACCGTAGTTCCAATATTTTTGTACAACTCGGCAATTTAAAAGACAAATGGTCAACAAGCTTTGGTGCATTTACATTTAGTACTTTAGTGGTTATCAGTTTAAATAAACTTTCTATGATTCTAAGTTTGATAAAAGCAAAAAAACAATGTTATCTCATCTTATAAATAATAATAAATTAACAACAAAATTACAAGGGAATGTTGAATTATTCAAAAATATAACTTTAATATTAGTGTGAAAAAAATGAGGTCTATATTATATATCCATTACTTGGTGAATCATGTTTGTATTTTTTGGCTAAATTACTTGGAGTTGATCCAAATGGATGTACAATAAAATTCTGTTGGAGTTTAATTTTAACTTATTCATTGAATCTGGCGGAAAAACCTACCGCTATTTATTTTAAAAATTCCTTAATCATTTATAGTTTAAAAATGAAGCTGTATCTAAAGTTTCGTAAATATTTACGATTATAAAATTCTATAAAACTAGTAAGAGAAAATTAACCAAAAATTCAATTAAAATTTAGATAACCTAATTTTGTTAATAAAGATTTTCAGAATTTTCCTTGTATTCAAAACTGAAGTAAATAAGAATGCTGTACGGGAACAAGAAGATTTAGTTTTATTAATTCAATCGTGACTTATTTTTCAGAACTACAATAACTGTCTCATATAAGTGTTACAATTACCTAAATATATTTTCATTTTCAGTATGCATTAAAAATTTTTACTAAGGTCATTAAGTGTATCATCATTACAAAATCCTTTTGTTTCGTTTAATTTAATTTTTTTATGTACACAGAATGACTAAAAAGTATGGAAACTCGACAACTTTAAAACCGTTCCAGATAGAATAGGGTAACTTTCAGGTTAAGGTATCGGTCAACTACTTTAGCTTTTGACGAGAAATAAAATGTTACTCCTTTCTTAAGGGGTTGGCCAGAGATTGCAACTTAAATATTTTAAATGGTAACATTTTTTGTATGACATATCATGTAAAATGTGTAAGACCAGAAAAATGGTAGAATTGAACCATTGGTAGATGTGTATACACAAAATAGCGGTGGGATAAAGTTTGGATTTTGAAAATGATTAAATTTGGTAAGTTAAAATAATAAAATTAAAGAAAAACATATTAAACCGAATTAAATTAAAATTTTACCTAATTTAATAAAACCTATTTTAAAACTTAAATTTAACTTATAAAAAATTAAAGAAAAAAATATTTTTTAACACAAAAAAATGTTTTTGGTCCAACTTAATGAGTAATAAATAAAAATTTGATACCTAATCGTGCTGATCAGCTGATCATTGATGTTCTTTTACCATTGTTGCAAAAATGCTTACATCATTGTTGTCCAATATTCCATTTAGAATGTTTAATTACTACACTGTTACTTTGTGATGAGAATTTATTGGGATTGGCTGGGTAATTGCTTTCATCTATCTTCACCACATTTGTAAAGACTTTTTTATTTATATCTTTTTTCCTTATTGTAATTTTTTTTAATGAATTCATTTTCTCTTTGCTACCTTTTAACATTACTATCAACAAGTTACTTAGTGAACATGGCTTGGACTGATGAGGATATAAGGCGGGCGATTGATGATGTGGCCATCGAGGCAGATCTCGAACAGCTGGTTTTGTTTGAGGGGCTGGCCTGAAGACGTCTTCCAATCTTCAGCCCTGATAGAAGATGCTACAAAATTGGAAGAAGGTGTTGGATCCGTTTGGGTTATTGATATGAAAGTTGGGGTCGACAACCCTTAAACGCTCTGATGTTCCAGAGAGCTCCGTGGATTCGGAACCTGGCTCGTACCGGTAGACTGAGGCTGGGTCAGGTCCTTGTTGAATGATCGACTACCCGCGATCGATCTGTCGGAGATGATACGTGTAACATAGATCTTGGAAGATGGATTACATTTTATTAATCGATTCAACGATTGGGGATTGTGGGATGGCCTTTATCATCTGCATATCAGATCCCCGAGTGCTGAATGATGGACAGAGTCGACCGGTGGTCTGTTTCTACGGGCCTTCTGGGCGGATTGGACAGATTTTAAGGCGCACCGTTGAGTATACTTGTAGGTCGGTAGGGAAGCGGAATTTTGTTCATTTGTTGTGTCTTCAACATTGATGCCGCAATTCAAGAAGCGACCGGTGGGGCTACTGACCATCACGGTGGTGGTCAAGACGGAGGGTAGGTCCTACGCTGATCTCCTCCGCTCCGTGAAGGGTGCAGTGTCGCCGGGTGAAACTGGAATCCTCTCCGTACGGAAGGGCCAGGGGGTGGATGTAGTTTGAGGCAAAGGCAACCCGTGAAGCGGTGATTATGCTTAATTAAATGTACAGCTCCATGGGGTGGGAAAATTACAGATTTAAAAAAAAAGAACAAACAAGTTCCGCTTTTTTTCCACTCAATATAATTGCCAATCGGGCTGTTCTAGTTGTTAACTCGTCATCGTAAATCAGATGTTTAATAGCTGATTTTCGAAGGTTCTGAGGTCCGTATCTTAATAAAATTTAGTTTTCTTTACGCGGATCTAAATACTAGATAGTTGGGAAGGATAACAGATAGAGATAACCGTGTACTTTGCTGGTTGGGGTTCAATTAACAACACGTCTCAGGAATGGTCGGCCTGAATCTGTAAATGACAACTCATTTTCAAGTAATACATATACCTTATCTTATTGGGTCGTGAGGGATTGAGTATTGCTCACTAGTTAAACAGATTGCAACGTACTCATTAGGAAAAAAATGAAAATAAGATTGAATATAATGTATTCTCCTACTATTTATTTAAAAAGTAAAAAATAAATGTAATAATATAATATGATGCCCCTAAATGTGATATCCGTTAAACTTCAAAACAAGAAAAAAAGAAGATAATCTGGAATACAGTGGAATAAAGATTTCAATAGAAGAAATTATGAGGAATATATAGCCTGTATTAAATTTACATTTCCCAGTACATTTTAATTTTTTAAAATTATAAAACAGTCCAGTTCTCTAGTACTAAGACTACGACTACGAAACTAAGTTTATTTAGTTGTACCCACCATAAAACTAAATGCATATAGTGAACAGTCTGATGCTTACTTTTATTGCCTTACCAAGTTCTTTTGCACTAAGATCACTGTGTTTGAATTAATTTGTGAGATTTCAGTTGAATTGGAGTTGCTAAATATTAATTTATTTTTAAATACTAGCTTATGTTTTACTGGAAATATTTTTCGCAAAATTAACTGTTTTTCTAGAAAATGGAATTTTATTCTTAATTCTGTGTGTAAGTAAATGTTAGCTTTATAAATAAAATTATATATTTTTGTCACTTGCTGGATTTTTTTTTATGTGTTTTAGTCTAAACTAAGTACGAGTACTCTATTATATTCATTTATCAATTGTATTCATAGATCTCAGGTTTTTCAAATATATTTAACGTTGCATAATCTAATAAGTAAGAAGCTCTGTTATTTAAAAAGCATGCATACATGTTTTTATGAAATGTTTAGACATGTTACGGGTAAGTGTTTCAACTGTGGCGGGTTTTCTGTACATATGTTTTAAAAAACTGCTTACTGTTTACTTCAGTAATATTGGATTATGTATATGACGGAGTAAGTGACTTACGGTTTTTATAATACGCAATTAAGCGAAACATGAGGTGTAAAATGTTGGCCAATGTAATATGTGTGTGTCTTTGCGGTCTGTTTTGGATGTGTTTGTTGAATGTTGTTGGATGGGATTTGCTAGTTAAAAAATTTGAAAAAGTATATATAAAGTATTACAGTGTATATATACACTGTATATATATATATATATATATGAGAGAGAGAGTTGTCACATAAAATTATATTGAGATTCGCAAGGCTTATTTATTTTTATTACCTCATTAAACCTTTTGGATATTAAAATTCAGTGAAATGCATTATTACTTGATTTATATATTACATTTTGCAATCTCTAGAGCTGAAATTTTATTTTGAAAGATGGATATTACAAATCAGTAAAATTGGAAGAAGTAATTATATATTTCTATAAATAAATATTAGTATTTCTTTAAAATATGTACTGCTTCTTTAATTAATTTATATTTAGACATTTATAACAACAAATTCTGACCTTATTTTATATAAATATTTTACTAGCACTGAAGTCTTAGTAATATGTATATATAATTAGTTTAATAATATAATTTAATTTATTAAATATATTATTAGTAATATATATATATATATATATATATATATTGCTATTCAACGTAATGCTTCTCTACTTGAACCTTTTCTGATTACATAGTACTTCACAGGTTATAATGACGCGTTACAGCTTCTCTGCTGACTGGTAAATTTTAATTCAAGTGTTCCTCTTGTCCAACTTAAGAGTAATGGGGATCTCTAGTGAGCACATTGCATTGATCGAATTACCAAACAGCAGAAGCTACTATTCACGCATGACGTTGTGAGAAAGAGGGCTAACTCGTATCATGAGGATTGCTTGTAATTATCAGTAAATAACATTTTTAATTTCTAACGGTTATTTTTATGACTTATAATTAATTACCTAATTTCTTATATTTTAAAATATAGTAGTGTATGATGGAATCATACAAATACGACTATTTAATATTAGTAATATGTAAGAAATAACAGAATATGAAATAAATTTTGTTAAGGATTTCTAATACTACAAGTTTCAAACCTTCTCCCATCACAATGATCCGCGCCTGATTAGCGCTCCGCGAAAATATGTTGGTATCTGATTGCCTCCCTTCATAGTCTTATGCTACCCTCTTGTGAAAAAAATTTCAAAAAATTACAGTATATTAAAGAGATTTAACAGATTCTGAGAAAAAAAAACGTTACGATTGGATATTTTTTATGCCTGTAACAACAATAATAAAAGAAACAGTACAAGAATTACGATAATTTAATTGCAGAATTATTTTGCGCATTTCTACCCTGTTTTTTATTAGTTTTATGTTAGAATTTTTTTTTTCTTTGTGTTCATGAAACATAGTTTGCTGATTTTATAAATAATACTTTCAAGCAAATCGGTTGAAAATTGGGCAAAATATGATGAAAAACTCGTGTCATAAATCACAGATTCGGAACATATGTTAGTATAAATGAAAGTAGATTCAGAAAACTACGTTTTATAAAAATCCCCACCACTCAAAAGGTTATTCAGATTGACAAAAAACAATTTTTACTCTATACTGTTATTCATTACGAATCGTTATGTGTTACATGTTTACCGATATCATTTGTCAGAAAAGATATTTATAGACCTAAAGTAAAAATGACGTATTTATGACCTTTCTTTTTCCTGTTTAGCCTCTGGTAACTACCGTTTAGATAATTCTACAGAGGATGAATGAGGATGATATGTATGAGTGTAAATGAAGTGTAGTGTTGAACATTCTCAGATCGACCATTCGTGAGATGTGTGGTTAATTGAAATCCAACCACCAAAGAACACCGGTATCCACGATCTAGTATTCAAATCCGTGTAAAAATAACTGGCTTTACTAGGACTTGAACGCTGGAACTCTAGACTTCCAAATCAGCTGATTTGGGAAGACGCGTTCTAGACTAGACCAACCCGGTGGGTTACGTATTTATGACCACAAATTCCTTTTTTTGTGTGTGCTGTATATCATAATTTATTATGCGTTTCAATACAGATCGATATGTTGCTACTAAGATAAGCCTTTTTTGTAAATAATAAATAAATCCATAACCGTCATAGCAATTACCACACACACACACATATATATATATATATACACACACACAAGCACATTTCTAAGAAAAAAATGTCTTTCTAGTCTTTTTTTTTTTTTTTTTTTTTTTTTTTTTTTTTTTTTTTTTTGTCTTCAGTCATTTGACTGGTTTGATGCAGCTCTCCAAGATTCCCTATCTAGTGCTAGTCGTTTCATTTCAGTATACCCTCTACATCCTACATCCCTAACAATTTGTTTTACATATTCCAAACGTGGCCTGCCTACACAATTTTTCCCTTCTACATGTCCTTCCAAAATTAAAGCGACTATTCCAGGATGCCTTAGTATGTGGCCTATAAGTCTGTCTCTTCTTTTAACTATATTTTTCCAAATGCTTCTTTCTTCATCTATTTGCAGCAATACCTCCTCATTTGTCACTTTATCCACCCATCCGATTTTTAACATTCTCCTATAGCACCGCATTTCAAAAGCTTCTAACCTTTTCTTCTCAGATACTCCGATTGTCCAAGTTTCACTTCCATATAAAGCGACACTCCAAACATACACTTTCAAAAATCTTTTCCTGACATTTAAATTAATTTTTGATGTAAACAACTTATATTTCTTACTGAAGGCTCGTTTAGGTTGTGCTATTCGGCATTTTATATCGCTCCTGCTTCGTCCATCTTTAGTAATTCTACTTCCCAAATAACAAAATTCTTCTACCTCCATAATCTTTTCTCCTCCTATTTTAACATTCAGTTGTCCATCTTCATTATTTCTGCTACATTTCATTACTTTCGTTTTGTTCTTGTTTATTTTCATGCGATAGTTCTTGCGTAGGACTTCATCTATGCCGTTCATTGTTTCTTCTAAATCCTTTTTATTCTCGGCTAGAATTACTATATCATCGGCAAATCGTAGCATCTTTATCTTTTCACCTTGTACTGTTACTCCGAATCTAAATTGTTCTTTAACATCATTAAGTGTTTGTTCCATGTAAAGATTAAAAAGTAACGGCGATAGGGAACATCCTTGTCGGACTCCCTTTCTTATTACGGCCTCTTTCTTATGTTCTTCAATTGTTACTGTTGCTGTTTGGTTCCTGTACATGTTAGCAATTGTTCTTCTATCTCTGTATTTGAACCTTAATTTTTTTAAAATGCTGAACATTTTATTCCAGTCTACGTTATCGAAAGCCTTTTCTAGGTCTATAAACGCCAAGTATGTCGGTTTGTTTTTCTTTAATCTTCCTTCTACTATTAATCTGAGGCCTAAAATTGCTTCCCTTGTCCCTATACTTTTCCTGAAACCAAATTGGTCTTCTCCTAACACTTCCTCCACTCTCCTCTCAATTCTTCTGTATAGAATTCTAGTTAAGATTTTTAATGCATGACTAGTTAAACTAATTGTTCTGTATTCTTCACATTTATCTGCCCCTGATTTCTTTGGTATCATTACTATAACACTTTTTTTGAAGTCTGACGGAAATTCCCCTTTTTCATAAATATTACACACCAGTTTGTATAATCTATCAATCGCCTCCTCCCCTGCACTGCGCAGTAATTCTACAGGTATTCCGTCTATTCCAGGAGCCTTTCTGCCATTTAAATCTTTTAATGCTCTCTTAAATTCAGATCTCAGTATTGTTTCTCCCATTTCATCCTCCTCAACTTCCTCTTCTTCCTCTATAAAACCATTTTCTAATTCATTTCCTCCGTATAACTCTTCAATATATTCCACCCATCTATCGACTTTACCTTTCGTATTATATATAGGTGTACCATCTTTGTTTAACACATTATTAGATTTTAATTTATGTACCCCAAAATTTTCCTTAACTTTCCTGTATGCTCCGTCTATTTTACCAATGTTCATTTCTCTTTCCACTTCTGAACACTTTTCTTTAATCCACTCTTCTTTCGCCAGTTTGCACTTCCTGTTTATAGCATTTCTTAATTGCCGATAGTTCCTTTTACTTTCTTCATCACTAGCATTCTTATATTTTCTACGTTCATCCATCAGCTGCAATATATCGTCTGAAACCCAAGGTTTTCTACCAGTTCTCTTTATTCCGCCTAAGTTCGCTTCTGCTGATTTAAGAATTTCCTTTTTAACATTCTCCCATTCTTCTTCTACATTTTCTATCTTATCTTTTTTACTCAGACCTCTAGCGATGTCCTCCTCAAAAATCTTCTTTACCTCCTCTTCCTCAAGCTTCTCTAAATTCCACCGATTCATCTGACACCTTTTCTTCAGGTTTTTAAACCCCAATCTACATTTCATTATCACCAAATTATGGTCGCTATCAATGTCTGCTCCAGGGTAAGTTTTGCAGTCCACGAGTTGATTTCTAAATCTTTGCTTAACCATGATATAATCTATCTGATACCTTGCAGTATCGCCTGGCTTTTTCCAAGTGTATATTCTTCTATTATGATTTTTAAATTGGGTGTTGGCAATTACTAAATTATACTTCGTGCAAAACTCTATAAGTCGGTCCCCTCTTTCATTCCTTTTGCCCAGCCCGTATTCACCCACTATATTTCCTTCCTTGCCTTTTCCAATGCTTGCATTCCAATCTCCAACTATTATTAAATTTTCATCTCCTTTTACGTGTTTAATTGCTTCATCAATCTCTTCGTATACACATTCTACCTCATCATCATCATGGGCGCTTGTAGGCATATAGACGTTAACAATCGTTGTCGGTTTAGGTTTTGAATTTATCCTTATTACAATGACTCCATCGCTATGCGTCTTGAAATACTCCACTCTCCTCCCTATTTTCTTGTTCATCACGAAACCTACTCCTGCCTGCCCATTATTTGACGCTGAGTTAATTACTCTAAAGTCACCCGACCAAAAGTCGCCTTCCTCTTCCCACCGAACCTCACTAATTCCTACTATATCCACGTTTACCCTATCCATTTCCCTTTTTAAATTCTCTAGCCTACCAACCTTTTCTAAGCTTCTAACATTCCACGCTCCGACTCGTAGAATGTTATTTTTTACTTTTCTGGTAACCCCTTCCTTAGTAGTCCCCACCCGGAGATCCGAACGGGGGACTATTTTACCTCCGGAATATTTTACTAAGGAAGGCGCCTCCATTATTGCTTTTGAAAATGCAGAGCCACATTTTCTTGGAAAAAAAAAACAGCTGTAGTTTTCCATTGCTTTCAGCTGCGCAGTACTCAGAGGACTGAGTGATGTTGATACGGCCGTTTAAGTCGTCCTGACTCACGCCCCTAACAACTACTGAAAGACCTGCTGCCCTCTTTCAGGAATCATTCCTTAGTCTGGCTCTCAACAGATACCTCTCCGATATGGTTGCACCTTCGGTCCAGCTACTCTGTATCCCTGAGCACTCAAGCCCCCTCACCAACGGCAAGGTCTCATGATTCATAGAGGAGGCTTTCTAGTCTAAATAAAACATTTTACATCGTATAGATGTAAAATGTTTTACTATGTTTTACTATGTCTTTCTAGTCTAAATAAAACATTTTACATCGTATAGACGTCGTTCAAATTGTGTAATAAAATTGATTCCTTTGTGAATATAAAACAAACTGATTAGATGCCATATAAAATGATTTTGTAACAGCGTTTTAAAACTGACGCCGTACATAACCAGTTCCAAGACTAAATGATCTGGAAAGGTTCACTCTTATGTAAAGATTTATTTTCATACACTTATATATTTATAATTTATGTAAACATTGCAATTTAACACACTGACCTGATCATCTTTTATGAATTTAATAAGTATTATTTAAAATTTTCACTCTGTTATTATCACCTTCTGAATAAAGAGCAAATGTCAGAATATGACTTCATTACTGCCATTATTAAGAAGTATCATTAACTCTTTTCAAATCACAGTAACAAGACGTGTAATTCACAAACTTCGCAGAAAAAATAATATTACGTACGACATATACAAATGTTACCAGTCATTCGTATATTTGGTTGATATGTTTAAAATTAATTACATTAGTAGTGATGTACATTCTTTTCAGACAAATCAATTTAGGAAGGTTTTTAAACTTTCTTAAATCATATAAATAAACTTTATTATAAATAACTCCATATAAATAAGTGTGTAGTAGCTGCATTAGCTTATATCACACCTGAGTTCCGAGGTGCAGTTTATTACAATTATTTAAGTAACACATAACATTTTTTTTCAATATTACGAGAGTATCACAACATATTTAGTGCACAAAGAAACACAATCTCTTTATAAGAGTCTAAGGTAAAATTATGTAATCTGTTTATTTAGCATCGTACATTTACTTCTGAAAAATAATACAATGTCTAACCCATAACCATTAAATATTGGCTTGGTCATTACACTATCAATATGTGAATTTTATTATTATAAAATGGTATTATGGATTTTATTTTTTTATTTTTTTTTTATTTATTTGTTAATGCCATAATTAGCTACAGTTTGTACCCTCAATTAACTACCTATATTCACTATATTTACAATAAAACTTCCGTTAATACACGTAATTTCGAGTTTTAGTGCAATAGTATTGTATTTACCCATTTTTTTTTCATTTCATTTAACAGATTAGTTAGCGAAAATTACAAAAAGATTTTTTAAAATTCAAATTCTATTGCAAAAAAATTAAATGTTTTAATTTACTTAATTAATTTCTAAACGTTTAACTGGATTCCATTACTACCAGATTTAAAAATTAGTTATTTTACTTCTACATTTTTTTTTTTTTTGTCTTCAGTCATTTGACTGGTTTGATACAGCTCTCCAAGATTCCCTATCTAGTGCTAGTCGTTTCATTTCAGTAAACCCTCTACGTCCTTCATCCCTAACAATTTGTTTTACATATTCGAAAAGTGGCCTGCCTAAACAATTTTTCGCTTCTACCTGTCCTTCCAATATTAAAGCGACTATTTCAGGATGCTTTAGTATATGGCCTAAAAGTCTGTCTCTTCTTTTAACTATATTTTTCCAAATGCTTCTTTCTTGATCTATTTGCCGGAATACCTCTTCATTTGTCACTTTATCCACCCATCTGATTTTTAACATTCTCCTATAGCACCGCATATCAAAAGCTTCTAATCTTTTCTTCTCAGATACTCCGATTGTCCAAGTTTCACTTCCATATAAAGCGACACTCCAAACATACACTTTCAAAAATCTTTTCCTGACTAATGTAGGTACTTCTACATTATCGAACTATAATTAATATAATTTTATAAAGAAATATGTGAATGATATGGGTTGAACATTATTTTTTTCTGAAACAAATTTAATTTCTGAAACATAGAAATTTCTAAAACAACTACGGGTGGAAACCCGTAGTTGGTAGTTATGACAAATATACTTACCGAAACTATTATTCTTCAAATGATTTTCAGATATTTTTGGCGTTACATACACAAATAGAGAACAAGTTTTCTTGCTTCAGTGTTGGAAAAGATAAGATACTTCTTAATGAAGACAATTTTGTGTGGAATTTTTCATTGTTGAAAGTAGTATCTTTATTACATTATTTTTTCCATTACCAGCCGTTAAAGTTCGTGTTAATAGAATATAAAGTTTGAAAAACTGGAAGCTCTGTTTTATCCCTAGAACTACTTCAGAAAATATATATATTCGTAAGACATGTATCTTTAATAAAGAGCACTCAAACATCAGCCTGAAAGGTTATTGATGTATTATAAAAAAAATTGAGTTATCGGTCAAATTAGCTCTCATAATTAATGAAGATAATTTGCATGGAAGAGTAGAATATTGTAGATAATTTTATATTTGCTTTAAAGCCTACTCTCATCTCTCTGCGTAAGTGATATCGCCTGATGAAACTACCATCAACATCAGTGGTCTGTAGAATACTGATGTTGAATTCAATCTACATAAGCTGCGACATATTAAACCGACTTATTATAACCGAAATATTAAATGAAATAAAATAAAAAATATAATTAATTTAAAAAAATAAAATATTGCCTGTATGTTTGCGCTTCTGCGTGTGTCTGTGATATTAGAAGTGTTATTATAAATAATAACCGTATAAATTAAATGTTTAATAAATTTGAATGGTTGAATGCGTGTTTGGTGTGTGCGTGTGTATTTATATATATATATATATATATATACAGAGGATGATCCTCCTAATCGTTGTGACTCAAGCAGAGCGAGTCGTCATGGGACGGTCGTGACGTTAGTTGCCTCCATACACCGTATATTTATCGAAGCGTAAGAGTTGTAAAGAGTAAAGGAATGATTTTGGGCGAATGAGGACGCAAAAAGATGTCGTAAAATTTATATGTATTATAACAACACTGATAATAAATACTTTCGACAGGTCAGCAAATAAAATATCACAAGATCGACATGTGTTTAAATTGTGTGTATATGTAATCAGGATTAAATTACACTGTACGAGGCTAATTTAATACATATTTACCGCAAATTTAACATTTGACAAAATTAAAGATTTATATGATTGTGCATGCAATCGAAGCAAAGTTAGTTTCTAAGTTATTGCTAAAGAAAGCTTCAAGACAAAAGGTTGCTACCGCTTTAATTTGAAAGATTGTGTTACGAAGTAAAACAGAATTCTAAGCGTACGGCAAACATGTCATTTGGCTGATCTGTTGATGAACCTTGTAAACAGAATAGAATAGAACCTCTAATTTTATCACGTACGTGAGAGGAATATACATATATAAAATAGGTTCGTTATATTAGTAATTGATAATTACGAGCGACAAACCAAGGAGATCACAAATACTTGAAAGTGTATGAAGTCACAACATGCAGATTGCAGTTAAGTTTTAGAAAAATAGGTACAGATGTGTTCAAATATATTTTAACACATCACAGAACGGATTACTGGTTCAGCAAAACAATTATATAACTAGAGGAAATCTATTCGGTGAAATAATCGAACAGGATTCAATCATTTTAAATATTTCTAAAAATACTACTTAAAATAATCGAAACATGTTCATTACTTCACAATTACTTTTAATCTGAGATGTGGAGAAAAAAGGTTCACGCGTCACAAACCAATAGGATTTTGTTACTTCAGCGTGTCCTGTCCCCTACCAGTTTGGAATTTTCCTCACAGTTTATCAACGTGTTCATATTTTTCATTGAACGAATATTTGAAAGATTGGTATAACTGAACTTCAGCGATTATTGTCGTCGTCTGTTGAGTTCTGACGTTACAGGTTGACGGGTGAAGTAAATGTTTAATACATAAAATGTAAAAAGTAACTGCAGGTCTCGAACATAGTCGTCCCGTGAGTCGACAGAGTAGTAGGTTAGTCCGTTCCAATAGGGCGTCTCCAGGACCGTCAAGTGAATTTTCTTTTTCTTTTAAAGCCACAAAACATCATAAAATAAATTTATATAAAAAAAGTTTCAATAAAGTCATGCATGTGTGAACACGATAGTTTTACTTCAGATTTTTGTAGCTGCTACACCGGGAGGTGGAGGAAAGGACGGTAGAGGTGCTATTTAAGAACGGTGCACCAGGAATTCACTTACGCGCGGTATATGACTGTCTGGGAATGCTACTTTGGCTCTTTGATGCGAACAAAGGTACGTTGTGTGTAAGTCTCTCTCTCTCACTCTCTCTTTGTTTTGAGCTAAAGTCGAGTGTTGAGTACCTTCTTCATTTCTGACCAACTTGAATAGAATCTTTAGCAACGGTAGCATCATTTTTATTTACTCATCAATCTAACTTGTTCACGTACTGCAAGGCAATATTTGTTCGGGCAACCGCCTCAACGCGGCGATAAGGTGGCAACGACTCCTGGTGTAAGTCCTCGTAACGAGTAAAGGGAACGATCTTAGTCCTACTTGCGTTCTTTTAAGAATGAAGGCGGTTCGTACAGCAAGAAACCACCTTCGTGGTTTTGTTGCTGTACGTAATTTCAATACGTAATTTACGTATTGAATTTAATCGATCCAGGAGTGGTGAAGAGGTGTCTATTGGGATAGAGGTGTGATGTGTGTAACAGGGGACGCCTCCCCTGCTCACTGACCGTAGATGTCACCTTTTATGGGCTTGCCCAATTCTGAAGTAGGAGGAAGACAGCGAGAATCTCTTTTAATGTTACAGGAATAGGGAATATTCGACCATGGAAGGTTTCCAAGAGATTAGGAAGTCCAGGTGGAAGAGGGAGCCGGAGCCTGTACCTTTGAACTCCTCAGACAACGAATCAAGTGCATTGGATACTGGGATACCCAGCTGGGTCTAATCGACCCCTGTAATCGAGGCGTTTAAGAATGCAAAGGGCAGACCTGGCAGTTCTATCCCGCAGGCCAAAGTAGTCCAGGAGGACCTGGATTATTTGTTTGAGTTCCTATCAATTCTCGGCAGCGTGAGCATGGGGTGAGGAAGACAAATCATTCCCGTCTTACCAAGATCAAAGAGGGGTTTTCTACTATTGAAAAAGAATTCCAGACCTTGGACTCCCAGCCCAAGAAGGTTAAGGCCCTTCGGAAAGGGGTACAGTCCCAAGCGCAGCCCAGGCTCTACGCTGATGTATTAAACTCCAAGCGGGAGGCCAGCAAGACGGCTAAGAAGCCGGAAGTGATCTTTGTGAACAAAGCGGAAAGCTGGAAGACAACGAGTAAAGATTTACAGCAGAACTTCCAGGTAACCCGTCGTAACAACCGGAAGCAGCTGAAGATTAGAGACATCAAGGAGACCAGCAAAGGGCTGGTAGTGGTTGCTGAGAACAGTAGACAGTCCGGGTCATCAAGGAGTCTCCTGCCGTCTAGAAGCTTGAAAGGAAGGTCGACCACAAGCATTTATGTAGGCCCCAAATCATAGTTTACTATATTGAGTGGAACCTCTCTGACGATGAGGTTCTGTCCCTCATCTGAAAGCAAAACACTGACTTGGACGAGGCTTCGTTCAAGGAACAGTCTAGGCTGGACTTCAAGAGAGGTAACCGTGATACCCCAGGGTAACACGGTGATTTTGAGTTAGTGGCTGGTCTCCGCAAGACGTTCGTGTCAGAGGGACGAATCTTCGTTGATTTTCCATTTTGTGTCTACCTTCCAGCAGTATAAAGGCTTTGCGGATTCAGGCTGTTTGCACAGTTAGTACTTATTGTTTTGGACTTGTAGTTCCTTACTTCCGTGGAGGTAAAAGGAGTCGCATTTATACGACGCGTACACGCCTCCACCAACAGATGGCAACGACTCCTTGTAATTAAGATCATATAATAAGCAAGGGGTTTTCCCTAGTGCTGCTTGCGCTCATTTCAGAGCTGGGACCGTAATCTTTGGTTTCGTTCCGTATGTTTCGGAACTGCACTCAATCGATCCAGTAGCGGCTAAGAGGAACAAAGCGTGACAGGGGAATACAGAAGGTCCCCGTACTCGCTGTGTTTTTTCCCAAATGGTAGGGAACTGCGAACAATTTGTTGGGTTTCCTCAAATCGGTATATAACTCAATTCTTTTCAGGACATGGTACGTTTAGGAATAGTATGGCTAGGTTTGGTTTGGTTGACTCAGGCTTTCGTACGTTCAGCTTTGTACAGGGGATAGACATACAGGACATGTTCCACCAAGGGTAGCATCAACCCTACACTCCGGACACGAGTTGTTATGGAAATTGAGAGAGTGGATTACTTTTTGAACTACTAGTCAACTGGAAGGCATGCAGAGACTGGAAAATTATGGATGGCTTCCTCCGCTTTCTCGCCCTGCACAGGACGGTCGAGGGGATTTAGTAGAGTAGCACACCAGGTGGGTAGGAACCGCCTGGGCATTGTATTGTCTGTTATTAACCTAGGTTTGGGGTATGAAGTTGAGTTCACTGATGAAATTAAGACTGAATTTCATTGTTGCGAACAACATTTATAGTTGTATATTGTTGTGTAATTTGCCTCAAATTATGATACATTTACAAGAAAGACTCAGTAAAAGTAGAACTAGTTAACTCAGTAAAACCAAACGTCGTCGTCATTAGCTTGCCGAGTCATCGATGAAAACGAACTCTACCGGTTATTTTCTAAAAAAAATATTTACCTAAACGAGTGGTGGTGGTGGGGGAAAAGTAGATGACACAAGTATCTACACAGCAGCGATCATTCGTGCGTGAGCTCTGCCAGTGTGATGATGGGTGCTTTATCGTTTATTAACGTTTTCAACGATCAAAAGTATTTTCTCAAACGGTTACCATTGAAGAGCTTAACCCATCTTCATATCGGTATTGATTATATATTATTGGACATGAGAAAGATATATACATCTTACGGTGAGGCTCACATTTGTGTCATCTTATACGACACCGAATCGTATTATTTTCAGTTGTGATTACTAAGGATCTATACAAAGAAATTTACCGAAGACGACATGACCGTTGTACGACGTCATTTGATGAAGCTAACTTATTACGGTGTGAAAAGTGACCATGAGGACAACGGTGGTGGTGGTGGTGGTGGTGGTGTTGTTTGTGTGACTGAAGATTTAAAATTAAGTTAATGGGACATAGTATTATTTGATGCACATTGTAACATGATATGTCGTTTCTTAGAATTAAACTTTGTGTAACATAATATGCCGTATCACGTTACTTACGCTATTAAATTGCTGAGAAAATCGTAATTTAATCGTAATTAAATCGTTGCGTAATCGTTTTTTACAATTGCACGATAGTAGACGTTTCTTAGTATTACACTTTTTGTAACATGATATGCCGTTTCCGGTAACTTACGCTATTGAACGTGTGAGAGAATACATAGTCATTTATTAGAATTTCACTGTTATAGGTTACTCGTAAGTGATACCACTTTATTGCAAATTTATCTGTTAACGAGTTAACTAGTAATAAGTCGTTGAAGTGTTAACATTTTTGTGACAGCAGCAGCAGCAGCAGCGGTGGTGTTATGGAGCTAATTAAGAAGGTAGGTGTTGTGGTTGATAAACGACATTTGTCGCTGATGTGTTTCAAATTAAAATACAGTTATGTATGCATTGTTGATCTTAGCCATCATGTTTTTGATAAAGATGGTGATAATGTAATTTTAAAGATGTTCTTCGATATGAATGATGATGTTGAAAGTTTTTATTGTGACTTTGAATGTGGGGACAATTCGATTGGTCTTATCGGCAGCAACGAAGTAGTATTTTCTTGTTTCTACGGTGGTGTTGAAAAAAAACGGGTAAAAGCTTTTAAGTTAAATGATTCCTTGAATATGCAGTTGGATACGATTACTTTAAACCGATTATCTACGACTTGCCTAAAAAATAATGTTGTTGCGTTAACATATATACCGCAAAGGACCGAAGACGATTCATCACTTCTTGTATTGCGACCGATGGATGGAAAGCTGCTTGTGATGAAACTGATTATATTACCGATAATGTACAACATCTACCTCAACAGAAACAACCGCTGCTTGTTGCATGCGATACGGAAGAAGATTTTCGAATGAATTACCACGAAAGTGATCGGTTTGAAAGGGGACGGATTTTAGAATCGATTTATTTCATAATGTGTAAAGACTATTTAAAACGCGAAGTACATTCACTTTCATCGAGGAGGAGCAGGATATTTCATTAAGAGTATAACAAAATAAATAAGTAGTCCTTTTCAGGACTACAACAATACATAGTTACACACAAAATGTAAATATACACAAAAGAAAAACACTCTGAACCCCCATTCAATAATATAAACTAACTATTGCTTTAAAAAAAACAATATTTAATTACTTGTAATGAATTTAATGGTTCCAAGGTCCGTTACATGATCTGGTAATAGATTTATCTACTATCAGGTTACGTGACAAATGGTGAGGAGAGTGTTTAATAAATTAGTTTCTTTTTTTGGGTCGTGAGGGTGGGAATCAACAAAATGTAAAAATAGAGAATATTTTGATTTCTGTTCAAGTTTGTTTGTAACTGATACCGCTTTATTGTTCAAAAACCAGGCACGTGGCTTCAACGTCGGTTTGGGAGGTTGTGTTCCTATTAATCGTGGCGTGTGTGTGTGTGTGTGTGCCGTCAAGTTTTTTTCTTTAACTTACACGATAGTGGTAATTTCTTAGATTTACACTTTGTGTAATATAATATGCCGTTTCAGGTTACTTACGCTATTAAACTGCTAAGAAAATTTGCAGTCGTTTCACAGAATTATACGAAAGTAGTCGTTTCTTAGAATAACACTCTTCAAGGTTATTCGTAACCAACACGTGGCTTCAACGGCCGTTTGGGTGTGGCACTTTAGGCGGATATTCCTATTAATCGTGACGTGTGTGTGTGTGATAATCGTTTGTATATAGAAGTATTCCTTTCAAACATATTCGAGGTCGACTTGATTCGTAGGCATTTTAGGAAGGGATACAAAGGCCTTGTATCTGGGTTGCGCTTGCGCGACCGCCTTGAATCCGACGGTGCGATTGGTCGGTAGGGTGTCAGTCTGTACACACACACACACACACACACACACAGCTGGTACTGCGTCACTAGTTCGACTGGTGGTCGCTAGGAGCGCTAGTGTCGCAGCTGCCAGCTCAACCCTAGGTCATGTTCGTCAGTTGTTCTTCAGTTGCGCGTCACACTTCAAAGTAAAGAAATTGAAAGTATTCAAAGTATTCAAAGTGGTTGCATGCGCAACCACTTTGAATCTGGCGCTGTGATTGGTTGGTAGGGTGTAGTGCTTTCACGCCTACCACTGTATTGGCTGTTTAAAATACGAGGCTCAACTTTAGGCCATGTTGGTCAGATGTTCTTCAGTCGCGCGCCACATCTCGCACTGTCAACAACTCCTAGCCGCTACGTCTTTGCACGCACGCGAACACACACGCAGCCTCAGCCGCCGCCGCCTTCTTGTGAACGAGCCACGTCCGTGTGCTGGAGTTCCGGGTGACTCCTCCCAGTGCAACGACCACGATGACCAGGATCATCCTCGAGGTACATCTAAATTTTTATACACACACACACACACACACACACACACACAGATAATATATTTCATTTTTCAATGTATTCAGAAATAAACGGCAAAAGGGAAATTCCAACTGGAAAAAATGGAAAAGGGAAATTCCCTCTGGAAAAAAATGAAAAATGATATTTCCTACAAAGAGAAATTCCCACTATTAAATGAAATTCTCACGGGGAAAAAGGGAAACGGGAAATCCCCACAGGGAAAGAAGGGAAATTGGGTGGTTGTGTGGATTTGGGGGCTTGTGGGTGGTTTATGAGTGGGTATGTGTGGTGGGGTGGGTGTTGGTTAGGTAAGTTTGGGTGTGGCTGTGTGAGTGTGTGTGGCTGTGTGAGTGTGTGTGTGTGTGTGTGTGTGTGTGTGTGTGTGTGTGCAGACTGATGTGACGTTAAAATTCATAATTCATCGCTTATATAGAACATTTTCACTCATTACATCAGGGAGCCGCTGTTGCTGATTGATTAAAGGCGTCAGTCAGTCATGACACGATTCGATTCCTAGCCGACCAAAATTTTGTTCACTTCAAATATTATTTATTTATTTAATTCAAACCGACCGCTACACAACAGCTCTTCCTCAGCGGTACCAACCTTTGAATTAATTATTATAAATAATATTAAAACGAATATATTACTCAGGTTGGTATCCCTGCGGAAATTCAAATATCCTGCTAAGAGTAAAGGGAAATTCCCTCAGGGAAAAACAAACATGGCAGGCGGCGACACTAGCGCTCCCTGCGGAAGCAAGTAGTATTATTAGCGCCATACTCCTATTTCCTTACTACTGCTATTCCATTAGTCTCCATTTTACGAGGTTTTATATTTCCTATACTTATCGAACCAGTTTCTTTTTTATATGTTAATTATATTTATTTTAATTCTATCACCATCTAGTCATGTGAAAATATGGACGTCCAATTCTGCCAATCTTAGTAATACTCGTACAATTTATATATAGTTATTAATTCAAAAATTAGGTTAGGTAGTTGAAGCACTGCGAGAGAAAAGGTAATTTCCCGCAGGAAATAAAAGAAGTATAAGATAATGACCTCACGAAACAAAATAACACTAGTTTGTGGCTCAGTATCCCCATTTCTGTAGTACTCTTTCAAAGCCTAAAAGTGGCTTTTTACAATAAGAAAGATTTGAAATTCTTTGGAATTCTTTTAAAACTGAAGTAAGTTAAACCCCTTTAAGTGAAGGAGTATGAAATAGAAATTAATTAAAAATAAATCAGTGAAATATTTCTACTAGAAGAGCTTGATTGATAAGTTATATACAGCACTAAGTATACCATTTAATTAATTATTTAACTGAATGAAGTGTCAGTAGAAGATCAAAACTTTGGATGAGATAAAAGTACAGAATACATTTTAAAACAATTTCATATTTCGGTTATAACATATTTTAAATTTAATTACCGTTCAAAATTCTAAACTCAGAACCGAAGAAACACTTTCAAACGCGTAAAGTCATTGATGCAAGAAAAATTATTTTATTGAATCTTCTCTTAAATATGAATGCTGTAGAGCTCTAATTTTATCAATAGCAGATTGAAAACGTCAGCTACGGCTAAAAATAACAGTCCTAAATTCCTTCTACTTCGTATTATGGCTATTAATAGAGATATGTGCCGGAAAGAAAATTAAAATCAATTTGATTTGGGTACATTTCAGTAACGTTAAATATATTGTTCAATGCAGATTAATACTATTAGGTGAACCTGTCAATAATCTAATAAACTATTCTCTTCGGTGAAAATCATTTTTGAGAGCTGGAAATTTTTTGCCGTGAGATGGATGAAATATGATGCATATTGTACATCATATGTCAGACAATTAATTTATGCTTGTGTTTTATTTTTACCTTTGCTGTAATATTTATTCCCTCGCTAAAAATTATTAAAATTCTAAGCGTAATAGCAAATATTAAATTGCTGTAAAACAAAATATTATATGAACGTTACATAAAACTTTCTTTACCAAATTTTAGGTAATCTTCTTTAACAAAATTCATCAAAGATTTCCCTGGAATAATTCTTAATAAAAGTAAATAATTCTATGACTAGTTCTAAAGGCTTAATAAATAAGTTACGGATGTATTATTATATTTTGTTAACTCTAAAGAACTAAGAAAAAATTTCTCATCCCATTCTTAAAGGTGGTATATTTTACAGCAGGTTATGTGCGAGTAGCTGCCTGTTAATAGCAATTCAGGAAATATTTTTATACGGTCGACTTCAGAGTACTCGATATTTTATTGTAATCCTGCAAAACTCAACAATTTATTTTTTAGGGATATATAATATAAAAATGTTAACAGAATATTTTACTGTCACGTGTTTGCGGCTAGACTTTGGTATTGCGAAACTAACAATCTAAACATTTCTTATAAATACAATTTATTATTTTAAAAATATAGAAAAGGGAATAAATAATAATAATAAGTTATCAGTACAATTATAATAGTATATGATAGTAATAATAATAATAATAATAATGATAATAATTATGACATAAAAAATAGTAGTAATGCAAATGAAAAGGATAAGATTTATTTAAAGACAATTAAACTAAATTATAAAAAATACCTTTCGGCACGCCGGAAGGCGGAAGGCAGATTTCAGCGGTACTAAGTAGGGGATAAAAAAGATTCCACCTTTAAGTTAAGTAAAACTTCAAATTTACTCAATACGACCATGGTTGGATATAAAAAAGTTTCAGATGTTTAGAATACGACAAGCCCCATCTTCTTACACTTCAAGCAATACTTTGGTCATCCCTTACCGTAAGGGTAGGTCATATCAAAAACTGTTTCAGATAAAACGTTTTAGGTAATGTTTAGAGGAATAACGACCACTTTAAACCAATTTGATAATGTGACTATTAAGGGAGGTATGATTGTTTTTCGCCTTTGAAAGCCCATTTTTCCACCCCGTGGGCCAATGGTTGGTGATAGCAAAAAACTTTAAGACCCTTGTCTCAAGAATAGGAAGAACTTAAATGATTGTCGAAAAATTACGGCAGTTATTGTGTCCACAAGAAAGTGAAATATATGTATAAAGGTATATATAAACTTTGGAACTGACGGTAGTTTTGGGGTCTAGGGAATGTGAAACGCAAGAAAATGTTGAAATTTTCCGAATGTCGAATCATGATACCTATAGCAATAGGTAGCTTTCTTATGAAATCTATCTAAAACCGGAATAGAGTCAAATTTACTAAAAAAATTATAACCACCGCTATTATTAATACATAATATTGCATTAACAACAAGATAACAGTAGAAAGAATTATTAATTTAACGTGGACTGTATACAATAGAACTACCCTGCACTTTATGATAGGATATAATACTGTCTTTATCACTACTGTTTACTAATAACTTACCGATCAACTCCTGTATTCGCTCACTATCCACAATGGAATGCACGAGACATACTCCTCACTCGTTGTTACCACATGCTTACTGATATTGCCGTCATCGGAACCGTGTTGAAGTCTGGCTTGCGAAACTAACGCTTGTTATCACGATTGCGACGATCACGGCCTCGCAGAAATACTGACAGAAGTACTGACTAGTTCCTGACAGTATTTATATCCCCTGACCTACACAAACAGTACCCACCTCTTCCCTTAATAGTTGAAGAGCAATTTTTATCGCATGTGCCTTTACATTTTCCCATAAATTCTTTTTCCGGTCCGGGAATCTTTTGGTCGATCAACAGGTTGTGGAAGTGCTATTGTTTGTTTTACAAAGAATAGATTGTTAAACGTAGCTGCAAATCTCAGAAAAAATCTGTTTTAGTTACTTTGGGATTCTTCTTTTCATTATTTCCTCATTCTTTCTTCTTCATTGGAAGAAACCCGTTACCCTGCTCTCTTAAACTGATCTTCTTACAATATATTTACAAACACTACAATTATGTACACAAAAATTTACACTGTATGTGAAGTACATTTATTTCGGTGTTAATGAGCGTTTCGAATGAGGAATTAAAATAAATTTTCATGGATGTGAAAAAAATAAAGACAAAAAATTATTGCGTTTCTAATTATTTTATCGACTGGTAAATACAAGAAAGATGTATTTCAAAAAAATAAGTAAAATGCATATAGAATCATGTGGAAGTAGAAATAAAAATGTAATTTTTTTGTGACAAACAAGGTATATTCACAGAAACTGTTAGAATAAATTTAAACAAATAAATTTAAAAAAAAAAAACTTAAAAACATAATTGTTCTGGAAGATCACGAATTATAGCATCCATTATCACGATTTTAATTAATTTGTATTTACGTTACTAATTATCCGTTATTATTTATTTTGTTCTACTAATACGCTATCCAAAATCTTTCTATTTCGATTGATCTTTTAAAGAGCAGGAAATAAAAAATGGAAAGTAAGAAAACACCTTTTGTCTACGTAATAATGGAAGATGCTTACTTAATAAGTATGGTATTGAATTTATTATGCCATAATTAATGTCGGAAAATGAAATGGTTAATAAGTTAAATCTATCTCATGTTTTTCTAATATGTTGTATTAAATATAAGCATCATTAAAAATAAATATAAGTTTTGGTTTTACCTTAAACATGACTTTACACTAATAAAGACATGTCTGTTAAATTGTATTTTATGTTTGAGCTGATGTAAATAAATTATTTACATCCCCGGTTATACCTTGTGGCGGCCTTCATAATATCCATAAAAGGTTGAGGAATAGCAACGCATGTCCTTAACGGTATTTCAACGGAAAATTCTGAAGTGTAAAATGCGGCTGAATGTCTGTTTGAGACCGTTTTTTTTAGTAACTTAAATTATTTTAATACGATTATAAAGTATTAACCGGTTAATACCTTTGGTAGGTCAACTTATGGATACTTGTAAATTGTTTTAAGTTTTAACAAGATATATGCACAATTTATTTATAGACAATTTTAATATATTGGTTGTTGTATCTATATTCAAAGACAATATTTTATATCTCATCCATTAGTAAAATTGCAACATATAATTAAGAAATACCCAGAATTTCTCATCATTCTAATTCTGTTAAAAAATTTATTTATTATGTGACTATGACGTATGATTGGACGTACATTATCATGAAATATTTGGCCATCTTACACTACTGATAAATTTCTCCGTGGAAAAAATCTGGCATTTTTCCTTAAATGACTAATGAATTTATTTTTAAGTGCATACACTATTATAAATCTAAATAGATCTTGCGTGTTATTTGTATAAAATCTACTGGTAACTAGTATGTTTGGAATCTTGACTTGCTGATTTATATGGAATTTAAACTTTTCTCTTTTGGTATTTTTTGCTTGATTGTTATAAAACCATGTTTTTAATAAGGAAAAAATTATGATAAAAAATGATTAAAGGATTTGTATTCCCTTGTAGATTTGTGTCTATTATTACATTTACTTTTACCTTTTCCATAATTAAAAAAAAAAAATTACTTAAGTTGATAACCGTAGTTTATGTCGAGTTAATTTTTGATTGCATATTGATAATGCAATATTTCGTAGATAAAGATGCTACGATTTGCTGATGATATAGTAATTCTAGCCGAGAGTAAAAAGGATTTAGAAGAAACAATGAACGGCATAGATGAAGTCCTACGCAAGAACTATCACATGAAAATAAACAAGAAGAAAACAAAAGTAATGAAATGTAGTAGAAATAACAAAGATGGACCACTGAATGTGAAAATAGGAGGAGAAAAGATTATGGAGGTAGAAGAATTTTGTTATTTGGGAAGTAGAATTACTAAAGATGGACGAAGCAGGAGCGATATAAAATGCCGAATAGCACAAGCTAAACGAGCCTTCAGTAAGAAATATAATTTGCTTACATCAAAAATTATTTTAAATGTCAGGAAAAGATTTTTGAAAGTGTATGTTTGGAGTGTCGCTTTATATGGAAGTGAAACTTGGACGATCGGAGTATCTGAGAAGAAAAGATTAGAAGCTTTTGAAATGCGGTGCTATAGGAGAATGTTAAAAATCAGACGGGTGGATAAAGTGACAAATGAAGATGTATTGCGGCAAAAAGATGAAGAAAGAAGCATTTGGAAATATATAGTTAAAAGAAAAGACAGACTTATAGGCCACATACTATGGCATCCTGGAATAGTCGCTTTAATATTGGAAGGACAGGTAGAAGGAAAAAATTGTGTAGGCAGGCCACGTTTGGAATATGTAAACAAATTGTTAGGGATGTAGGATGTAGAGGGTATACTGAAATGGAACGACTAGCACTAGATAGGGAATCTTGAAGAGCTGCATCGAACCAGTCAAATGACTGAAGATAAAAAAAAAATATATACTGATAATGTTCATCATTAATTTTTACTTTGCAGCTTAGAAGGTGAATTGTTAGCCGGTAGGGTTGTTCTCCTTTAACGGGCATATTGAATTATAAATCGGTGTTATTTATCCCTTCCCCTCAATCCCTTGTGCAATTTTTTACAACATAGTAAGTAGTTTAAAAAAAATAAAATTAACACTACAAGAGGAAACCGAGTAAAGTTGATCGTACAGTAATTTTTGTCAATTTCTTTTCAATAATTTTCTCCTTAATAATCAAAAGCTTGGTAAATTAATTTTTAAGGTATAATTAAATTTCGATGAAATTCTATTTATTATATAGTTGATAATTTATTTTAAACAAATCTAATCTAATCGGTATTTTAAAAATTATGACTTCCAGTAAAAAAAATAAGGAAATCAAGAATAATATATTATATGTCAGATTTATGTAAAAAAATAACTCGGTAAAAATATGTTTTCCGTTAGATAAAATATATGTTATTTCTTTGCAGTTTCAGTGTAAAATAGAAACGGTGTATTTTGACTACAGGATAAAATTGATGACAATTTCGATTAAAACAATACTAGTTTTCCGGCTACCAACCCTCGATCAACTGTACTATGCTCACAAACGAAAGTGTCTGTAAGCGTGGTAGGTTTGGCAGACGCCTAGGTGCCTACAGCATCGGTATACTGTATGTGAGTTACTGTTTACTTTATTGGCTTTGAAAAGTTAGAATCGTGAAATTAAATTACGTATTTTTCCTCCTACAGTTCCTGAAAAAACATTCTATTTTTGTATGATTTATTTCAGCGATCTCTTTAATATTTTATACATCCTATAAAAATACTTGTTTTTAATTCAAAATCACAATATGCGGAATAATTTTATACTGATTTTGATTTAATATTTACGTTCATGTATACTGAAATATCTTTATTCGTTAAATTGAAGATGTTTATTATTTTAATTAAACGTTTTACTGTTCGTATTTCATATGAACCAATAGCGAACGTGTATAAAAGAATTCTCTGTGTAAAATGATTAGTAATTGTTAAAACTTAATCAACCGTAACAAAAGATGAAAGTTTGAAACGTGAAATCGGATTTATTGACACTTTTGTTCGTATACTTGTTAAAAAAAGCAGAGATTTTTAATGGTTTTTATATCATTCTGTCGTACAGTGATCTACGATTGTGTTTCACAATGGAAATGTACTGACGAAATTGAGCTTTTTCAATTAGTTATCAAAGTTTCTTCTTTTATTTTAGTCCTGATCAAAGTAAATCTGTTATGGACACAAGGAACTAGTCGGTTGCTTTTTTGAGAATTATGAAGATCATTATATGAAAAGAATGAATGTTTCACTTGAACATCAGAATATTCAGTTGTATTTCTATGAACCTCATTTCTACAAATACAATATGTATTCAGGTCAAGGTGTATCCAACAGACGTCATTCTCACTTAACAGATTAAGGGAAATGGAGTTCTGTAAAGGTACTGAATGCATCTAACTGCCTCCATTTATCCAAATCCTGAAGACGTCACATTAAAGGAGACATGCAAATTATCTTTTAAAAGTTCAATAGCACTTTACTTCATGTTTTTTTTAAATATTATTTCTGGTATTAAATGAAATTATATTTTATTAAGAAAGGATATATGGCATAATTTTCTTGTAACAATGAATTGTTTTTCTCTATTTAAATAAATTCTACTTACAAATAATAATAATAATAATAATAATTAATAAAGGATTTTGGAAGGACAGGTAGAAGGGAAAAATTGTGTAGGCAGGCCACGTTTGGAATATGTAAAACAAATTGTTAGGGATGTAGGATGTAGAGGGTATACTGAAATGAAACGACTAGCACTAGATAGGGAATCTTGGAGAGCTGCATCAAACCAGTCAAATGACTGAAGACAAAAAAAAAAAAAATAAAGGATTATTTTAGCTTTAGTAGTACATTAAGTATTATTTTCGTGAACAAATTTTGTATAATAATTCAGTTAATATATTAGTTCTACATATTACCATTTAAATAAACAGTAGCTTATTACACCATAATACAAAATTATAATGATAATATTTACCATCGATTTTAGTTGGAAAGGATGAAGTCTTTGCTTTTCATCCGCCTGTTTCGGGTTTGAGTTCCGGTAAGGAATATTTCGCTAGCTATGAAATTCATTTTAGTTTATCAGTAACTAAAATTGGGCGACACCGTCTAGTTTCTGTATATATAAATATTTATTTTGTGATATATAATTATTAAAAATACATGAAGTAAATTTTTTGAAATTTGGTGCAAATAACTACAGAAGTAATTATGTTGTTTAACTTTACGGATTAATTGTTTATTGAAATTATTTTTTCCTACAATATAATTTAATACAAGAAAGCAACAGGAAAAAACCTTTAAAGTTCCATAAATTTTACTTTTCTAAAATTGAATTGTTTCAGTTGTAGGTTTCTTTCCAAAGAAATATATTATTAGAAATTAAATAGCATAAATAACTTAAGGCAACTTCCTCAAATAAATAAATAAATAAATAAATATATATACATATTTACATATAGTGGTACCTGAATTAAATAAATGTAGTCTAGCTAAATTAAAACATTCTGCAAACACACATTTTATGCAATAAATAAATAAATATATATATATATATACATTGTAGTAAATTTCTAATATTATTTATCGCATAAATTACCGATAAAAGCCTTAATACAGAAATAAAAATAGAAACCTTCTGCTCCTATCTACATGGAAGGAAAAGAATGTAGGATCCTCTGTGCTCATCATGCCAAGACTTGACACTCCTGGACATGTTATTTTTAAGTGTTCGAGGTGGGAGGAGGAACGTCGCCGCTGCGTTGCAGTCACGAGGAATATTACGATAAATGACATAATAGACACTATGTTGAGAAGCCACTACCTCTTTGCCAGGATTCGTGGCAGGGATCCTGCCAACCAAAGTCTGAGAAGAGAGAAATTGATGGATGCTTCCAGATGGATTTTCAAGAAAGTACCACAACACAAAGTCTTCAGAGTGAACCGGAAGAACATGATCGGAGAGTCGAAGGGTGAAAAACAGCTTTCTGCGGAGCCGTTATTTGTCGGTGCTTGCGGTTATGGGGGTCGGTGATGAAGCGCGGAGAATCTAGATCCCTCTGGCTCAAAGGCACCTCCCGGGGTCGTGTAATGCTTAATTGTGGACCCCACCCTGGGAGGGAAGGATCTGTGAGGGATGAGGTTTGGTCGGTAGGGCACAGACACACATAAGCTCTCTTAATAACACCTAGGAAACCTGGTAGCGAGTCCGACATTCCACTCCGCCCGTAAATGGGCTTCTTCAGACTTATGGAAAAAACAAAAGAAAAAAAATACATATCAGCAATGAGGTTTCTTAAAATATAATCCTAATTCAAAATTCCTAAAAATCTTAAAATATTAGTTTCAAGCGTTTATTATAACATGTTCTTGATTGCGTTGATTGTATTGGTCCGATTATTTTATGACTGATCTATTACAAATTTTAATATTTACAACTTATTTGAAAAATTTTAAAAAATGAAGTCCCAATAATTTTTTTTTTTTTATTTGGTGAAGAACAGAAATACCTTTAATGTACGTAATAACTAACTCTAAAACAACATAACCTTCGAAAAAATAGTTTTCAACTTAATCTGTAAGTTTTTTTTTAATGATTTTTACATAAATTCTATCCATCTATCTAATATTATAGTGAAAATTTTGTGCAATAATTAAATAATTTATAGCGTCCCCGTAAAATTTATATCCGGATGTGATATAATAATTATATATATCAATAGAAATCCATTTATTTCAACGTTAAAATTGTAAATGAAGGCAAAATACTGTAACGAGAATAATACTAAAAAACTAAATAAATATTAGACGCTAAATCTCGGTTGACGCCAGAAAATTGGTCTGACTAACCTAAAGCAGGGCAATTAGCTAGGTATTCTCTGAAAAAAAATGCAATGACAGGAAATTTTGCTCGAGCTGTAATAAAATCAGGAGCAGAATTAAATGTGTAGTGACATCCACTCGCGGTATGTAGAACTACTGTAGCTGGCTTGCTCGTTCTGACGTCGCATTGTGAACTGCGCTGCCTTCCCCGGACCCCTCTTACAGAACAACATTCCTAATTTCCCAAACGACACGAAGCGTGATTTAAATCGTTTGCATCTCCCTTTCTCTTTTGGTGTAACTAACGTTTCCCCTTCGTGCTACTGTGCACCGACAGTTGCGTCCTATCCCGTCCCGATGGGTGCCAAAACAGATACAGCAAAACATAAATAATGGATATGTCATTCGTTGCACAACCAATATTTTTATCGTCTAACAAACTGCTGTACAATCACTGGATGTCGCCCCGAATACTTTTGTGTGAGAAGTATTGATCTAAAATTTATTTACTCTAAACATTATTAAAAAGGGAAATATTTTGATTTAAAAATAATTTTAGTTTATTATTTAAATTTAATGTAACATCAAAGATTAAAACGAAATAACCTTTAAATTTTGAAAATTCTGAAAAAATGATATAAATAAAAACAGTTGTATAAATCCATTGTTCTTATAAATTATATTTTTTAGCAGTTTTTCTATTTAGGCCTAAAATTGAAGCTGAAGCCTGTTTTTTAGCTACGCATCTCATCAGGAAAAAATTATAAAAGCTTTTTTAAATTATAAAAATTATGAAAGCTGAGATTAATAGTTTATTTTGTAGCTTGGTCTTTTCTTCATTATATAAAATATAATACTTCTGATCGAAATGATTTGGTTATTTTCAAGCCATAAATAAATCAATACCCCATTTTTACTACATCTTTTAAGTACGCAACTTGAGGTCACGTAGAGCATGAAATTTGCAAGTAAAAAAAAGTTCAATCAAAAGTATATAAAAAATATTCCATTTATAGGGGACAGAAGTTTGGTATTACTTTTCATCCTAAGTCGTAAAGTGAAAGATATCAAACTCAATAATTATTGCAGTAAGATTTTAAAGAAAAATTTAAAGAGATTTTCTTATATTCCATAAACTTATATTCTATAAACAAATATGAAACACAATAAGAATTACCGTGAATTATTTCAAGATTCAAGAATAAGTGGGCTGCTAGAAAACGCACCGATATATTTATATAAACACTCTTCTTTGTGCTGATTGTATTATACCCATAAAGATCACAGTTTTCTTTGTGGTACTTTAAAATTGAAGTAACTATTATTAAAAATGTGGTAATAATGAATGTATCAGAAACATACTATCTAATTCTGAAATAAGATTAAATAAAATATTTCTTACTGTAGATGAACTTACATAAAATAAGTGGTTATATTTTTCTTTGGAGGTTAGGTGTAGTTCGTAATAATTTTACTATAAATAGCATTATTTTATATTATGGTATTACAGATTTTTGATAAGTTTCAATACGTGACTAGAAATTATTACCACTGTATAACGATCCAAAAAATATTTGAAATGAATATCCAATAAAAATCATAAAGTTTTATACTATTTTAATTAAGCATATAAAAAAAAAATACAAAATCAGTAATTAAATTCTAAACATAGACTTATAATAAATTTTGTTTAAATATTGTTTAAATATAATAAGTTTTGTCTAAATGAAAGATTAATTCTCATCACTAAGTATGATTATTACCGGAGAAATAATTTCGTAACCATCACACGTAGGTAAGTTTATAATTTAAATTGGGCTATATAATAAAAAAAATCAATTCATTTATGAATAAAAAAAGATGGCAAAAATAGGAAACTGAAAAACTGCACACCTGACTGTATTCCACGTCTTCATCCTCCGGTAAGTCGCGATTTTTAAAGCCCAATACCTATATTTCATTAATTGGCATTTTTATTAATTTAGTGACCACCAAATTCTCTAAATTTATTCCTAGGTATTCATTATTGCCTTATTAATTTTTGTATATCAGTGTTTGAACCATTTCGCTTTGTACCTTAGGAAGGGAAAGTAATATTTCTCTCCAAACCGTTATACTTCAGGGGTGAAATTTTTCTTATATATTGTTAAATTTATAAACTGTAAATTATTTAAAAAATGGCCAACTAGTGATTATTATCGGAAAACACTTTCGCAACTTTATTTGAATAACGTTGCCCATAACAGACAGAACAGGTACAAGAAGAGCAAATAAAAAATATTCTGGACTATTTACTTAAAACGTTAATAGTATTTATCGGATTCTAATTGGGTTTCAAGTTTAAATATTTTTATTTCATCTGACTCATTTGACATTTTAATAATTATAGGTAAAATCTTTCAAAAGCAGTCCCCAGTGGAATATTTTGTCTCCAAATCATTTTCTATCAGGAATCACAGTCTCATCTAATTAAAATCTTTTCTCAATTTGCTTACAATTCTATATCTTCTTCATCCTTTTTTTATTTTTTTACCTACCATTTCTTGTCTCAATGTTTTTTTGTTTTTTTTTTTTGTAAACAGCCTCCTCTCCTAAAAATGAACTCCAATCTAATTAGATTTTCATTTTCTTACACTGTTCAATTAGAAAATGGGGTTATAGAGGAAGAAGAGGAAGTTGAGGAGGATGAAATGGGAGAAACAATACTGAGATCTGAATTTAAGAGAGCATTAAAAGATTTAAATGGTAGAAAGGCTCCTGAAATAGACGGAATACCTGTAGAATTACTGCGCAGTGCAGGTGAGGAAGCGATTGATAGATTATACAAACTGGTGTGTAATATTTATGAAAATGGGGAATTTCCGTCAGACTTCAAAAAAAGTGGTATAGTTATGATACCAAAGAAAGCAGGGGCAGATAAATGTGAAGAATACAGAACAATTAGTTCAACTAGTCATGCATCAAAAATCTTAACTAGAATTTTATACAGAAGAATTGAGAGGAGAGTGGAAGAAGTGTTAGGAGAAGACCAATTTGGTTTCAGGAAAAGTACAGGGACAAGGGAAGCAATTTTAGGCCTCAGATTAATAGTAGAAGGAAGATTAAAGAAAAACAAACCGACATACTTGGCGTTTATAGACCTAGAAAAGGCTTTCGATAACGTAGACTGGAATAAAATGTTCAGCATTTTAAAAAAAATTAGGGTTCAAATACAGAGATAGAAGAACAATTGCTAACATGTACAGGAACCAAACAGCAACAATAACAATTGAAGAACATAAGAAAGAAGCCGTAATAAGAAAAAGAGTCCGACAAGGATGTTCCCTATCTCCGTTACGTTTTAATCTTTACATGGAACTAGCAGTTAATGATGTTACAGAACAATTTAGATTCGGAGTAACAGTACAAGGTGAAAAGATAAAGATGCTACGATTTGCTGATATTATAGTAATTCTATTCGAGAGTAAAAAGGATTTAGAAGAAACAATGAACGGCATAGATGAAGTCCTACGCAAGAACTATCGCATGAAAATAAACAAGAAGAAAACACAAGGAATGAAATGTAGTAGAAATAACAAAGATGGACCAATGAATGTGAAAATAGGAGGAGAAAAGATTATGGAGGTAGAAGAATTTTGTTATTTGGGAGGTAGAATTACTAAAGATGGACGAAGCAGAAGCGATATAAAATGCCGAATAGCACAAGATAAACGATCCTTAAGTAAGAAATATAATTTGTTTACATCAAAAATTAATTTAAATGTCAGGAAAATATTTTTGAAAGTGTATGTTTGGAGTGTCGCTTTATATGGAAGTGAAACTTGGACGATCGGAGTATCTGAGAAGAAAAGGTTAGAAGCTTTTGAAATGTGGTGCTATAGGAGAATGTTAAAAATCAGATGGGTGGATAAAGTGACAAATCAAGAGGTATTGCGGCAAATAGATGAAGAAAGAAGCATTTGGAAAAATATAGTTAAAAGAAGAGACAGACTTATAGGCCACATACTAAGGCATCCTGGAATAGTCGCTTTAATATTGGAAGGACAGGTAGAAGGTAAAAATTGTGTAGGCAGGCCACGTTTGGAATATGTAAAACAAATTGTTGGGGATGTAGGATGTAGAGGGTATACTGAAATGAAACGACTAGCACTAGATAGGGAATCTTGGAGAGCTGCATCAAACCAGTCAAATGACTGAAGACAAAAAAAAAAAAAAACACTGTTCAATATATTTTTATTATTTTTTTCTATTAAGATATTTATATTAATTATTTTCCTGACTTTTTCCAAATACACAATGGAAAACTTTGCTAATATTTCTTCTTTCTTTTTCAAAATCAACGATTTAGACCCATTTGGTATTATACTACATTTAAAAAAACAAAAAAACAATTTTGTTCGTTGCGTGTTGACAATTATTGTCCATGTTCTATGTTGGCTTATTACTGTCAACAATTGTAGTTCTTCGTTACAGTGTAGAGAGATCATGATAGAATCTGTTCATTAATTTTGACTGATATAATTTCTATAAAATATAAGAACTGCAGTATATAAATATTGAAATGATAAATAGAAATTCACGTTCTATTGAAGAATGTTGTCTTGAATATTCGACGGGTCAATATTTCACATTGCAGGTAAATCTTTTAGTAATTGTAATCACGTCTACTAACACAAACAAGCACATGATTTATTTACATCGCCTTCATTTTTAATAAATATGTATAAAAAATTAGACGTTTTCTGAAGAAGAGTGGGAAAGATAAAAGTAAACCGCAAAACAAATATATGTATAGACAACCAAAGAAGCATAAAATTTAGGATAAAGTGAAGTACACAAATAAGGAAGAATGAAAAGAATGGTTTGAAAACAAGAATATGCCAGAATTTGATTATTAAAAGCTCATGTTTCTCACGAAGCCGTTTTGTAATTTTTTGGGATTGTTCTCCGTGGAAAAAGAAGTTGAGTCGGATTAGACGTGCTGAAATTGTTATTGCCTTGCTTTACTAGGTCGAGTTGGTTGCAGTGAGAGTTAAATTAAGAGAAAAAAAGAAAGAAAACAAGAAGGAGAAAACAGCAATATTCCAGTCTAAAACCTCCCTTCCCCGCCGTTTCATCATTTACCGTTATGTGCAATAAAGTGCCCCTACTTTATATTAATTCTTTCCTACTGAGTTTCTACGAAATGTCGAATCCGAATTTATAAACGAATTTCCAATAAAGATGATAAAAGAAGTAGAGAAACAGCTCTAGTGTCGTCGGCTGAAAATAAAGTAGAGAATAATATAAATGTAAAAAGTATTTTTGAATAATCCGTGTAATATTTTTTTTCCTACTCTGCATATAATATAAAATATTTGAGAATCTTAATATTGCAATGAAGTATTATTAAATTGAATTACAGATTAAAAATTTAAATTTAATTAACTTTCCGGTTAGAATAAAAATTGATTATAAAAATTTCTTATTCACAACATTGCTTAGATTAAAAAATTTAATTTACAATGCTTCATATAAAAGTAAAATTATGTCGTTATTTCAAAAGTACACCGACAAACTACATTTATAAGCGATAAATTAAAACTTTCTCAAAGCAATAAACTTCAATTAGCTTTAATCACAAGTTTAAAGGGATGTGTTTATCTTTCGTATCCAATTATTCTACGCAAACCATGAACTGATTTATATTATGTAATAAATAATATTATTTAGCGAAGGATACTACCGTGTGCTTTATTCTGAAGATCATTTCGAGCTAAGTTTTATAAGTTTCGATGGTAAATATCTGTTGTTCTACATAGATAATCTGATCACGGTTCTAAAATTTTCAGATTGTTACAATACTGGTGTGTATGTTAAAGATACAGAAACTATAATTTCTGCCACTAAAGTCGTTAATTACATTAGTTCTCTCGATTCATTACCGACACGAAATTCATTCTAAAATAATTCTTGAAGAAACTATTCACAAAAGTTGTTTGAAACCTGAAATTAAAATTCTTTATCAAGGTTAATGAAAATTATTACTTGAAAATTTTCCTGGTTATTCATCATACAATTAAAATCAAAATTATTTTAAAATAATGAAATAATTAATGTTTCTTTTAGTTTTACTACTTCTTATAATAGTTAAAACAAACGTAAAATTGTGTCAAATTTATTACTTCTGCCGTGTTAAAGTATTCGGCAAAACAGATATTTGAATCGAAAAGAGCAATAGACTTATAATAAAATATTTAATGTTTTACGACAAAACAGAAAGTATATTACATCGTTGAGATAGACAGTTATTACAGTAAATTTATTCTCACTTATGTGTTAATTCGTTTTAATAAATAATTTACTCAAATTTTTTTTTTTGGGCCGTTTGAAACACAATGTGTTCAAAATTAATCAGAATTATGTTTTTAATATTCCTATATCGTTTACATACATAGATTTTGTCATCAGATTGCCAACGGGCAGATCAGATGAATATTTGTAACATATTAATTTTCCTAATACTGCTACATAGGTAGTATGAACAGGAGAAAACAGGTTTACTTAGTTAGTTGCCTGAGATAAGAAGTTCATAACTCGTTTAGAAAAGATTCAACTGTCATAGATTTATTTTGCATGGGATATAGGTTATTTGAAGATAACTAAAATTGATAGTTAATAACTATTATAACAAAATAATTTTTGTTGAAACCTAGAATAATTTTTTAATATATAAAAAAATATGTAGGTTTTGAAAGTGGTGGTTAAAGCTGTTTATGTTACGTAAAATTTATATTGCTTAAATTCATAAACAATTCTCAATTACTATGATTGTCATAATGAAAAATGGAATGCAATATATTTTTTTTATTTTCATTTTTTTTAAAAACATAATAAAAATAATTCAAGAAATAAAGAATAATTGGAAAAACATTCTTTTATTATTAATAAATTAATTTTTGATTTCATTTTTGTTGCAGAAAAGAATTTTTAGAACTAAATCGTTGAGTGAAATTGTTGTAGTATGGTCAATAATTCATTGCTACAGGCTGTTTTTGTCATTGTTTAACATATGCTAGGTTATTTAAGGGTTGAAGCGGAAATTATGTCCCAATGTATTCCAAAACGTTCCCCAACACTTCAGCTTTCCAATTTCATACAATGCTTTACCTAAATCGATTTCACCGATATCCCTTGCAACTGTCTATTCACCTACTGAATTGCACTCCACAACTTAACAGATCCCTTCAGAGTTCTCTATTTAACGCCTTAACGTAATCTATTAATCTTGTAAATATAGCCGTAAATTTTTATAATATATTCTAAGAATTAAATTTAAAGATTAATTTTACGTTTGCAAATTTATAGGGTTGGTAGATGATGAATTATTCACTACATAGCCTCGAAGCTCGTGCTTGAGAAAATGGAATGTAATCTTTTAGACGACTAGAAACGCTATCCTTAGCTAAAATTCAAGCCCGGGGCTTAAGGAAAAATATTTCTTTTTTTTTTGCAAAGTTAATTTTGTGGATCTTTTTAGTGGTCTTCAGAGAGGATTTATGCTTCTGTTTTTATCCGTATATTTCGAATTCCAGTACCGGTCAGGTATATCATTTTTCACACTCTGCAAAAAATTAACTTCATTATCACCAATCGGCAGCTGTTACAGGGTGCCCGCCAGAATAACGAGATTAGGTAATTCTTATTGTTTCGGGTGAAAGATTGCAGTTATTTAATGGTGCCAAAATAAAGTTAATTTTTGTTTTAATTGGTAAAGTGTAGCGTTAAATACAAAATAGTCCGATTACAACCATTCCAAAAAAAAAAAATTACATCGCATGCCACTCTCAAGAAAGAAATTTATTAACAGTTTAGATTTCAGCTATTCCTTGCTTGCGAGTTGTATTTACACATTATGCTAACAAGAAATGTCAGTCAAAATTCTGGCGATGTCATGCGATAGAAATAATTATTTACTTTGTTCACCCAAAGGACTGGACGAAAAATGTAAATCCTTACTTTCAGGGAAAGTAATTATAATTTGAATTAGCTAAAATTCTGATATTTTACAGTCTAAATACTACAAGAAAATTTGGAGTAGATCTTGAAATGTAAACAAAAAACAATCTATACCTTACTATACACAAGAACTGACTCCATTCAAAAGGAATAAATTTAATAAAATTATGCAAATCGTACATGAAAATTAACATTTATTGAAATTCCATCGGATATATATGTCCATCAAAACTAACATTAAATATTATAATAAATATTTTGAAAGAATTTTAATAAAAATTATTTAGTTCTCTTCTTACACGGTATAAAATTTTCTATTCAATTTATGCATTAAACTTTTACATGAGCAATACTTGAAATAATTTTGGATGAATGAGCTAAGAGAAGTAAAGTAACACTAAAATGGAATCATTTTTCTTAACAAGAAAAATAAACCATATAAGAACAAATTACGTATGAAAAGTAATACGTATGAAGGTAATTAGTTAAGGTTTTAAATGTATGTGAGAGAATCAATTTACAGAATAACAAAATGAAATGTATATCACATAAAAATTAGATTTATGATATATTAGAAAATCTCTCTCTCTCTAGCTCGCGATCTTTCTCCCACTCTCCAATCCCCCCGCTAAGTGTGTGTGTTTATTTCTATATTTAACGTTAAATAAATCTTTATAATTTAACATTAATAATAATAATAATAATAATTGTGCTGTGTACACTTCTGCAGGAAGAGAATTCCTCATCAAAGTCCTACGTTGAGAACTGGCAATGATCCAAAACAATACGAAGAGAATGTGAGATTTTTAGGACTAGAATTGGATAAATCCCTTACCTGGGGATTACATATACAGGACTTGAGTGATAGATGCAAAAAAGCACTAAACATTGTAAAATGTTTATCGAACATTAACTGGGGCTCAGATAATGAGATATTATTGAGATTGTATAAAGCATTAGTCAATCTAAACTAGACTACGGATGTATCGTATATTCATCCGCTTGAAAGTCGCATTTAAGAAAGTTAAACGTAGTTCATAATAGTGGAATAATATGCAACAGGCGCTTTCCGCACAAGTCCGGCGAATAGCCTAATGTCCGAAGCCGAAATAATGCCACTACATTATAGAAGAGAGATCCTTTTGTTAAGATATGCAGCAAATGTATGGGCTTTCCCTGCTCATATAAATAATAAATTGTTTACGAATCATCCTTATGGCTGCAGTATATGAACATCGTGCTACCTATTCCAGACCAGGCGGAATTAGGTACCACGAATTAAGAAATAAATACGAAATTGCCATTCCAAATACATTGCCAATTTCTACTAGAGAAATACCGCCATGGCTCTTGCCAGCGGTAAATACAAGTTTGGATCTCCCTTAAGGAGAAATAAAAAGTAACCAGCAGTGATCATCCAACATGAATTTTTGGCAATCGTCAGTAGTTACGAAGAACATATTAGAATTTATACTGACGGTTCTAAAACCGAACATGGTGTTGGATGCTCAATATATGTAAATGGAGAAGCCCACTTTTGGAAACTGCCAGATGTGGCCAGTGTCTACACGGCAGAACTCACTGCAATTCAGCAAGCTCTTCGCTACACTGAACACTATTGCGAAGAGAGAGTGCTAATATGTTCCGATTCTTTAAGTGCACTTTTCGCAATTCGGAACAAGAGCATTAAGGAGGTCCTAATTGCAAACATCCTGTCCATTTTATACGTTCTAAATCAACGAGGACAGCGATGCGTATTTGTATGGACTCCAGGGCATGCTGGTATTACAGGTAATGAAAGCGCAGACGAAGCTGCCAGAAAGGCAACAGTCTGCGATAATTTGGATGCATTTCCTGTAAGAGTGGCAGACGTTAAAAACCGTCTAACTAACATAGTAAGAAACAAATGGAGTACTGATTGGAGGAGTTTAAATACCAATTATACTCGGTAAAAACTTCTCCATATAAATGGAAAAGCGACGTGAAATTGACTCGCCGTGAACAAGTAGCTGTGACCAGACTTAGAATCGGTCACACGCGATTAACAAATTCACATTTTTTAACCGGCGAAGAGAGACCAATGTGCGGTGTTTGTAATAAAACACTGACAATCAAGCACCTAATAGAAGAGTGTACAATACATAAGGACCTCAGAAACAGTCTAAGTAATGATGTCATTACTGCTGATCTGAACAATGGAAATGAAGAAAAAATAGTTGCTTTTTTGCACGCCAGTGGACTTCTTAGAAGTCTGTAAAAGTTTGAAAATTTTAAAGCTGTGTTATATAATCTCTAAGATGGAAATTTTCTATATATTGGAGTCTCGAAGCGCGGCACGTGTAGTGACGGGAGGTAGCCCTCTTGCTTAGGCCACCCTGGCTCGTCTGCATTCAAGAGCAGTGAGTCGGAGTGGGTCCGATTATGGCAGGGGGACCCTCAAGGGTGGACTGAGGGCGCGAGGCTATGGGTGGGCGTGGTGTATTCCTGTAGCCTGTTCATAAAGAGGAGTCAACTGCCACGGCACCTTGGCGCCACTGATATACTGCTCAAAGGCGGTTTCTGGTCGCCTCGAGGGTGCTTAAACAAAATATAAACGAGACAGTTGGAAGAAGAAGGAAATGGTATGGCATGACTTACAATTTTTAACTATATGTTCTTTGAGTTTTTAACTCCAATTTTAATTTTGGGGCCCTTTACAACCCTTATGCCTTGTGTCTGTCTTTGTCGTTTTGTGTCTTAGTGTTTATTATGAAGTTTATGTTTTTAAATAAAATGTAAGGGCCCTTTACACCCTTACATATGACGATCTTGATGGTGATACTAATTTCTTTTAAAGAATGTGACGAGGGCTAATGACCCTAGTAGTCAATGCCCGTAAAAATTCAGGAAACAAAAAAAATAATAATAATAAAATGTATATGCATAAATAATTATACATATAAAAAAAAATATAGGAAATAATAAAGTTCAATTTATTATTTTACTGGAAAAAATCTCATGCTATGTAGTAAAGAAATTATTACAATTGTTATTTGCTTAAATGAATCATGAAAAAATTGTGATTTGCTATTATTTTTGTTCATCTTTGTTTAGATTTAATTGATGAGTGACAGAGAATAAATTTTCATGTAGTGTGATCGTGGCGGAGTGGTAGTGTCTCGGCCTTTCTTCCGCAGGTCCTTGGTTCGAATCCCGTTTAGGAATAGAATTTTTCAAACACAATATAATTTCCATTTCATATTCCCATGAATTAATCGTCATAAAAAAAGAAGTTACTCGACTCGTTGGAAAACTTCTAATAATATGACTGCTTTTTTGCAAATAATTGGGTTTTTGTTGTACAAGATAAAGAATGATATATTTGATAAAGAATGAGGTTTTAAGTGTTATATTATTTCAGCAATAAATGTTATAGATTTTGATTATTGTAGTTTTATGAAAATATTAAATATGAAGTAAATTCTAACTGATACTTTCAAATACCTTGTGAATTGTATGATTATTTATGATCCTTATCAGGAATAAATTAATACAATAATTTTTATTTATTTTATTTTTTAGTTGATGAAATTACATATAAGCTTTTAAAAAGCGTGTACATGGAGTATAGAAATGGAAATATTTAGCGTATGAAAAATACCATGTCTGACTGGGATTCGAATCCGGGACCTCCGGATGAAAAGTCAAGATGCTATTTCTACACCACGGAGATCAGCAAATTTTTTCTGACTTTTGTCTAATTAACCCTAGTTTTTTACATTCATGTAAACAAATTAATCTATCCTCTTTTGATCTGATATTATCTGTAATCGGTAAGTATGTATGACGTAAGAAATATGAGTACGCGATTATTTATCGTCTTACCACTGCGCGTTTTCGCTGTAATTAGAATACGTGTATTTGTAGAATGCATGTATGATGTATTATAGCCGTAGTAAAAACAAGAGCCAGATTTGGTTTAGATTCATATAAAATGTATGATTTATAGGAATGTTTCCCCATAAATATTGAAAGTTTTGTTGAGTGAGATCTTGGAAAGGGAAACAAATGTGCGAACATGAATATGTGAAAGAGCTGACCCGCGATTCTGCTTTTGTGCGTATGGTTTTGACTGTGAGGAGGGGAGTACGACGGTGAAAAGTAATGCGCAGATTTAGTGTTAAAGAAAATGTACGGAATATCTGCAGTATGTGCGGAATAAAATTACATGAAAGTAAAGAAGATAAGAAATATAAGGAACGCGAAAGTCATTTGTAAATAGTAAGTTGTCAATAATAAATTATGCAGTTATTGTATGTAATGTAGTTGTTCTACCACAAACATAAAAAAGAAAGTGATTAAATTAAACTTTATTTTTGATAAACAATTCAGTAGAAATTGTAAGTTTTTAAGCTCTTATTTGTAATTGTTGAGTTCTATTAAAATTGGTGAATTATCCGACTAAAAAATTTCATTTACGTTATTCCTTTGTTTATTGTGTTTCGGTTTGTTGTACCTAATTGTACCATAATATGCAAACAATAATCTGAAATGTATTGTATTGTTAGTGAGTGTTTCATACCTGTCATAAGAAAGCTATCTTAGTCAATGTAATCGTAAATCTTCAAGAATCTACAAAAGAAAGAAGCTATTATTTAGAATAAAGATATTGTCCAGTAACATGTTATTATTTTTTTTTATTTTTTTTTTCCCCCATACATCCCTGGGCCGGACATCCACTCAAGTATACACGCCCCAGGGATGTGTCCTTGTGACTCTAAGGGGGCCTCCCCACCCACCGGCTGTACGTAAGGCACGGCAGATCAACCCCCCCGGTTGCGGATCTTTTCTTATTGCTGCCCACCTCTAATCCTCCGCACGTAAGGGAAGGTCCGGCTATGCCGTCTCCCCCCTCCACACGCAGAGAACCGGGTCTCGGTCTTTACTCTTTTATGCCTGCCTCAAACCGGCGGCGCCGGCCCCAGCAAGCACCGAAGCACCCCCAGGAACCGACACCGCCGGCCGGGACTCGGTCTCTTCTTCATCCCTTTCAAGCAACCCCAGGAGTTCCCACCCCATCACCGGAACCCGCATACCTAAGCATACGGGGCCTCCGGGGTGGAACTGTCCTCCCTGCCCTATCTTCACGCCTATCGTCTGTGATGCCTCTCCTCTTCCTCGATAGATTTGAGGACGGTTCTCGCAAAATTGGAAAACCAATCCCAGTTGTTATTGGACTGCATTAGGCAGCTAATCAGGTTGTCAGGTGTCAGGTTATTATGCCTTATTTCATGTCTGAGACCCTCCCATCTATAGCAGTTGAATTCCGCGTCGTCTTCTTCCTGACAGTACGGACACCTTGACGTCTGCCTTTTCCCGATTCTATTAAGGTATTTCCCGAACGACCCATGTCCTGTCATCAACTTAGTGGTGTGGAAATTTAGGCATAAAAATCAAAATCATTCGCAAAATGAAATCAAAATTACAATATATAAATTATCAGTTATCTTTTGCGAAGTTAACTGGTAACGCTCTTAGATGAACTATTTTGTAGTAACATCTTCATCTTGAGCTTCAGCGTCCGTTAGTATAATAAAGACACTGTAATTAGTTACTGTTTTTTGTGTTTCATAAGTCGTAGAAATTTTTTTAGGATGATTTTGTTTAATATCAAGGTAATTTCTGCCAATTATATGTTATCTGCAGTTTAATGCCATATATTTTATTTATGGAAAAGTCATTAATATTTAGATTTTAATACTACTCAAGATTAGTAAAATAACAATCGCAGTGAATTGAAGAGATTGTACATTTCTTTACACATGCGTAAAGTAGGAATTAGTGCAAATACAGGTTTGCTACTGCAGACTCTCACATTTAATTGGCCACTGTAAATACCAATACTTTGTTCGATAATAGATAGCAATTCGCTACACTGCACGCCTAACATTAGTATATAGTAAATTTGTTCCAAAAATGAGAAAATTGTAACACTATTTTCCACTCTAGTATGTTTACCCAATCTTTTCTTAATCTATGGTATTACCAATAGACGTATTATAAAGTTACAGTATCTACGTATAAGCTTATCGATCCAGTAATCAGTAAGTCTGTGTATTTGATTCGTTTAAGGCCTGAAGTTAATTTGTATCACTGTTAATACTTCTTTTCAAAAGAAAATTTAAACATTTGTTCGTAAACAGAGAAAGTATCTGTGAAACATTTCTTCTAAAGTAAAACGGTGAAATCAATTTTTTTTCTAAAATACGACAGACAAAAATTTTTATACATTTTTTATAATTTATATGCAAATTTGAGAGTCTTTACACTGGCTTAAACTAAAGACATTACAACTGAAAGTGATACTCAATAACCAAACACATTTTGCATTTAGAGTTCACCTACTGGACTTCAGTCGTAATAAATTCTAAGCAGAGCAATTTTAAATTTTTGAGTTTGACTTTTGACTAATGGACGATAAATTTATCAAGTGTCAGACCATCACCGACCGATTTTATTTTCTATTTTTTTCTGTTAAGATATATAGTTGCTGGTCAAAAACTAGCGAAAAAATTTGCTGAAACTTATAATTGTGATTTGACGATTATCATTGCCATTTTTAAATCTTGTCGTGATGGATTTACAAGATTCATCGTTTCTGCCAAATTGGTCCACTCAGTCTATATCTTCTCCTTAAAATATTAATATAATCAATCATCTGTTCCAACAGAAATATTGAAAAAATTTTATATTTTCAGACAATTATCTTATATCTCTTTCTATAATAAAAGGTACCAGCTATTTATATTAAGGAAACATTGTTATATTTAACAAAATAGTTTTGAATGATATACTCGTATTTTTCCATTACTATATTCCTCTAAGCTTCCATCTACAATAATTATTCTTAAACTCCCTTCACCTACTGTTGCTCAATTCAGAGTACGATGTTAAATAATTGGATATTTTTTTTAACCTTAAAAAATGTTTGAGTGATAAAATTTATACTTGTGTTCTATTGAAAGAAGCAAAGAAATCTCAAGCGTTCTTCATAAAGATATGAATATCTCCATTACTGAGACTTCTATTTGTTTATTTACTTCGTTAGAAGAGGAACAAAAATACAGGTATTAGTTCATCGCATTTCTTGATAATTGATCCAATATCAATCGCAATCGACAGGGAACTTTATTTATAATATTTGCTTCTATCACAGGAACCTCTACGAGATTTATTTTCAAACATAATTCGTCACGTCATTCCCAGGGAATTTTAGGGGATGCGTTTGTCTTTTACAAATCATAAATATCCCTAAATCAGTGGATGAGTAAAATAGTTAATAAAAGTTAATGAAATGACGGTGAAAGATTTTCTCATGATCCTCATTTACTTTCTTTTTGCAGAGAATACGGTAATGCTTCTTAATAGTGTAAGAATATACTTTTTTAAAAATCAGTACATTGTGGATTAACCATTTAAAAGTTAATATAACGCACTCAAAACTAAAATTTACATCATCAAAAGAGAACGGTAGATATAGAAAATTCTATTCTACATCAATTAAACTTTTCTGGCAGCTGTGCATTCAGGAAGTGGTGGAACAGTGAGATCCATCGGTAATATATTTCACACTAACTGATGATAACCATGGAAATGATTTTCTTAAAATGCCAGCTGTTGTAGGGTACCTGAATCATCTTCAAAATTTTGTGAATTTTGATCCGCTAATCGCCAATTTTTTCTCAGTAACGATGTTACCTCATTACTAAACACGTTTTAAAATTAGTTTAATGGTCAGATACTTTTTGTCATGCGACCACTAAAATAGTTTTCAACAACATCCGAAAGATATTCGTTATTTAACATTTACCGCATTCATACAGGATTAACAACTGTTAATCCTGTTAATATTATTTTGATACTCGACTACATAGGATATATATCTATGGCGTCAAAAGTTTCAATAAGAGTTTACTACCTTAAAACTTTCTGGAGACCAATATGAATACGAAATATTACAGTGTATTTTAAATAATTATTTTCGGAAATAAATTGAACGATTTACAACATTGTGCAAACTTGATAGAATTTACCACTTGTTATGAACTGTTTGAGAATTTCCCTCCAAGATATGAAACATTTACGGTATTTTTTAAAAAAAGGTGATGGTTTGATTCCAAAATAAAGCCAGTAATGCAAAACAATTAAAACGACTTCAATTTGTTATGAATATTGACAATAAATAAAATAAAATTATGTTTAGTCATGAAAGATGTGATTTGAACACTCGTCTAGCAATCCTCAACTTTAACATTCAGAATATGTCACTCGGAAAAAATTATCATAGTTTAGCACTTACAATCCACCATATTTCCATAATTCAGGAAGAATAACTTTCAAATAAGTGCATTAAATTGCAAAAACTACAATCATCCAAAGATAATTCCGAACAAAATTGAGAAAAAAAATTTTTATTTATGTCATTAACTAAAAATATAAATATATCCCATGTTTTAAAAGATATTTTTTAATAAACGAATTACAGATTTTGTTTTTAAATATTTAACTGCATGAAATAGTAGAGATTTTTCTTTTCGTCCATTTCAATGCAAAGTTTAGAAAACAGGCTATTCTTTAATTGTTGACTTTATAAAAATTAAACATTTTTAGAGCTTTACAAAGAATTTTTTTGAGATTTTCCTGCATATTTTTTTATGGCAAGAGCTTGTCTGTGAAGGAAAAATGTGTCCATTCCACCCTTGGTATAAGCCGATCTTTTATTTTTTTTTTCAAAAATTCACGGTTCTTCCTGTTATCATCTTTGTTTTATACCTACTTACTACAATACATTTTATCCAGCTATGATAATTTTTAATAAAAACATCAAAAAGACATTGTTCTGTTGTATAAATTTATTCATCTGCAAAACATATTTTCTTTGGTTGGTCTGTCCCTATCGCATTCTTATTTCACAAAACATAAAACTGAGAAATGTTTTTCGCATCTGTTTTTTATCAAATTGAATACTAAGAAATTCACTTGCTGAATTCTCATCGCAAATATCGGCAAGACAAACATCATCGTTTTAGAAAGTGGAATTTTTTCAAATTTTTTGCTTCTTCCGTGAATATTATAACACTAATCATATAATTTGCACCAGGCAATATGAGGTTTTCTTCGATTAAAGGGGTTTTGGACATCTTACCTACTGTTAATGCTACGAGATAAAATGCTTAAAGTGTATTTTATCATTATACCTTGATTTAGAAATAGAAGGTTGTTGATTTCTCAAAGTATAGATACTTTTCTTGCGAAAAATTCCAAAGATTTGCTTTTGAGATCCGGATGTTTAGTTTCCAAGTGTCTAATTAATTTTAAATTGCTTTTTTCGTACATTGCAGATCTGTAAATATAATTTTTCTATTGTCCTTAATTTTAAATAAATTAGGCTTCAAAAAACATTAAATATAGATAAATTTTTTTAAATGTATAATTTTGCATGGCCATACCTGTGTTAAAATGGATTCGTAGATACTTTTCTTTTATAAATAACCTGGAATATCCTGAATTAATGTCAAACAGTAATCGGCTAGCCTGTTAGTGTTCCAGTTCCGTTTATACCGGCTTTCTATCATCAAAATATCTTGGTGGAAACGTTCACCGTCTTCGTCACTTACGTCTCCGTGGTTGTCCGGGTAAAACATTCACTTGTGAGTGAAGGAAATGTATTTTCATAGACATATTACATCCTGTAGCTCTGTATGATGTAAGAAGTTGGTTAAAAATATCGTGGTAATTGTCGGATTTTTGTTTGGCGAGAAATGTTTTTCAAACTTCTTTAAATGAATCCCAAGCTGCATTTTTTTATATATTTAACATTGAGTTAAATACATCACCTATGATCAACTCACTTATTTGAGGATCACAAATATTCCTTTTTTAATTTTTCCTGCACTTACATTTGGAAATTTCTGCTTGATGTACAAAAATCCGGGACTATCCTTCTTCATTGGTTTTAAAAAAATGATTCATTATTCCTAGCTGGATATGGAGAGGGGTAAATATATTTTTTGGGTTCAACTAAGGCTCATGATTAATTTTTTTTTTATTTGGAGTTAAACAAAAATACATTAATCGGTTACATCATTCTTTAGTTCACGCCAAACCGTAGGTACACCAAACGGCAAAGCCTTCCGTGTACCTTTCAGCCATCCTCTTAAATATACAGAACAATTAAGTGCATACTACATGAGGAGCTCATATCTTATCCTGATCACCAATTTTACAGTTCAAGTACAAATGATATGCTTTTTTAATTAAAAGTGTAATGTTTTTTCTATTTGATTTTGTGGTAAACTCACCACATGCATAACAAAAGCCATCTACATCACTTACACAGTTTCGAGGCATTATTACACTGCACTGTTAACAAACTTAAGAGAGCAATAAGACTGAAAAATTTATTCATTCTAAATCCAGTGTTTAATGCAAAAAACACGACTGTGTTTTTAGCTACATGTTTTGACCGGCACAGACATGATTAATCTTTTCCATGAAGGCTCACGCTTCAGTATTAGGTATGATGTCACAATATGTGACTATGATATGATTTAATTCTTTGTCTAGTATTGTTTATTTATAGCTTAAAAATTATGTTAGCAAAATTAAACAATAAAAAATGAGCTAAAAAATAAAATATAGGAGCTTAAAATGCTAACTATATGTTGAACATTGAAAAAACCCTTTAATTAAAATTTAATAATTTTTCAAAAACGGTGGGTGATACAAAGATTCTGAGTTGATATCCTTTTTTGATATCAAAAAGTAAATTAAAATCATGTATCGCATGTTAGTTAACAAATAGCCATGTAGACTTTATTTGTAAATTGTAATATTTAAGAACTATAATTAAGTAGTAATCACCAGCTAGTACATGCTCGTCATAACTATATATATTTATTACAAAATAATTTTTCAGGCTTTATATTTAAGCTAAGCATAAACTTCATCGTTTAATTTTGCATTTTGTTTTCATTTATTCTATTAAATTATCATAATACTTATTTTTAAGCCCAGGGATACTTATCTTGTCCTTAAATATTTTTTCATGGCATAAACCCGTTAAAATTAATTTGCTATTAACAAACAGATTTTCTTTTATTTTTCTTATTTTCTTTATTATTGTCTAATAATTCTAATTTTTAACATTGGTTTTATATTTTATTTAATCATTCTTCACACTTAATATTCACAATCATATGTCAAGTTCAAAACTTGACATATGATTGTAAACTTACATTATACAAATTCAATTATTTTGTAATTTTTATCCATTATTACAATCAAAATCTAAAATCACGTCTGCTAATCTGCATTAAGGCGTTATGAGAAATAATAGTCATATATAAACCAAATTAAAGCTATTGCTATCTTTTTGTTTTTTTTTTGGTAATAAGTAATATTGGTCATTACACTATTAATATTAATTAATAAAGACATTTATTGTAAAACATATGGTGGAATATAGTCATTTGGAAATCTTCATGTTTAAAGTTGTTGCGGAAGTTCCCACGTAATACAATTATTTGTTTCGTGATTATTCTATATGACGTCCCTGTGCGAACGTATAAGCCACGGCGGTTAACAGGAACAAGATTCCCTCACACTCTCTCTCTTTCTTTTGACTCAAGACTAATGACTCTCTTTCTCTCTTAGTCAGTTAGACAGCTGCAGTCACCAGTACAAGAAGAAGAAAGAATATAGGTGGCCGTCCAAGGATACCTCCACAACTTCATGATCGTTCTTGACGGACATCGACCGGCGGTTATCAGGACGCCTACTCCAGCCTGACATAATCGATACAGATGATAATTTTTTTTTTTTATTATTGATCGAAAAGTTCATTTCACAAATATAATTTCAACACTAATAATTACCACTATCCACAATCCTGGGAGCAGGACTATCCACTCAATCACCGGATGCTAGCCATCTCTTGATTCTTTATAAATCTTTTTTTATAAATTTCGAAATTAAAAAAGTTTGTTTTTTTAGTTTTCAATATTAGTGACCATAATTTAATTTTTTTACTATTTAACATATAATTTCTTTTATTTATAAAATATTTTCATTGATCCTCTCATATTTAACATTTAATACTTTATATCAACAGCATAACAATTCTCATTTAAAAATTTTACTTAAAATCACATCAGTAATATTCGAACAATATGAATTATTTCATACGAATGATATATATATATATATATATATATATATATATATATGTGTGTGTGTGTGTGTGTGTGAATGTGGGGTGGAAGGATGACGTTGGTATGAGATCATATAATAGAAAATGTAGGTCTGATCAGTTAGAATATATAATGTATTACGATAACACAGTATAGTATAAAACCTTTATACGAGTATAAGAGATATTTTAATTTTTTTTGTCTTCAGTCATTTGACTGGTTTGATGCAGCTCTCCAAGATTCCCTATCTAGTGCTAGTCGTTTCATTTCAGTATACCCTCTACATCCTACATCCCTAACAATTTGTTTTACATATTCCAAACGTGGCCTGCCAACACAATTTTTTCCTTCTACCAGTCCTTCCAATATTAAAGCGACTATTCCAGGATGCCTTAGTATGTGGCCTATAAGTCTGTCTCTTCTTTTAACTATATTTTTCCAAACGCTTCTTTCTTCATCTATTTACCGCAATACCTCTTCATTTGTCACTTTATCCCCCATCTGATTTTTAACATTCTCCTATAGCACCGCATTTCAAAAGCTTCTAATCTTTTCTTCTCAGATACTCCGATCGTCCAAGTTTCACTTCCATATAAAGCGACACTCCAAACATACACTTTCAAAAATCTTTTCCTGACATTTAAATTAATTTTTGATGTAAACATATTATATTTCTTACTGAAGGCTCGTTTCACCTGTGCTATTCGGCATTTTATATCGCTCCGGCCTCATCCATCTTTAGTAATTCTACTTACCAAATAACAAAATTCTTCTACCTCCATAATATTTTCTCCTCCTATTTTTACATTCAGTGGTCCATCTTTGTTATTTCTACTACATTTCATTACTTTTGTTTTGTTCTTGTTTATTTTCATGTGATAGTTCTTGCGTAGGACTTCATCTATGCTGTTCATTGTTTCTTCTAAATCCTTTTTACTCTCGGCTAGAATATTTTAATAGAAAATGTTAAAGATTACGCAAAACTCACAACAGAATCTTAAGCATGAAATAAGTAGGTAAAAATTAACAAAAGTTCAAAACAAAATTAGGGAAAAATTTCATACCGCATTCCTTCTATACAAAATATACCGAAATTTGTGACGATAAAATATTTACGAGAAAAGGAGAAAGAAATATAATGATTTCTAAATATGCGATTATACGAGCAAGTGGTAGCGTCTCAATCTTTTACCCGGAGGTCCCTGGTTCGAATCCCGGTCCGGCATATCATTTTCACACGCTACAAATCATTTATCTCTTCCTCTGAAGCAATACCTAACGGTGGTCCAGTAGATTAGAAAAAAAAATTATACGATTATGTATAAAGTACAATGTATAATGTACAGAGCATAACAAATATTAAATACTTTTCCCCACTATTTGAAAAAAGTTATTTTTCAAATAGTTTTATACCAGTGTCACTGGTGTAAAAAACCTTGTCTGAATCTTCCAGATTCAGACAATGTGATATATATCCGTCAAATTTTGTGCCACTCTATTGCAGTTATATACCAGAAGCATGGGCTTCGTAAAATATATTATCAAACACACTTTTCCTTTCGCTTTCGTGTAATAAGTTCAATATATAAAAATAATCTTTAATCTTATATCATCACTGTAAAAATTAAAAAAAATAAAATAAAAAGAATAATTTATATTACTTGTACCTGAAACAGACTCGCTGTCGTAGTAAATGTTATCAGAGGCTTTTCCGAATTTTCAAGAAGTAGCTGATACACATATTGTTAAATTACTGAGTAAATTATTACCTTTCGTTTAATAACAGGTAAAAGTCGAGATCATATTTTGTAAGGTAATCTACATCTTTTAACTCATTGCATTTAACATCTCTCCAAGTGAACGTTACTTACTGTCACCACTGATGAAATTTTCAGGGTTTGATAAATAGAATATTATCAAAATTCTGTTTATCAAACATTCAATATTTGTGTTTTATATATATATATTTTTATTTATTCATTTTTTTATTTGTTTTTTCTGCACTATAATACATTTACCTTATGAAATACACACACGCCTAACACCGCGTAACATCAAACAGACGAAAATCAGACCATAAACACTCTAGAAACATACTAAACATAATCACAAAATCTAAACATAACCACTAAAACATAAAACACAAGAAACATTGTTAAACAATTATCTATGAGTGAATAAAACGACTCTATACATAAAATAGCAATAAAAAAACACAAACACGGAAGACAGCGAAGAATATCATCCTCGATAATAACAAAACAAGACGTAAATCCGACCGACAGATGACAAAGATGAACAGCACGTAATAGTATAGCGAACAATTAGATACCTCTATATTATTAAGTAAAATAACGCGAAACAGGGAACAGGCAAAGAGAATGCAACAATGCAACAGCAGAATAATACAATTTAAAACATATAAAACAATGATAAACAATTATCTTCTTTTTTTTTCTTTTTTTTTCCTACTCTCCCCGACCGGATATCCATTTAAGTATACTCAGTCGGGGAGAGTGTCCTTTTACTCTAAGGGAGCGTCCCCCGCCCACCGGTTGTACACCCAGCACGGCAGGTTAGCTCCCCCGGTCTCAGATCTTTAATTTTATTTTATTCGCCTGCCTCTAATCCCCCGCCTCGGAGACGGGGTATGGCTACGCCACCCCCCATCACCTCAGCAGGGAACCTGGTCTCGGTCATTATGCCTTTGCCTCTAATCAGCGGCACCGACCCCACTAAGCGCCGAGGCACCCACAGCAGCGGCACCGCCAACCAGGATTCTGTCTTTTATTTGTCCCACACTCCCCAGGAATTCCCCCCCTTCTCAGGAACCCGCACAATACGGCGTACGGGCCCTCCACGGAGGGACTGTCCTCCTACCCTAATTTCACAAACCCTTTCTTCTGTCCTCTTCTTCCTTGGTGAGTAAGATTTCCCCGGCAAACCTACGGAACCAATCCCAGTTATCGTCACTATAGACCATCCAATTTAAGAGGTTTTCAGGTGTAAGTCCGTTGTTCGAAATTTCTCTTCTATTTGGAGCCCATCTTGGGCATACAAACACAGTGTGTTCCGCATCATCAGTCTCTGGGCAGTACACACATTGTGGGGTAGGTCTTTTTCCAATTCTAAACAAGTAATGGCCGAACGAGCCATGCCTCGTCAACAGTTGTGTCGTATAAAAATCTACATTACCTAGTCTATTATTAGTCCACGTATTTATGTTGGGGATTAGTCGCCTGGTCCAATCCCCAACTCTAGAGTGTGTCCATTAGCCGTTCAACCTCATCTTTCGGCATACCCCTATATCTAAGTGTTCTTCCTTTAATTTGTAAATCAATGGGTATAACCTTCGTTAATGGTTATACCATTAACGGCTACTTAACGGCTACACGCAGTAAAGCAAGCCTGTGTACTCTTTTTAATTTTGTTTTGTTTCTCTGAATATTCATTGTATCTCCCCATATCGGGGCCGCATATAAAATTGCTGACGTGGTAGCCGCAGTTATCAGTCTCCTTATTACCATTTTTGGTGTACCATGGTTCTGGAAAAGAGTCCTCAATGCCTTAATCAAAGGAGTGACCTTCTTACAAATCATCTCTACGTGTTTGCTAAATCTTAGGCTTTTATCCCCTAAATACTTTGCTTCTTTGACCTCCTTAATTCTCTCTCCTCTAATGTTTATATTGAGGTTTCTAATAGGTCTTCTACCTGAAAACACCAAACAACAGGATTTGTTAGGGGATATCTGTAGCATTCTTCCTACCAGCCATTCATCAATTATTCGTAACGCCCGATTTGCTTTATCCTCGAGGTTATTAACTTCTCTGTCTTCCACTAGGATACCAATGTCAGCAGCATATCCAACAACAAAAACCCCCTCGGGATAATCCAATCTAAAAATTTTGTCATAAAAAATATTCCACAGTATAGGCCCAAGGACTGATCCTTGTGGAACTCCTCCAAATATCTCAAATGTGGATTTTCCTTCTAACGTTTTAACCTCAATGAATGTATGGTAAAGGTTATTCTGGTTATTAATCTGGTTGACTAGATAATCACTTATATTCATGGCTTGTAATGCTGCGATAATGGCTTTCCAAGGAACACATCCAAAAGCATTTTTTATATAAACATTATAATAAGTGGGATTTTCCTAGTTCTCCACGTGCCGTTTCTACTATTTAATGCCCATTTAAACTCCCCAAAGTTTCCGACAATAACGAAATCGAGACATAAAATGATCTGCATAAGACAACGTTGAACAACACACAGTACTGCAACGAAAAATACAATACCTGTCTAA